>NC_091460.1:102508767-102836859 GCF_027789765.1 Dendropsophus ebraccatus | reverse complement strand
AATCATAGTGTAGTGTGGAAATGAAAGAAGAGAAAAAAAAAAAAAAAGCAGAGGAAAGACATTACCTCTAGTATTACAAACTGGGTCCAGCTGGCTTCCCACTTTGCCACCGCATCCAGAATTAACTGGCATTTTTCATACAGCATTTTCATTTTGACAACCTCTTCATCATGCTGACTTAAAAGATATTCTGAAAAGTCATCTACAATACAAAAAAAAAAAAAAAGTAAATGTAGGTTAGCTTATCAAAACTCTCACATAACAGGAAATACATCAGCCCAAACTGACCTACTGTATAAATCAAGCTTTCAAATAAAAATGTAAGGATTTTTGCAAATTTTCCCCCAAGTTAGCATTTTTAATATTTACCTTTTAAAGTCAATTTGTCAGTTCCCTATGTGGCACGGTGGTATAGACCCCAGCAGGGCATAGGAAGATAAAGACTGTACCTGCACCTCTCCAATAGTTTTAAGGGGTATTCTGGGACGCCACCAATGCCAAGAATGGACACAATTATGCCTGTGAGGCCACTGCGCCCTGCTCATTGTTTTCTATGGGGCCGCCGAACATGTAAGAGTTTAAAGGGGTAGTGCGGCGCTAAGAAATTATTCACAAAATAACACACATTACAAAGTTATACAACTGGTCCCCTTCCTCATGTTCCCCGCCCCCCACGCCTGTGGACCCGGAAGTGTAGTGCATTATATATACCTGATTCGTGTCGACCCCCGTCCGCATTTCTTCTGACAGTGATGTAATCTTCGGGAGGCTGGCCGACCCGCTCTTGCCGTCCCCCCTCTGCCGCATCATAACTGTGCTCAGCCGCGATTGGCTGAGCACAGTTATGCTCAGCCAATTGTGGCTGAGCACAGTTATGAGAGGGGGGGGGGGGCGGCATGAGGGACGGCAGGAGCGGGTCGGCCGGCCTCCCGAAGATTACATCACTGTCAGAAGAAATGCGGACGGGGGTCGACACAAATCAGGTATGTATAATGCACTACACTTCCGGGTCCACAGGCGGGGGTCGGGGAACACTGGGAAGGGGGCCATTCACATACATTACTAAGTTGTATAACTTTGTAATGTGTGTTATTTTGTGAATAATTTCTTAGCGCCGCACTACCCCTTTAATACTCAAAACTTCAGGTCCATTTTCAAGATGGAACTGACAACACATTCTCTTTAAAATAATTCTGAAATCTTGCAATTTTCAGTCTGCCACTTAGCTTATTAAGCTAACACTTTGATAGGTGATGGTCAAATCTCACATTCCACCGCACAATCCTCTGCACGTCAAAGAACATGCCTACAAAGCTCTCCCATAGAAGTAAATGAATCAATATTGTTCCCTATGGATTATATGGCTGCTATAAAGCCTCTCACTAAATGCTGTTACAAAGAAACTAACAGCACATATATGCATATATACTTGCGGCAGGTAATGGGTTACTTGTTAAAGAGACTGTCAGTAGGTTTATGCTGTCCTATCTCAGGGTAGCATAAATTTGTGACAGAGAAGCTGAACCGAATGATGTATCACTCTAATTGTTCTATGCAGCTTATTCAGTGATATCCTCCTAAATAACATGGACAATAAATAGTCCTCTCCATTATGTGTATGCTTAGTAGTCCTGGATATTCATGAGCACAAGGAAAAATTCCTATCATCAGCTGCTGATTGGCAGTTATCTATTGATGCGGTGTATAGACATGAAACATGAAAACAAATAATCCGAAAATAGAAACTGATTAAACAAAAAAACAGAACATGCTACATAGTATGGCTCTAATAAGGGAAAAAATTGTTTCTTTTTAAAAAAAAAAACAGTGACAGTAATTTACCGCTATAATACGGGGCAAATTCTTTTCTTTGCTCAAGGGAGTAGAAACATTTATCCCAGTAGGAGTTTAGTTCTTGTCTTATATTTAGGATCACTTGCTTCAGATTTGCCCTCTTCAGCTCATCCAGCCGTGCTAGCTCACTTTCCCACTAAAATAAGACAATTACATTAGGCTTCTCATAGTATTCTCAATTGTCCATTACTATAAAGCTCAGCAAGTCTGAACACATCCATTAATGTCATGGATGCCACGTTGATGCTTTGAGCAATATAAGTATATAGCTTAAATCTGCAGCATATCAAAGGGGTATTCCACTCAAACATAACTTTTTATATGTTGCTGCCCATGGTGAGACTAAAAATTCATTCCATACTTGTTATTATCTATTCAGTCTCCTTTCCTCAGTTTTGAGCTGCTGCTTTCTGCTAAAGACACAAAAAAACGGTGTGTCAGCTTTTCTGTCCGTCTCCCCCGCGTTCCCCCTTCCTTCAAAGATGGCTGATGTAAACAAGTCTCTGTCAGGCTGTATCTGCAACTCTGTAGCTGCTTGGTAAGGTTGGGCAGGTTAATCTGAGGTCAAGTTGTGTCTTCAGCAGAAAGCAGCAGGACAGAAATGGTGGAAGGACACCAAATAGATAACAAGTATGGAATGGTTAGTGTCCCCATGGGCAGCAACATATGAAAAGCTATGTTTTGGAATACCTGTTTAAGTACTTGTGAAGTTACCCTAAAAAGTGAAATTCATCTGACTGCAAATATCATGCTGGTGAAGTCAATGATTTTAGACCTCCAATTCAAGGGAAACCATACAATAAAACCTACCATTCTTAGTTCTTCAGAAATGGAACTCCCAGAAACCTTTTGACAAGCTTCTCTCTCCTCCTGTGCAATCTGCAGCAGATCCCACAAGGAATGAACCTTCTCTTTAACTGTCTTCAATGTGGACAGGAGGTCTTCCCTTTTTATTTCAAGCTGGAATACAAAGCCCACAGTAATGTAATAAACCTTAGATGAACAAAAGTATACAGTGATACAATAGAGTTATAAATTAGATATCTATGGCTTCTGATCTTCAAAGCCTTTCATTTTAACCCCTTAAGGGCTGAAGCAATTTTCATGTTTTTCTTTCGTTTTTCCCTCCTCGTGTTTAAAAGGTCATAGCGCTTGCACATTTTCCACCTACAGACCCATGAGCCCTTATCTTTTGTGACACCAATTATACTTTGCCATTAGACTTCATTTTTATGCTGCAAAACCAGAAAAAAAAATATTTTTGCTGTGAAATTGGAAAAAAAAAAAAAAAAAAAAAAAGTACAATCCTTAGTTTGAGGGCGTGTTTACACCGTTCGCTCTACGGTAAAACTGACATGTTATCTATTTTCCTAGAGTGACCACGATTACAAAGATATGTAACTAGCATGATTTGATGGCTTTTAAAAAATTAAAACATTTTAAAAAAAACTAAATGTAATTAAAATGGCTCTATTCCTCTCCTTATAACACTTTTATTGTTTGGTCTACTGGCCTGAGGTATAATTTTTTTGCGCCATGATCTGTTCCTTCTTACGGTACCTTGTTTGCGTATTTGCAACCTTTTTGATCACTTTTTATAAAAAAAATTTCTGGATTTGATGTGAACAAAAATGCGCAATTTTGCACGTTGGCGGGTTTTTACGCTTACAACGTTTACGTTTTAAAAATAGATATGTTAATTTTTTTAATTTATTATTTTATTTATAAAATGGGAAAGGGGGGTGATTAAAACTTATTAGGGGATTTTTTTTTTATAAATTTTTTTTCACACATTAATTACTGTATTTTCCGGCGTATAAGATGAATTTTCTAATTCCGAAAAATCTTATTAGAAGTCAGGGGTCGTCTTATACGCCGGGTATGGTCGCTTCATACAGTGGGGGGGGATCTCAAAAATGGCCGCATCCCCACCATATGGGGCATCCACTATAAAAAAAAAAAAAAATAATAACAGTTTTATTTTTATAAATTTTTTTTAACTCACCTGGGGCCCATTCCCAGCCTCAGTGCGCCTTCTGTCCAGTTGCTGGAGCAGGCAGTGACGTACACTGACTGCGCTGGGGATCCCGGAAGCTCACCTGAGCTGCCGAGTGTCTCATTGGAGAAGCTTGGAGACGCTCGGCTGAGCTTTGAAAGAATGACAAGCTTCGGAAGTACCGGAAGCTCTCCTGGCAGCCGAGCTTCTCTGATGAGAAGCTCAGCTGCTCGGGTGAGCTTTGGGGATCCCCGATGCACCCTGGCTGCACAGAGTGCTCGCGCCGGAAGCCCTCTCTGTTTACCCTTATATATTCTTCCTGCGTCATTTAGAGGTTAAGCAGATCCGATATCCATATATGTTACCCCAAAAGAGGTACATTACAAATATGGTATTTATAACTAATTGGAGAGCTTTAAGAATACAGTGAACCTGCCTGTCCATACACTGACTTCCTCCAGCTTCTCCTCTCCCTTTCTGATCTGCGAGTGCATGAGCGACGTCACTCGTGCACTACAGCGCCAGGGGAGAGAGTGGGCCCAAGACATAATGCTGCCTGCAGCCACAAGAGTGATTGGCACGGTAGGGAGCCAATGGCTCCTCACTCTGGCATTCACAGCACTGCATTTAACTGTGTGCACTTCTCATCAAAGTGCATACAATTAAAGGATAAAGTGCAGCACTCAGCGGTACATGCCCAGATGCCTAGCAATGTATCTAGACTTGTCGTCCCTTCTGCAATGAAAAAGCATCTGCACACAGAGGGGAGAGTGAATGACAGATAGGTGAGCAGGGAGAAGGAGGGAAATATCTAGGCTCCAGAGATGTGAAATGCGTTGAAAAATCACCAGACAGGAGCCAAAAAGGTAGCCCTAGCTGTATGTAACTTTTTTATAAGTTTGTAACTTATTTAAAAGTTTGTTATACATGTATGAGCTATAAAGTTTTAGAATACAGATCACCACTGAAGAGACAACAGCTCCTGAGCTATTAAGTGATCGCCTCCATTATTACTACAAAGTGTGAAATACAGTGTGCTGACCAATGCTACACAACTGAAGCAATTAACCTTGTTTAGAAATGGATAACACCAATAAAATGACAACTAAACACAAACCTGTGCTTTAAGAACTGTAAGGGCTTTGATATTTTCAGGTGTAAGGAAGAAAGCCTCTTCATCCTCACAAATCGCATCTTGCTCTAGAGAGTTCTCAGGCTGACGCCCTATTTCATCCAAGCACTGGCGAATTTCGGTTCTGAGCGTGGAAAAGACCTGAAGGCGTTTTCTCTGAGGACAAGAGAACAAAATTTGGTTAAAAAAAATATACAAATTGAAGTGCACCCATAAGGAATATAGGAGTTTGTGTGTTTGCGGTGGGAAACTGTCATGTTTACACAGTTTGCAAAAGAGGTGGCCATGGTGAGCATCAGTAGAAGCTGATACACAAACTTCCCCATGACTATTTATTGCCCACAGTCACATCGCAGGAGACTGTCTACTGTTCCTTGGCCCTTCTTGGTCTTAGCCTTATTAGTTACCTTTTCTTCTGTCTGAACTTTGATGTGCTCCTTGAGTTCTTCTATCTGTGTATGACTGGGGATGCATCCAGATGGAATATAATATGGGGTAACACAAAGATCAGAACAAAGCTCTTGATCTTTTTGCTGTAATATCCTTAATTCTTCCAGTCTTTCATTCTTCATTTTGGAAAGAAGTTCTAATCTCAATCTCAAATCCCTCTCAATCTGAAGAATAGTCAAAGTTTCATCCACCTGCAAAATTACACAAGTAAAAAGAGTCACCTAAGAGAGTGTTATGCCATGCATTAAAGCGTACCTCTCATTAGAAAAACAGAGACAAATGTTTTGATAGGTCGGGGGTCAGAGTTCAGAATGCGACTGATCAAGAGAACAAGCCTGCACACACCATGTTCTCTCCTGGCTATGTTATGTGACCTGGACGGACCACCAATGCAAGACTATGGGGCCATCCAGGTCAGACTGACACAGAGCAGGGAAGGGAACACACGGCAGTGCAGTCATCACCCTGCTGGGTTTTCCGATTAAAACTTTTTATATGTCTCACACCTCCTTTGCCATTTTTTCCACAGTGCTCTCAGCTGCCACCTCTGTCCATGCCAATTCTTTGACATTATATTGAGACACTGAGGCAGGCGGGATTCCAAGCGGAGTCTGCGGCAGAGGTTTCACTTGGGATTGACACCTGTTTTACTCAGTGTGATCAGGCCCTTATACACATGCAGGCTCCTCCTTTCCATAAATTCTCTATCCGATCACAGTACAACAAATCACATGCTCCTCTCTGCTAGACTACAACTTAAAGGGTACCTATAATTTAAACCAACTTCTGATATGTCATAGCAACATGTCAAAGGTTTGTATCGGTTGAGGTCCGGGTGCTAAGATCCCCTCAATTGTTAGAATGAAGGGGCAGATGTGTGGGGCAGCACTTGCTCTGCCTCTTCATCTCTGTCCCACTGCTAAAGTAGCAGTCATCGAAATTATAATGGAGCCATATCGAGCTTCTGGTACAGCGATTACCAGAAGTTCCATAGGGCTCCATTATAATTCTGTTGACTGCTACTTTAGCATTGAGACAGAGATGAAGAGGCAGAGCGTGCTCCACGCATCGGCCCCTTCATTCTAACAATTGGCGGGGGTCTCAGCACTCAGACCAATACAAACTTGCCTCTTACTGTAGGAGAAGTGGAACACATGTCAGAGGGTCTCCAATCCCAAGTGGAGACCTTTACACATTACAGAAAGACTTGGTCTGACTTCATCCAGTAGTGAACATAAGGTGAATCTTTATTTAAGCAACCTACATAGTGGCAACATTTCGACCAAAATGGGTCTTGATAAAGACCCAAATGAGTCAAGACGTTGCCACTATGTTGCTTGAATAAAGATGACACTGTAAAAGCAATCTGTCACTAGGTTTCTGCTGCCTTAAATGAGGCCAGCATAAACTAATGACAGAAATGCTGAACAGATGGATGTGTTACTTACATCATTATATTCAGCCATTCTCTTAATATGCAGGAGACTGGTATTTGTGCCGCACCCGTTCCCCTGCCCTCCAGCTGCTGATTCACTTGACTGATCAGCAGCTGGTGGACAAATTGCTATTGCTCATGAATACCCAGGACTCCTAAGCACACACATAATTGAGAGGACTACTTATTGTCGATGTTATTTAGGAGGATCTCTCTAAAGCAGCTGCACAGAACAATGTAAGTGACATTATTCTGCTCAGATTCTCTGTCATTAGTTTATGCTACCTTTAGACAGGCCAGCATAAACCTACTGACAGAGTCTCTAACATTGCTTACCTTATATTCCTCAACAGATAATTCATAGCAGAGAGCTTTCAACTCCTTTCGGCAGTAGAGAATACTTTTTTCAATTCTGTCTTTCATTTCCCTTTCTTCATGTATCATTCGGTTAAACAATTCCTACAAAATGTAAAGAAAGTTAAAGAAAACACAAGGAATTGTATGCAACAATAATATAGGAAAGGAAGTGTATTATAAGACTCTGAATATAAGGGCGAGGACGAGGGCAGCCCCGATGTATCAACCCATCTACCCCATATAGATTCAAGTTTACGTGGGCAGTTTCTTTTCAGATAAATGCTCCTCTCCAATCTTCCATGTTCATCCTATGTCTGAATTCTAGTAGTGTAGGTGGTGCAGATTGTATCCATCTTGCTGCAGTGGTCTTCCCGGCCTGATAAAGAACACATTATACCCCTAGTAAGGTATAATCATCCATTTGCAGACTAGCAGCCCCTGCATACAAATGTTATTGAGGACAGGCGTGGGCATGGGATCTAACCCTGTGGGCCGGAGTGGAAAAACTTACATAGAGCAGCTCTTATATTGATAGACTCAACCAGACCTTATACTACATGGTAAGTCAATCCTTATATATGGGTACCAATACCTCAATTCCCCTAGCAATAATGGATTGTTGCACATAAAAGAAGCTAGATCCACTAAGATCAGCTGATCACCCTACCAGAAGGGGTTGTCTTTTATGTATTTCAATGCAAGGCAGCAAATTCCCCTATTCACCTCAATGTGCTTTTTCACTTCTTCAATCCTCCGCAGACGCATCTCTTCTTTGATACCTAGTGCATCCCAAATGTCCATAAGACTTGCTAAGGCTTGATTTGTGCTGGAGATGACCGAGGAAGCCAAGACCTCACTATATTATGGAAGAAAAGAAATATTTTAAGACCAAAACTAAACACAGCCAGCATAAAAATTATTGGATTTACAATACTCACTGCGCTGCTGTGTCAGTACAGTACCGTAAAGATTTTAACTGATCATAATGATACATGATGCTGGTGCACATTCACAGAACGTGTGAATGCAGCTTTAGGGTACAGGACTTTGTCAGCTATAAGCCGTATTAAAAGGCAGGATAATAAGGGGGAAGCAAGTGCTGATCTGTCAGTGCAGCACTCGCTTCCCCCTGGTTCCCTGCTCACTGCCTGTGCCAATACATGCACAGAGAGTGAGTGGGGGGCAGCGGGAGGGGCTGCTCAAACAATCCTTAGATCGCTTGGGCTGCCCACTAAAGTCAGCAGTAGTCTGCTACTGCTCCTATTACACAGTGCGATGCATTGCAGACCGTTGCCGCAGACATTGTGATCTTTCAGCATGTTGTAAGACCACGATCAGCCAACATGTATCATGTCATATAGTAGTTTCGGCTGGCACCATGCAGAAATAATAAGTGGTGCAAGCCGTACCAATCCAAAATTCTCATGTGCTAACCCAAAAGAAAGGATTGAGAAAAACTGGACTGCACCTCACTGGTAATAACTATCAAAACAGCCCAAAATCATTCCGTGAAATAGGATGTTATTAGAGATGAGCGAACCGGGCTCGAGTCGATCCGAACCCGAACGTTCGGTATTTGATTAGCTGTGGCTGCAGAACTTGGATAAAGCTCTAAGGTTGTCTGGAAAACATGGATACAGCCAATGACTATATCCATGATTTCCACATAGCCTTAGGGCTTTATCCAAGTTCAGCAGCCACCGCTAATCAAATGCCGAAAGTTCGGGTTCGGATTGACTCGAGCATGCTCCAGGTTCGCTCATCTCTAGACGTTATCTGTCAGTCCCATAGAAGACTCAGGCCCTTGTTTTCATTATCATGTTTACTTTCCTGGGGAAAGAGCTGAAGTAACTAGGCATGTAACTATGCAATGACTGGGACAAATTGAGAAGAAAGAAAATAGGGGGAAATGAATATATACTGTGAAAAACAAAATTATCTGGTTTTGCCCACAGCAACCAATCACACCTTAGGTTTACAATGAAAGCTTATTCCCCCAGTCACTCAGATCAAATATGTTCCCTGTGAGTCACTGGATGTCACTGCACTGTTATCACTTACATAAGGTCTACAGTAGGATAAGGACTATATGGCCACTGGATGAGGATTGTTCCATGAGGCTGGTGCATAGCTAATGTGGTACAGACATTTAAGGAGGGGTCTAAAAGTGATCCAGGAAACTATAGGCCTGTTAAGCCCCTATTCCACAGGGTGACTATGAGGAGCAAACGAGCGCTATTAGCGCTCATTTACTTCTCATTCCCCGCTCGCTGCTGCCGCTATTGCAGCCGCTGCTCCTACTCCACGGAGCGCGGCAGCAGATTGCTGCTATCAGTCGTTTGTTTTTCAACATGCTTGAAAGACAAATGACGCAACGGTCAGCTGACATGAACGATGTCGGCTGATCATTGCCTTCTATTCCACGGGACGATTATCGGGCCTTTAGTCTAACACAGGGATGTCAAACTCAGGCCCCCCAGCTGTTGCAAAACTACAAGTCCCATCATGCCTGGACAGCCAAAGCTTTAGCTGTGCAGGCATGATGGGAATTGTAGTTTTAAAACAGCTGGAGGGCCCGAGTTTGACACGTCTGGTCTAACATCTATAGTAGGTAAATTATTTGAAGGTTTTGAAAGAGATGCTATACTGGAGTATCTTAATGAAAATTATCTTATAACGCAGCACCAGCATGCATGAGGGATCGGTCCTGACAGACTAATCTGATCAGATTCTTTAAGGAGGTCAGTTATACACTGGACTTGGGGGAGGCTGTGGACATTGTGTATCTGGACTATTTAAAGGCATTTGATACTGTGTCGCATGTAAGGTTGGTGTATAAAATGAGGATGCTGGGACTAGGGGAAAATATATGTAAATGGCTAAGTAACTGGCTGAGTGATAGAAAACAAAAGGACGTCATCGATGGGACATGCTTAGATTGGGTCTAAGTTACTAGTGAGCTACTACAGGGGTCAGTGTTGGGTCCACTTTTTAATATATTTATTAATGAACTTGTAGAGGGGCTACAGAGTAGAATCACCAGAAAATCAGAAAAGAACCTGGGGGAACATACAGTACAGAGATTTTTCTAGTGATCTTTCTACTCCTAGGCCTGTAACCATGACAAGAGGGCATCCTCTACGTCTAGAGGAAAGAAGGGTTCACCATCAGCACAGACGCAGATTCTTTACTGTAGGAGCAGTATGAGACTATGGACCTCTCAGACACATGGTTGGTTCATTAAATACATTGAAGGGAGGCCTGGATGCTTTTCTTGAAAAATATTACATTACAAGTTATGGACATTGATTACATGTAATAGGGTGGTAATCCAGGGATTTATTCCGATTGCCATTGGAGTTGGAAGGGAATTTTCTCCCTGTGATGGGGCAATTGTCATCTGCCTAAGAGTTTTTGCCTTCAGCACAGTAGGGTTTCTGTAGAACTTGATGGACTTTGATGGATTACATATTAACTATGTAATATCTGTACGTTTTTGCATGTATTCATTTGGCACTTTTGTACTCACAGCTTTATGTCAGGTATACAGTTTTAAAGGGCTTGTTCCTGAACGGCAGCTTATATCCTATCTGCCTCTCTAATAAATTGTATGTATTTCGAGTCTCTTATTATGTGTCAGGTTGTTTTTTTTTACTGACAGATTTACACTTTTTGTTTCCGTTTAATGTTTATGTTAAAGAGTAAAAATATATAAATAAAATGTATTTAATAAGACGGTAAAATCATATGAATTTATTAGTTTAGTGTTCCTCATGAATATATTTTATGTTCTATCAACCTAAGCCTTGGGTTGTATCCATGTTTTCCAGGACTCCCTAGGGTGGCATCCAACTTCTGCAGCCGCAGCGAATGAAACACTGAGCATTCAGCTTCAGATAACAGTGCCGAACCCTTTGACAGATCTGCTGAACACTAGTTATAATCACAATGCTTTGGGGGCCACGCATCAAAGACTCTGTTCACTATACCTAACAAGCAGCATTTATTGGAGCCTCTTCTAACCAGTACAATAGGTAGCGGATTGTCACTGTGCGGAGCAGAGGCGCCTGGTGCTGACTCTTCTTCGCTGCTATATAGCTGATGCCGGTGGGCATTCAGGAGGGGATGTGTATTACTGGAGTCATCAAGACTGCAGGGAGTCCCAGGGGTATACAGCAAGAAAATGCCAGCTCAGCACCTGTACAAGCCACTCCGCATGAGCCCCCACTCCAACTGCCTGTACGGAAACCGTAAAAGATCACCTGGGCTCAGCGATAGGGCCCTATTACACGGGATGTTTATCGTGCAAAAAATCATTATATTGTTCGAATTTAAACGATAATCGTTCTGTGTAATTGCAGGCAACGATTGGAAAATTGTTCGTATGTCGTTGATTTAGATCTGAACCTAAAATTATCGCTGTAATTCCACATTCGTGTGCTCAAGGTACGCATTTTTTTCACTAATCGTTCAGTGTAATTGCACATTGTTCATTGTTTTTCTGGGATCAGAAGGAATAAACAGTCATAGTAACAATCACAATAACGTTCGTAGTAATGATCATAACAAACGATTATTGTTCTGTGTAATATGGTGAACGATTTCAGGTTAATGAGCAACAATCTCATTTGCGATTGTTTATCTTTATGGTGCGTTTACACAGAAACATAATCTGGAATTATCTGCAGAAGATTTGAAGCCAAAACCAGGAACAGACTATAAACAGAAATCAGGTCATAAAGGAAAGCCTGAGATTTCTCCTCTTTTCAAATCCACTCCTGGCTTTGGCTTCAAATCTTTGGCAGATAACCTGTCAGATAATCTCTCTGCGTAAACGCACCATTAGTAGTTAATCGTTAAAGATCGCTCTGTGTAATAGGAAACATACAGTGCACGAAAATTCTTTATTTAGTGGTCCATAAGATCAACACTGAGAGACAGAAGGCTCAGTGTTTAACACTTAAGCCTTTCCGGTACGTTCTTACCCTTAATCATGGCTATTAGCTGCTTATGTGCATTTAAATAGCAGAAGGAGAACCTCCCAAAGGCGTGACAACATCATACAAACAAAAGCGCATGTTAATAACAAACAGTTAAAAAAAACAAATCGCATACACAACAATACAAACAAAATGACAACAAATGTACACGATAGAGGACATTAGTGGCAGGTACATGCAAATCTAGATAAAGTCCCAGGGGCATCCTGTGCACAGGAGGTCAGTGTTCTTGGTTGGGGCGCCCATTTTAATACCACCACGTGTGAAAACAGACAAAGTCATATGGCACAAAGCGATTTTTCAACAATAAACGATTTCTCGTTGATAAATCGTTGTCTGCTAACACACAAAAGATTATCGTTCAATTACGAAAGATCTAATGATTTTTCAAATGATAATCGTCCAGTGTACTATCGGGTGGCAGTGGCCAATACTAAACCCTCATAGAGGGGGCAGCACATACAGTATGATGTATATAGAAGCCAGCAGAGGTGGGCAGGATACCAAGCTGTCATATAGTGCCATTTATTTGTGATGGGCTGCACATAATACAAGGCTATACAGTGATATAACACAGGGCTATACAGTGATATAACACAAGGCTATACAGTGATATAACACAAGGCTATACAGTGATATAACACAAGGCTATACAGTGATATAACACAAGGCTATACAGTGATATAACACAGGGCTATATAGTGATATAACAAAGCTGCAGTAATATAACACAAGGCTATACAGTGATATAACACAAGGCTATACAGTGATATAACACAAGGCTATACAGTGATATAACACAAGGCTATACAGTGATATAACACAAGGCTATACAGTGATATAACACAAGGCTATACAGTGATATAACACAAGGCTATATAGTGACATAACACAGGGCTATATAGTGACATAACACAGGGCTATACAGTGATATAACACAAGGCTATACAGTGATATAACACAAGGCTATATAGTGATATAACACAAGGCTATACAGTGATATAACACAAGGCTATATAGTGATATAACACAAGGCTATACAGTGATATAACACAAGGCTATACAGTGATATAACACAAGGCTATATAGTGATATAACAAAGCTGCAGTAATATAACACAAGGCTATACAGTAACTTCTGCCTCCAGCATGATGCAAGACACTACAGCAACAGAGGGGAGGAATGTAACCTGCCCGCAGCAGTATGAGGAGCCATCTCATGTAATGCTATGTGTGCCTGTAGCCGCCCTCACCTCTTCCTCGCGTAACGCGACATGCTCGGCTTCCGTTGTGCCTGTTTCGTGTCCCGGGGCAGCACGGAGAAGCGGCGCCAGAGGCCGTACGGGGCACCGTGATATTTCAAACTTCGCTCCAACGTCTGCGCGAAGACTCTGATTGGTGCAGCGAAGGAAGAGGCGGCGTCTTGTATTTGGATGCAACGAAGTTGAGACGTGAAGTGATGCGCGCATGCGCCTGAGAGGGGCTGTCACGTGACAGAGGACGGTTGGCGCTGCAATGCGTGTGTTTCCTGTGTGGTAGACGGCACGCTGGGACTTCCAGTTCTACAGAGATGATATCGCGTCTCCTCACTGCTAGAGCTGGAAGAAAGATGGCGCATAGAATTCTCTTTTTGTTATATGTTATCATATAGTGTTGTTGACAGTGTATGGAGGTGCCCAGGCTGCAGGGTTCTCCCTGGAAGCAATGAGACGTGTGAGAAAGAGCCTCACATATGGGGAAACACTGTGACGTCATACGTCAGTGATACATGTCACACCGATAAAATCTTGTTAGGAAGCCAGGATCTATATTATATACTTACTGTATGGCGCTCATACACACTAAGCAGTATATAGTATGGGGCTCATACACACTAGGCAGTATATAGTATGGGGCTCATACACACTAGGCAGTATATAGTATGGGGCTCATACACACTAGGCAGTATATTGTATGGGGCTCATACACACTAAGCAGTATATTATATGGGGCTCATACACACTAGGCAGTATATTATATGGGGCTCATACACACTAAGCAGTATATTGTATGGGGCTCATACACACTAGGCAGTATATTGTATGGGGCTCATACACACTAAGCAGTATATTGTATGGGCTCATACACACTAAGCAGTATATTCTATGGGGCTTATACACACTAGGCAGTATATTGTATGGGGCTCATACACACTAAGCAGTATATTGTATGGGGTTCATACACACTAGGCAGTATATTGTATGGGGCTCATACACATTAGGCAGTATATTGTATGGGGCTCATACACACTAAGCAGTATATTGTATGGGGCTCATACACACTAAGCAGTATATTGTATGGGGCTCATACACATTAGGCAGTATATTGTATGGGGCTCATACACACTAGGCAGTATATTGTATGGGGGTCATACACACTAAGCAGTATATTGTATGGGCTCATACACACTAAGCAGTATATTGTATGGGCTCATACACACTAAGTATATTCTATGGGGCTTATACACACTAGGCAGTATATTGTATGGGGCTCATACACACTAAGCAGTATATTGTATGGGGGTCATACACACTAAGCAGTATATTGTATGGGGCTCATACACACTAGGCAGTATATTGTATGGGGCTTATACACACTAGGCAGTATATTGTATGGGGCTCATACACACTAAGCAGTATATTGTATGGGGCTCATACACACTAAGCAGTATATTGTATGGGGCTCATACACACTAAGCAGTATATTGTATGGGGCTCATACACACTAGGCAGTATATTGTATGGGGCTCATACACACTAGGCAGTATATTGTATGGGGCTCATACACACTAGGCAGTATATTGTATGGGGCTCATACACACTAAGCAGTATATTGTATGGAGCTCATACACACTAAGCAGTATATTGTATGGGGGTCATACACACTAAGCAGTATATTATAGGGGGCTCATACACACTAAGCAGTATATTGTATGGGGCTCATACACACTAGGCAGTATATTGTATGGGGCTCATACACACTAAGCAGTATATTGTATGGGCTCATACACACTAGGCAGTATATTGTATGGGGCTCATACACACTAGGCAGTATATTGTATGGGGCTCATACACACTAGGCAGTATATTGTATGGGGCTCATACACACTAGGCAGTATATTGTATGGGGCTCATACACACTAGGCAGTATATTGTATGGGGCTCATACACATTAGGCAGTATATTGTATGGGGCTCATACACACTATGCAGTATATTGTATGGGGCTCATACACACTAAGCAGTATATTATAGGGGGCTCATACACACTAAGCAGTATATTGTATGGGGCTCATACACACTAGGCAGTATATTGTATGGGGCTCATACACACTCGGCAGTATATTGTATGGGACTCACACACTATGCAGTATATTATATGGGGCTCATACACACTATGCAGTATATTGTATGGGGGTCATACACACTAAGCAGTATATTGTATGGGGCTCATACACACTAGGCAGTATATTGTATGGGGGTCATACATACTAGGCAGTATATTGTATGGGGCTCATACACACTAAGCAGTATATTGTATGGAGCTCATACACACTAGGCAGTATATTGTATGGGGGTCATACACACTAAGCAGTATATTATAGGGGGCTCATACACACTAAGCAGTATATTGTATGGGGCTCATACACACTAGGCAGTATATTGTATGGGGCTCATACACACTAGGCAGTATATTGTATGGGGCTCATACACACTAGGCAGTATATTGTATGGGGGTCATACACACTAGGCAGTATATTGTATGGGGCTCATACACACTAAGCAGTATATTATATGGGGCTCATACACACTAGGCAGTATATTGTATGGGGGTCATACACACTAAGCAGTATATTGTATGGGGCTCATACACACTAGGCAGTATATTGTATGGGGCTCATACACACTAAGCAGTATATTGTATGGGCTCATACACACTAGGCAGTATATTGTATGGGGCTCATACACACTAGGCAGTATATTGTATGGGGGTCATACACACTAGGCAGTATATTGTATGGGGGTCATACACACTAAGCAGTATATTGTATGGGGCTCATACACACTAAGCAGTATGTTGTATGGGGCTCATACACACTAAGCAGTATATTGTATGGGGCTCATACACACTAAGCAGTATATTGTATGGGGCTCATACACACTAGGCAGTATATTGTATGGGGGTCATACACACTAAGCAGTATATTGTATGGGGCTCATACACACTAAGCAGTATGTTGTATGGGGCTCATACACACTAAGCAGTATATTGTATGGGGCTCATACACACTAAGCAGTATATTGTATGGGGCTCATACACACTAAGCAGTATATTGTATGGGGCTCATACACACTAGGCAGTATATTGTATGGGGCTCACACACTAAGCAGTATATTGTATGGGGCTCATAAACACTAGGCAGTATATTGTATGGGGCTCATACACATTAGGCAGTATATTGTATGGGGCTCATACACACTATGCAGTATATTGTATGGGGCTCATACACACTAAGCAGTATATTGTATGGGGCTCATACACACTAGGCAGTATATTGTATGGGGCTCATACACACTAGGCAGTATATTGTATGGGGCTCATACACACTAGGCAGTATATTGTATGGGGCTCATACACACTAAGCAGTATATTGTATGGAGCTCATACACACTAAGCAGTATATTGTATGGGGGTCATACACACTAAGCAGTATATTATAGGGGGCTCATACACACTAAGCAGTATATTGTATGGGGCTCATACACACTAGGCAGTATATTGTATGGGGCTCATACACACTAAGCAGTATATTGTATGGGCTCATACACACTAGGCAGTATATTGTATGGGGCTCATACACACTAGGCAGTATATTGTATGGGGGTCATACACACTAGGCAGTATATTGTATGGGGCTCATACACACTAAGCAGTATATTATATGGGGCTCATACACACTAGGCAGTATATTGTATGGGGGTCATACACACTAAGCAGTATATTGTATGGGGCTCATACACACTAGGCAGTATATTGTATGGGGCTCATACACACTAAGCAGTATATTGTATGGGCTCATACACACTAGGCAGTATATTGTATGGGGCTCATACACACTAGGCAGTATATTGTATGGGGTCATACACACTAGGCAGTATATTGTATGGGGGTCATACACACTAAGCAGTATATTGTATGGGGCTCATACACACTAAGCAGTATGTTGTATGGGGCTCATACACACTAAGCAGTATATTGTATGGGGCTCATACACACTAAGCAGTATATTGTATGGGGCTCATACACACTAAGCAGTATATTGTATGGGGCTCATACACACTAGGCAGTATATTGTATGGGGCTCACACACTAAGCAGTATATTGTATGGGGCTCATACACACTAGGCAGTATATTGTATGGGGCTCATACACACTCGACAGTATATTGTATGGGGGTCATAAACACTAGGCAGTATATTGTATGGGGCTCATACACACTAAGCAGTATATTGTATGGAGCTCATACACACTAGGCAGTATATTGCATGGGCTCATACACACTAAGCAGTATATAGTACGGGGCTCATACACACTAAGCAGTATATTGCATGGGCTCATACACACTAAGCAGTATATTGTATGGGGCTCATACACACTAGGCAGTATATTGTATGGGGCTCATACACACTAGGCAGTATATTGTATGGGGCTCATACACACTAGGCAGTATATTGTATGGGGGTCATACACACTAGGCAGTATATTGTATGGGGCTCATACACACTAAGCAGTATATTATATGGGGCTCATACACACTAGGCAGTATATTGTATGGGGGTCATACACACTAAGCAGTATATTGTATGGGGCTCATACACACTAGGCAGTATATTGTATGGGGCTCATACACACTAAGCAGTATATTGTATGGGCTCATACACACTAGGCAGTATATTGTATGGGGCTCATACACACTAGGCAGTATATTGTATGGGGTCATACACACTAGGCAGTATATTGTATGGGGGTCATACACACTAAGCAGTATATTGTATGGGGCTCATACACACTAAGCAGTATGTTGTATGGGGCTCATACACACTAAGCAGTATATTGTATGGGGCTCATACACACTAAGCAGTATATTGTATGGGGCTCATACACACTAGGCAGTATATTGTATGGGGCTCACACACTAAGCAGTATATTGTATGGGGCTCATACACACTAGGCAGTATATTGTATGGGGCTCATACACATTAGGCAGTATATTGTATGGGGCTCATACACACTGCAGTATATTGTATGGGGCTCATACACACTAAGCAGTATATTGTATGGGGCTCATACACACTAGGCAGTATATTGTATGGGGCTCATACACACTAGGCAGTATATTGTATGGGGCTCATACACACTAGGCAGTATATTGTATGGGGCTCATACACACTAAGCAGTATATTGTATGGAGCTCATACACACTTAAGCAGTATATTGTATGGGGGTCATACACACTAAGCAGTATATTATAGGGGGCTCATACACACTAAGCAGTATATTGTATGGGGCTCATACACACTAGGCAGTATATTGTATGGGGCTCATACACATTAGGCAGTATATTGTATGGGGCTCATACACACTATGCAGTATATTGTATGGGGCTCATACACACTAAGCAGTATATTGTATGGGGCTCATACACACTAGGCAGTATATTGTATGGGGCTCATACACACTAGGCAGTATATTGTATGGGGCTCATACACACTAGGCAGTATATTGTATGGGGCTCATACACACTAAGCAGTATATTGTATGGAGCTCATACACACTAAGCAGTATATTGTATGGGGGTCATACACACTAAGCAGTATATTATAGGGGGCTCATACACACTAAGCAGTATATTGTATGGGGCTCATACACACTAGGCAGTATATTGTATGGGGCTCATACACACTAAGCAGTATATTGTATGGGCTCATACACACTAGGCAGTATATTGTATGGGGCTCATACACACTAGGCAGTATATTGTATGGGGCTCATACACACTAGGCAGTATATTGTATGGGGCTCATACACACTAGGCAGTATATTGTATGGGGCTCATACACACTAGGCAGTATATTGTATGGGGCTCATACACATTAGGCAGTATATTGTATGGGGCTCATACACACTATGCAGTATATTGTATGGGGCTCATACACACTAAGCAGTATATTATAGGGGGCTCATACACACTAAGCAGTATATTGTATGGGGCTCATACACACTAGGCAGTATATTGTATGGGGCTCATACACACTCGGCAGTATATTGTATGGGACTCATACACACTATGCAGTATATTATATGGGGCTCATACACACTAAGCAGTATATTGTATGGGGCTCATACACACTAGGCAGTATATTGTATGGGGGTCATACATACTAGGCAGTATAGTGTATGGGGCTCATACACACTAAGCAGTATATTGTATGGAGCTCATACACACTAGGCAGTATATTGTATGGGGGTCATACACACTAAGCAGTATATTATAGGGGGCTCATACACACTAAGCAGTATATTGTATGGGGCTCATACACACTAGGCAGTATATTGTATGGGGCTCATACACACTAGGCAGTATATTGTATGGGGCTCATACACACTAGGCAGTATATTGTATGGGGGTCATACACACTAGGCAGTATATTGTATGGGGCTCATACACACTAAGCAGTATATTATATGGGGCTCATACACACTAGGCAGTATATTGTATGGGGGTCATACACACTAAGCAGTATATTGTATGGGGCTCATACACACTAGGCAGTATATTGTATGGGGCTCATACACACTAAGCAGTATATTGTATGGGCTCATACACACTAGGCAGTATATTGTATGGGGCTCATACACACTAGGCAGTATATTGTATGGGGGTCATACACACTAGGCAGTATATTGTATGGGGGTCATACACACTAAGCAGTATATTGTATGGGGCTCATACACACTAAGCAGTATGTTGTATGGGGCTCATACACACTAAGCAGTATATTGTATGGGGCTCATACACACTAAGCAGTATATTGTATGGGGCTCATACACACTAGGCAGTATATTGTATGGGGCTCACACACTAAGCAGTATATTGTATGGGGCTCATACACACTAGGCAGTATATTGTATGGGGCTCATACACACTCGACAGTATATTGTATGGGGGTCATAAACACTAGGCAGTATATTGTATGGGGCTCATACACACTAAGCAGTATATTGTATGGAGCTCATACACACTAGGCAGTATATTGCATGGGCTCATACACACTAAGCAGTATATTGTATGGGGCTCATACACACTAAGCAGTATATTGCATGGGCTCATACACACTAAGCAGTATATTGTATGGGGCTCATACATACTAAGCAGTATATTGTATGGCGCTCATACACACTAAGCAGTATATCGCATGGGCTCATACACACTAAGCAGTATATTGTATGGGGCTCATACACACTAAGCAGTATATTGTATGGGGCTCCTGCGCAGTAAGAAGTTTCTGTTGATTTGTTGCCCATTTGCCCCATTAACTACAGAAACTGTAGTGAAATCTGATGTGGTGTAAAGAAGAGTGAACCTTGAGCATGCTCGCCTTCCGACCTTTAGCATTTGCAGCCCTAAGGAGTCCTGAAAAACATGGATAAGCCTTATGCTGTGTCCATGTTTTCTAGGTAGCCTCAGGGCAGCAGCTAACTTCTTAAATAAAGTTGTATAACTTTGTAATGTGTGTTATTTAATTAATAAATGTTGGACACCGCACTACCCCTCCCTATAACATGTCTATGTGATGTGTCACTTATATGCCAGTGATTTCAATGTGGTCATCCACACATCCGTTTTTGGCCACCGTTCTGCCAAAAAGTAGGACCTGCATGTATAGTGGATCAGAACCTCTAATAGAAATCCATGGGTCCATTTTTAACAGACAATATACGAATGCACCATTGCGTGCCGTCCATTTTTCACCAGCTCATTGCCTGGCAAGCCCCGGACTACCCTGTGGACACTTATTACTCTCCTATCTGTAACAGATGATGCAGCACTGATGGTTTCTCCAGGACATCACTGATCCTGATTTCTGAGGTCCCAGAAGAAAACCCCGAGGAGGAGGCCGCAGAGGTAGGCACTCCCTGATAAAGTTGTCATGTTTTCATGTCATGTTGCTCCAGCATACTCTAGTAATATACAGTACATCCCGTCATGTTTCTCCATGTATTTCCTGCAGAGTAAACCAGCCTTTCTTGAGCATCTACATTTTCTAAGCTTGCTGTGCAGATTTGGAGCAAACCATTGATGCAGACGGGGGAACTGTGCTGTGTGTCTGCCTTTGTATTGGCTGCATCTTGTACACTGCGCTGACTCCCCCCCCCTGTGAATAGTAGAGGAAGAAGTGGTCTGTGAGCCCAGCACACACAGGACCTCAGCATGGGGAAGTTTACTTATTACAGGATTTGCTCGCTTGTTACAATGTTGTGAAGCAGATTATTTACTGTCACAGAACATGAGGCCATTGATTCTTCTTCTCCCCGTGGTCCTAATGCCTGGTGTACTGGCAGGAAGCTACATCATTACTGTAGACCCAACACAGTCTAGGAAGGAGATGAAGCATTTCTGGAGAAGTACAGGATTTTGGTAAGCGCTCATGTGTTCTAGTAAACAAAAATAAAACTCATCTGTACTTTGTTGTTGCTAAAGGGGTTAGCCCTATGATTGTAAGTGACCACCTGTACATAGTATAGGTAATAAGTATCTGATCAGTGGGGGTTCAACTTCTGGGACTCGACAGATCAGATAATTATTATCTATTTCATGCATAGGTGTACTCTCATAATCCTGCGCTAATTATAGCGTACGTATAATGAAAAAATGAAAACAATCTATAACAATATGATATACGGATATAGAGTATAGAGAACATATAAAGTAACAGATCAACTCTCCTTAAAGTGACTGTACCACCAGGCCCAGGCTGAAGCACTGGAGGCGGGGCGACCCACCCTTACTGGGAAGAAACCCCAGCCCCTCCATGACGTGACTCCATTACAATCAATGGAACCCTATCATAGAGGGGCTAGGGTTTCCTCCCACTAAGGGTGGGTCGGCCCGCCTCCAGTGCTTCAGCCTGGGCCTGGTGGTACAGTCACTTTAAAGGCTGTATTACATGGCCCGATAATTCAGGGGATGCAAGTGCCGACCTGTTAGCTTAGTGTTTACTTCCTTCTTGTTCCCTACTCGCTGTCTGTGCTATTACACACACTGACAGTGAGTGGGGAGCAGCAGGAAGGGCCACCCAAACAATCCCTAGATCAGGCAGCCCACTAAAGTCAGCGGAGGTCTGCTGGTGCTGCCGCTCCTATTGCACAGAATGATGTGCTGCAGACTGTCACTGCACAAATCGTACTCAATGACAGGTATTTGGCCAGGTAAGGCTGCATTCACACGTTCCGCGTTCCGCACAGGACATGGACGTGGAATGCCTGTAACAGAGTCCCCCCCGCCCGGGCAGCATCTGTTATAAGATGCTGGGAGCGGGGGAACTGTACAGATATGTGATAAATCAGCCGCTTTGCTCTGTCATTACAGCGCAGCGCATATCTGTTCAGTTCCCCCGCTCTCAGCATCTTATTACAGATGCTGCACGTGGAGGGGTAGAAGTCCGTTACAGGCATTCCACGTCCGTGTTCTGTGCAGAACACGGAACGGGTAAATGCAGCCTAAGGCCAATAATTGTTTAGTGTAATACGGCCTTTACACATGTCACCACCAACAATCTTAAAGTGACTGTACCACCAGACCCAGGCTAAAGCACTGGAGACGGACCGACCCACCCTTAGTGGGAGGAAACCCTAGCCCCTCTATGATAGGGTTCCATTGATTCTAATGGAGCCACGTCATGGAGGGGCTGGAGTTTCTTCCCACTAAGGTTAGGTCGGCCTGCCTCCAGTGCTTCAGCCTGGGTCTGGTAGTACAGTCACTTTAAGGGTCAGTTGACACGTACAGACTTGCAGCGTAAATCTCGGCAGAAGGGGTTAAGGGGCCGGCAGAATTACATACACGCAGTGGTAGTTCAGACAGCTGCGAGTATTTAGTGACAGTGAACTGCAAGCACCTGACAGACTTGCAGCAAGATTTACGCTGCGAGTCTGTACGTGTGAACTGACCCCAAGGCTGTTCTACATGACAGATGAGCAGTGGAAGCATGCATTGATCTTTTAGATTGGTGCTCGCTTACTGAGCCTATTACAAGGTTCGATGATTGTGTAGCAAGGGCTCAATATTTATATAGATATATATATCTTGTTTTCCCATTGAAAATAATAAAGTTTATGCCTACTTATGCTCCCCCTGGTGTCCAGCAGCCTTTTGCCTGCGTATTCTGCTCCCCGCAGCTGCCTCTCAAACATCTTGTCCCGTCTTTTCAGTGAAAGGCCACTCAGCCAATCAGTGACTGAGACGGGACAGCCTGCGGCTCGTCATTAGCTTAGCGGCCTGTAAGTACAGATACAGGGCCAGTGTCAGAGGCGGCTGAGGCGAGCAGGAAACACGGTGTAAAGGCTGCAGGACACCAGGGGAGCCTGGACACGTAAATAATAAAGTATAAACTTTTTATTTTTTCCTTCCAGTGTCATCATCTGTCAGCCATGCATTGCTATTAGAAGTGGCGATGATTTTTCAACATATTGAAAGACAATGATAAGCCGATGATCGACTCTTTGGCTGATCACTGTCTTTATTACACAGATCAATTATCTGGTGAATCGGCTTGATTCTGCAGATTATTGCTCCATATAATATGGCCCTTAGTGTGTCCTACCATATGAGTACTAGTCAGGACAAACTGGGCCTATATGACAGTCTTATACATAAGCCAGACCAGTCTACATACAGTATTGCCTAATATCCACACAAATCACACAAAAGTACCTTCACTCCCAGCGTGGATACCACACACCAAGAAACTTAGAGCTGTACCAATTTAAATACAGCATCAAACAGTCTATACAAAAAAAACAATAAGAAAGGATGCGGCACTCACCAAATTCCACTACGTGCAGAAGTGTTTATTTAAGTTTTGTTTAATAACTAGTGCAAGGCAAAGGAGAGAGAGCTAGGCGAGCACATTGCAGTGACGGACCGTTTTGTGTTCTGCAGCTCTGCCTCCAGTTGTGGGCACACAGCCAGAGGAAGTGCCACAGAGCTTGAAACAATAGAGGAGTACCAAAGTAGTTTTATCAAGTATGTATTCGTTTTATTTTTCAGTCCCCCCTTACCACACAACAAAGCAGAAACATATTTTTTGGGTAAAGACCAAGAACTGAACCTGGCACACATATCTTCTGTTCCGCATGGAGGCATAGTCCAAATCAGAATTCACTGGTTATTGGACCTTATTAAAGCTTCGTAAGTATTTGTTTGAGTTTATACCCATGAGTCTGATGAGGTTAGCAATTGGAATAGCATGTTTTCATGCAGCCTCTCTCTCTCCTACCTGATCTGACATCAGGCATGGAGAGATACTGCTGCACATCAAATGATCTGTGGGTGTCAGATTGGGTGGCACTTTATGTTGTATATGTTGCCATATGTAATTATACATTTATCATCCCAATCGTATTGTGAGTCCAGCAGTTCCATTGTGGAAATTGATCAATTGAAACTCCAGCTACTTCTATTTAAACATTTCAAGTCTTCCAGTACTTGTCAGCTACTGTATGTCCTGCAGGAAGTGGTGTATTCTTTCCAGTCTGACACACTGCTCTCTGCTGCCACCTCTGTTCATGTCAGGAACTGTCCAGAGCAGCAGCAAATCCCCATAGAAAACTACTCCTGCTCAGGACAGTTCCTGACACAGACAGCAGTGGCAGCAGACAGCACTGTGTCAGACTGAAAAGAATACACCACTTTCTGCACGAAATACAGCAGCTGATAAGTACTAGACGTCTGGAGATTTTTCAATAGAAGTATGTTACAAATCTGTATAACTTTTCACCAGAGTACCATGGTAATCAATTCATTATTTGGGTAAATCTCATATCTATCTCATGCATTCAGAAACTTTGCAGACCCTTTCAGTTTTTTACATTTTGTTATGTTGTTATCTTGTTATAATGTAAATCCCTGATCCAGTCGGAGGTCCGGATCACTTTGATTTAGGTTTTCATTAATAATATTAATACTCAATTCATCTTTCCCCAACCCTGATCAATCTCTAAGTCTCCTGGTCCCAACATTTGAAAAGCCCCCCCACACTATGATACTGTCCCCACCTGCTTCACTGTAGGGAAGGTATTGTGCAGGTGATGAGCAGTGCCTGATTTCCTCCACATATGACATTTAGAATTGCAATCATAATGTTCCAAAATTGCCTCACTAGACCAGAGAATCTTCTTTCTCCCAGTATGAGAGTCCTTTAAGTGCTTTTTTTTGCAAACTCCATACAGGCTTTATATGTCTTTCACTAAAAGAGATGGTTATTTTTGGCCACTGTGATGTTTGACCTCCTGGAAGTTTTGCCTACCTGCATACAGGATCCTTGCAGCTCAGCCAGAGTGACCATTGGGTTCTTGGTCATCTCTCTTCTGCCCTGAGTACTTAGGTTGGTGGGATGGCTAGCATTAGAAAGTGTCCTGGTTGTCCCAAACAACTACACTCTTGGGAACTTTCAGTGCAGCAGATTTTGTTTTTCACGTGGAAGCTAAGCATTTACTTTCACACTAGGTGGCGCTGTTTTCTTAAAATTACTGTTGATACAATGGTAAAAGGTATTTCACATGCTAAAATACATGTATCAGTGCGTCCATAAGCATAGACATTAGGTTAAAGTTAGCAAAACCGTCCAGACTATGTAATATGTGTGAAGCCTCCTGACTGACCGCTGACAGCAGATGTCAGGAGAGAGAGAGAGAGAGCAGTCAAGCATGTCAGATTTCAGTAGGTTGATTCTTTTGTTCTCAGAGAGATTAGACCTTCAGAATACATGCATGCTCATCCGAGGGTCTGGGGAGTGTGTTTGGTCTGAAACGTAAGGCTAACTTAGCACCAGGGCTGTGGAGTCGGTAAGCCGCAACTCCGACTCCAACTTCGACTCCTGAATTTTATCAGGACCGACTCCGACTCCCGCTCCTTCATAAATGGCCAGTCAGATATCAGGGGAGTTATTTATCAAACTGGATCAACAGCTTCTCCCTAATGTCCTACATGATCCTGGGGCGACTTCTGAGGTAATAAGGAAAGATATAAAGCAGCTTCTCCTGTGTGTGCAGTGGATGCAGCCAGTCTCCAGCCTCTATGTCCTGAACAACTCGGAAGTAGACTAGATGGAGCAGGTGGTCTTTTCCTGCTGACAATCTTCTATGTTTCTAACTAATATTCACCATACACTAATAAACACTGTTAACAATGCCAGATATCTGTAATATAGAGGTCAGCAATAGTAATATACAGGGGTTCACACAGTGATATAGAGGGGTCACCTTGGGGGCAGGCCAAAGCGCGCACACAGCCTGCTGCAGCCATAGCATATACACACGCACACAGCCTGCTGAAGCCATAGCACACATACACACAGCCTGCTGCAGCCATAGCACATACACACACACAACCTGCTGCAGCCATAGCATACGCACACACACAGCCTGCTGCAGCCATAGCACACACACACAACCTGCTGCAGCCATAGCACACACAGCCTGCTGCAGCCATAGCAAACGCACACACACACACAGCCTGCTGCAGCCATAGCACACACACACACAGCCTGCTGCAGCCATAGTACACACACACACACAGCCTGCTGCAGCCATAGCACACACACACACACACATACACACAGCCTGCTGCAGGCATAGCACACACAGCCTGCTGCAGCCATAGCACACACACATACACACGCACACACACACACACACACACACAGCCTGCTGCAGCCATAGCACACACACACACACACATACACACACACATTAACCCAAAAAAAAGAAAATTCCTCATAGAGAAGAAACATCTGAGCCGACTTTATAAACAATTAGTAAAGTTTATTAATACAATTATATAGAAAACATGATTCTCCTGACGAAGGGTGTACCGAAACGTGCGTTGGGGTGTTCATGTGGGTAAGGGAGCTGCATGGTTCATGTGCATAAAATATTTACTTCTTAAATTTTGTTTTATCTTGCTTCTAAGGTGATTACTAGCTGATATCTAGCACTTTGCATCTTATTTTTTCTATCTTTTCACCTCAAGCTAACAATTTCTTTTCAATATCTTTTATATATTTTATGCATGCTTTGCCTCCGTTATTTTTGTCTATTGCATGATGCATATAGCACTTTGTGATATATATGATCCGTTAGTCAAAGCATGTTGTTTGTTTTTTGATTTAATTCATGCATGAACTGTGTGGCTTCCCTTTCCTTTTGTTGTGCTGTTTGGTTTGTGTTGTCCTCCTTCTTGTATTAAGAAGATTTTATGAATTTTTTGTCCTACAAATCATGTTTTCTATATAATTGTATTAATAAACTTTACTAATTGTTTATAAAGTAGGCTCAGATGTTTCTTTTCTATAAGGAATTTTCTTCTCTTTGGGTTAATGTATGTTTTTTGTACTTCTGAGCATTCAGAGTGCAATATTTTGTTTGATTTTGTTTCTGTTTGCAAAAGGTTTTTTGGTTTAACATACACACACACAGTCTGCTGCAGGCATAGCACACAAAGCCTGCTGCAGTCATAGCACACACACATACACACAACCTGCTGCAGCCATAGCATACACACACACACAGCCTGCTACAGGCATGCAACACATACACTCAGCCTGCTGCAGCCATAGCGCACACACACACACACACACACACACACACACACACATAGCCTGCTGCAGCCATAGCGCAATCACACACACACACACACACACAGCCTGCTGCAGCCATAGCACACATACACACAGCCTGCTACAGCCATAGCACACACACACATACAGCCTGCTGCAGCCATAGCACACACACATACACACACACACAGCCTGCTGCAGGCATAGCACACACAGCCTGCTGCAGCCGTAGCACACACACTCTCAACACACACACACACACACACGCAGCCATAGCACACACAAATACACACACACAACCTGCTGCAGCCGTAGCACACACAATGCTCTCCAGCCATAACACACACACACAGCTGCAGCCATAGAACACTGAAGAAAAACACACACTGTTCTCCCAGAGATAAAACACCACATTGAGGACAGAGGTTGCTGCTTCACTACTTATGTCTTCTCCTTCTCCTCCTCCTCTATATTACACAGGATATCGTCATTTTACACTGCCACTTATATACAGTTATCCAGCATCCAGGAAGATAACAGCACAGATCTCCCCCCACACAATGGACTCTTCCAGCTCAGAAACTGCCAAATAGTGACCAACAACTTTTCCCTGACCACCCTTATCTAATATGGCCAGTGTCCTATTATAATATTGCTCATAAAATATATTGATGAGCAAAATTCATATCAAAACTCAATTCTAAATTTACTAAAGATTTTTTTAAGGCTGGAGTCGGAGTCGGAAAAAATGTGCCGACTCCGACTCCAGCCTTAAAAAAATCTAGCCAAAACTAGCTCCGATTCTGACTCCACGACTCCGACTCCACAACCCTGCTTACCACAATGAAATACAAGGCTCCTGGAAGAAGCTTAGATAAGCACTGGAATTTGATAGCAGCAATCAATTAGCATGGGGAAGTTTTTAGAAATAACAATTACAGATCCCTGTGATTTCTCTAGTTAGTCTGTAGTTGGATACAGACACTGCTTAAAGGAGAAGTCCGGTAAAAATTTTTATAAAATGGTGATGTCACAACCCGACTCCCAGAGCTGTGCGGGCTGTGGCTGCTGGAGAGGATGATGACAGAGGGATGCTCAGTGTCCCTCTAGTGCCCTGTGTCCCTCAGTGTCCCCCTGCCATCATCCTCTCCAGCAGCCACAGCCCGCACAGCTCTGGGAGTTGGGTCGTGACATCACCATTTTATCCAGGAAGTGAAGCCTTGATGCAGTAGTAAGTGCAGGGAAAAAAGCACTTTAAAAGCATTTCCTGTAATAAGTGTATATTGGGGATTTGTATAACTTTTTTTTTTTTTTGGGGGGGGGGGGAATACAGTGCTTTAATAAACATTTTCGCTGGACTTATTTAATATCTTACCTGGTGGAACAGGGTGCACTAAGTGTCTAAGATAGAAATACTGCTCTAAAGGGGTACTCCAGAGAAATGTTTTTCCTTTCAAATCACCTTGTGTCAGTTATACAGATTTGTAAATTACTTTAATTTAAAAATCTCAAGTCTTCCAGTACTTATCAGCTCCTGTGTGTCCTGCAGGAAGTGGTGTATTCTTTGCAGTCTGACACAGTGCTCTCTGCTGCCACCCCTGTCCTTGTCAGGAACTGTCCAGAGCAGGAGAGGTTTTCTATGGGGATTTGCTACTGTTCTGGGCAGTTCCTGTTATGGACAGAAGTAGTAGCCGAGAGCACTGTGTCAGGCTGGAAAGAATACACCACCTGCAGGGCATACAGCAGCTGATAAGCACTGGAAGACTGGAGATTTTTAAGTAGAAGTCAGTTACAAATGTGTGTAACTTTCTAATACCAGTTGATTAAAAAAAAAAAGAAATTCTGAGGACTCCTTTAATTTCATTTACGTATTATTTCTCAGAGGTTTTGCTCTGTTTATAACCATAAGTTCGCTGTGAGACATTTCAAGCTTCTGGACAAATGTGACGCCATCTGTTTTCCCTGGAGAGTGTGGACTCTCACGGAGCTGAAGTGTATGAGATGATGTGAGACATAGATGGCATTGTGGAGCTCCCACCCGGTTGTTCTTTTTGGGCTATTCTCTCATATATAATCTGTTAAAGGGGTATTCCACCCATGCCCTCTTTAAATAACGTCTTGTAAACCATACTGGTGTTACATACAGTCCCCCCCCCTAGTTTTTAGAGACCTCTCCCGCATGTTTAGTCTCTTCCTTTCCTCTGCTGTAAATACCTATAAATAAGGGATTATATTTAAGATGGTGCTAGCTTGGAAACTACATCTCCCGGCATGCTGCACAATAAGGCTATATAAGACAAAGGCAGGATGGCGCATGCATAAGATCAGCGCTATTGGGAAAGACACTCCTCCCTCTCTCCATCCTCCCATTGGAGATGTGAATCAGGCATCCTCCATCCCTGTAGTGGGCCGGGTTAAAAGTGCTTACAACACGTCCCGCAGCAGAAGGGAGGACACGTCACCCATGTCTCCGATGGGAGGGTGGACAGAGGAATAAGCGAGACAGAATAGAAGCCATGCAGCAGCCGTTTCATATCTGGAGGTGAGGAGTCAGATGCAAAAGCTCAAGAACGGCGCAGAGGCCAGTATTACAAGATATTACATATATGCCCAGATTGCAGCATAATTTGGAATAATAAATTAATGATTTGGGGCAAAATACCCCTTTAAGCTTATAATATTCAAGAATATAATATAATATGTAAGACTATTTAGTGCCAGTAAATAACAGATTGAACATAAATACAATAAAACGTAGATGAAATGTAGAAATTTTATATAAACAAGTTTATTGTTTGTTTGTTTTTAAATATCCCGCTGTTCAGTGCAGTATCATTTCAGCTTTGTAACAATTAATAGTGAGGCAAGTGAAAATAGAAATCATTGAACTTATCTTACATAAATTATCTATATTAAAGTGTAACACGCTTGTTTGTAGTCTATAAACACTGTTGAAATGTCCTGTTTTTACTGAATTTATGGTGACTTAGGCCTTGGCCACACAGTGTGAAGTGATTCCTTATATATCAGTGGCTACACAGTAGAATCTGTTATGGCCAACTGGTTCCCTCTTGCAAATTGAACAGCATCATGTATGTTATAAAAGAGCATCTTATGAATATCCTTGTCATGTTTGCCAAAGTAACCCCCTCTGCATAGGGCATCAATGACGGACGTATTGCAGCAAGCCAGAAGAACACTGATCTGTAGCTCTTTGTAATCTTTCAAAACTCCCTTAAAAGCATTGATGCCGGATGTGTCTAGAAATGCTATGGAAGAACAATCCAGAATAATAGTTTCCAAGTCATTTTTCTTGCTCACAAGCTCTATATGTATATCGTTGTTATCCGAGTTTTTCATATTTTCGCCTTGTTTTTTTCCTTTCTGTTTCCTTAGTTTTTTCTCCATTTTCTTCCGTCTGATAATTTCGAGGCTGGGATTCATGTCTACCTTTTTGTACAGAGACTTCAGAAAGTAGTCTTTGTTTGCATAGTAAAGAGGAGATTCAAAGCGGAAAATCTTGATTTTCGGAATAGGGCGAAGATTTTGGTATCGATCACCATCCTCATAAAATGCAGTGTCCTGTATGTGACTGAGCGTGGCAGTATGAGGTATCTGAGTGCGCACAATAAGGCATAGCATGGAAAAGATGACGCCTACCATGAGACCCATTTCTGTGCTGATTAATGCAGAGGAAGCCACGGTGACACTCCACACAACTGCATCTACTTTGTTTAGGCGCCATTGTGCCGGCAAGTCTTTAAATTTCCTGAGTGCCCCCCGTAAACTCACAATTATTATACAGGCTAGTACACATTTTTGTAGGGAATAAAATAATGGTGCAAAGAATAGAAGAACTAAAAGTACCACAATTGCACTTACAACACTGGAAACTTGAGTCTTACACCCTGTAGAGGTTTTTACTAGGGTCTTGGCTAATGCAGCACTGGTAGCAAAACAATGGAAAAAAGATGGAATAACATTGCAGAATCCAATGGCAAACATCTCCTGGTTGGCTTCCACAGTATACGCATACTTCTTGGCAAACATTTCTGACAAAGAAATGGTGAATGCAAAGCTGACAACTGCAAGAGGAATGGCGTCCACGGCTATTTTACCCATTAGACTAAAATCGGGCACTTTTGGTGGTATGAATCCCGTTGGAATTACACCAGAGACACTTGAAGCATATAGTTCATTTAGGTTGCAGTAGTGTGATACAAGTGTAGCCACTACAATCACAACTAGTTCTGTCGGAAGAGGGATCTTAATTTTGTCCTTGTAGCGATCTCCAAGCTCTTTGGCAGCAACTAACACAACGATGCATATAGCACTTGTCACCACGTCGCAAAAATTTGTACTGTGAATATTTTTAAAAATATTAATCCATGTTGTGATCAGCATCCCAATACCTGGGCTTCGGGGGATCTTTATTCCCAGAAGATATTTCACTTGTGCTGTTAAAATGGTTAGTGATGCTCCTGTCGCAAAGCCATCCAACATGGGCTCTGATAGATATATAGACAGAAATCCCAGACGGAATATACCCATGAGAATCTGTAGAGTGACAAATGAATAAGAAAAAGTGAGTACAAATCCTTGTTACTCAGGTGCCTATTTCATTTTGGATATTAGAGGGGTACTCCACTTAAGAAACATTTAACCCTGTCCAATTCCCAACCATAATCTAAGCTTGGGTGTAATAGGTTTAGATGAATTGGGCTGTTTTTCTGCAGTAACACCCTGAAGTTGCTGAAAATCTGCACTGCCTGCTCCACTCTGTCTCCACTGCTCTGTCCTGCCCCTTCTGTTACCAGGCAAGCTGTAACACCTCATCTGTTACCCCGCCCACCACTGACATCACACCAATCAGCGAGGACCTGGCCAAGAGGCAGGGAAACAACAGAACAGTGACAGCTTCTTAAGCAGTATAGGGGAAAGGAAACACAGTTGTTTCATCTCTCTCTCTCTTTCTACTCTATCCTGGAAATGTTCAGCGGCCCAATAGATTTTCCATCCCTGTTCTCGGGATCAGTGGGTGTCCCGACAATTGGAATCCCAATGATCAGCTTGTTACCCCTCATCCTTTGAATAGGGGATAACAAGCTGTAATGGGAATACCGAGTGGGGAAGTCGATGTCACTAACTAGTGGTCCAGTTTTGGAGACCGTGTTAAAGGTGTGATCTTATTAACTTAGTGCCATCATGTTCTGACCACTGATACAACGGCAAATGGTGCATGTAGTTGCCATGTTGGATTTAGTTTTCAAAATCTAAATCAGCAGTAGATGTGAAATAAAGCAAGTTTCAATTTACTGTTATTATTATTTTTTTTATTTATCATGCTGTAAAACAAAGCTGAATTTACCAGAAATCCAGGTCTAGTCTCCTGAAGCTTTTTAGTATTGTGTGGGTTGAAAAAAAAGAGACTAAACACTTGGATCGAGATTTATCAAAAATAAAATTTACACTGGTGCAAACTTCCCAAAGCAACCAATCACAGCTCAGCTTTCAGCTCTGGTAAAATGAAAGAGGAGCTGTGGTTGGTCGCTGTGGGCAGTTTGCACCAGTCTAAATTTAACACCCTTTGAAGTCCCGGCCAGTGCAGAGAGTAAGAGCTCAATATGTCCATCAATCACATGACTGCCTACCAGGGAGTCATAGGACTTCCTGTGTTTAGACTCCTTTAAAAAAGTAAGTGCTGTGTTTTCCATGATAACTTTACAAAAAAAAAAAGAAAAAAAAAAAAAAGAATGTAAATTGCAAAATTGCTTTATTTTACATCTACTGTTGATTTTGAACAGTGACCCTTTAAGGCTATGCTCCCACAAAAAGGAAAAGGATGGCTGTCTGTTGATAATGACAGCTGCAATTAATGTTCATGATCTTTATTTGTTGTAGATGGCCATCTTTTGGCGTTAAAATGACAGCTGTCCAAAAAGATGGCTGTCATTTTTCCATTGTGTGAACATAGTGTAAGGCTAGGTTCACACTGCGTTTTCAGCATCCGTTTAACGCATCCGTTTTTTTGCAAAAAACGCATAAAAAACGGATTGCAAAAAACGGATTCATTTGTGTGCATCCGTTTTTTCCATTGACTTCCATTATAAAAAAAAAACGGATCCGTTTTTTTTGACGGTCCAAAACGGACAAAAAAACGTTGCTGACCCTATTTTTCTGGACGTTAAAAAAAAATCATCCGTTAAACGGATGCTGAAAACGCAGTGTGAACTTAGCCTAACAGAAATTGTAAGAGTTTCAACCATTTCCAAAGTTTTGATCAGTCTGTGTGCTTAAAAATAAGCAGAGAAAGGCACTCTCCCCCCCCCCCCCCTCTGTCACTTCCACTGTTGGGTTGCTCTGACTGTTGGCTGTAAGACACAAGCACTTTTAGGATGGTTTCTGTGCATGAGTGAAAAAAAAAAAAAGAAAAAGAATACTGCCTCATGGCTTTGAGGGGGTTAATGGTGTTGACAATGTAATGTAGAGTTCTTGTATCTCTGACCTATATTTTCAATCAATAGGTTTTAGCTGTATAACTGATGTATGTTTCATGTCATAGACCTTGAGTGCAATAATATTGATCACTGTAGTATTTGCCATCATGTGGGACCTCAATAAAACTGTCATGAGTGATATCTTCTTACATACACGCACATATCGCCAACATCAAGACACAAAGCTCTGCAACATTAGCATACACACACAGCTTTGACAGACTCAAGGATTTAAAAACCTCATCTGCTATTTTGTACTTTAACTATGTGAAGCTTGTTTTTGTAACTTACTTGTGATCCATTATTAATGCCCCCCCCCCCATCTCGTTATTTTAACATAGCCTAGGCTGATGGATCTGTGACTTCATGAGCGCCAGGCTTCCCTCTGCCCTCCAACTGTTGATTTAAATCTTTCTCACTTTACCTAAAAGCTGTTAGTGGCAGGTGGGTGGTATTGCAGCAGCTCATAAATATCGAGGACAATTAAGCATGTGCATCATTGCTAAGCTCGGTCTTCGCTGCAGCCTGTAAACAGGGCATTTATATCAACTGATTCAGGAAGAAAAAGGAGGGTGGAGCTGAAATCTTGGTCTCTGTCAATATTTTATACTTCCCTTAAATAGGGAAGTATGAACCTGTTGACGGTTGTATTTAAAGTGACCTCCAATTGAGGTAAGTAATAAGTCAGTAACAGGATAGAGTGCCTGCCTGTCTACACATGAGACCATGTAATTTTCTGGTTGGCAGACTGGTGGTCACATGTAGTATTAGCTGTAGTATTGAAATATATGAATGCAGCTGAGCTGGGATGAAACAGATGACACTGCACCTGTCTGGCCTGTAGGCTTGTACCAGTGTGTGTATATATATATATATATATATATATATATACCGTGTAAAAAGAGAGAACCTGTTTTCACTGCTTTTGTCTTCTTTGTAGAGGGAACAGAAGGGCTGCTACATCCATTAATTCTGATTGTCACGTGATTGATCACAGAATGGTGAGAATGCTGGTAGAAGGTGGTTGCTGGCAGGGGCCAGATAATCAGTGCAGCTGATTTCCCCTGTAACTGCTTTTCAGAGCACAAATATATATGAATAACCCCCCTAAAAAAGACCATCCCTCACCAATCACTGTTGTAGACCTGACCCTGTAACTAGTGATGAGGAAACAATTCAGAATGCTTGGTTTCGGACGCATTTTTCAAAACCCACGTATTTAGCATTTCACTACCAGCGTCTGGGGAAATGAGTTGCAGCCCTAGGGCTGCTAGGTAAACCTGACTCCAAGACTCCCTATGGTGGCAACCAGTTTCTCCAGACGCCACTAATCAAATGCTGTGCAACTGGATTATAAAAACTTGGCTGAACGCAAAATTCCAAACTGTTCGCTCATCACTACCTGTAACCTTAAAGGAGTTGTCCAGCTAAAATCCTTTTCATTTAAATCAACTGATCTCGGAAAGTTATGTAGATCCGTAATTTACTTCTATTAAAAAATCTCAAGTCTTACCATACTTCTTAGCTACCATATGTCCTGCAGGAAATGTTGGTTTATTTTCAGTCTGACACAGTGCTCTCTGCTGACATCTCTGGCCGAGACAGGAACTCTTGTCTCAGTTTTCTATGAATCCCCATAGAAAACCTCTGCTGCTCTGGACAGTTCCTGTCTCGGCCAGAGAGGTCAGCAGAGAGCACTGTGTCAGACGGGAAAGAAAACTGCATGACAAATAGTAGCTTATAAGTACGGGAAGACTTAAAGATTTTTTAATAGAAGTAAATTACAAATCTATATAACTTTCTGATATCCGTTGATTTGAAAGAAAAAGATTTTCGCTGGACAACCCCTTTAAGGAAAATTAAACTTTATAAAAATTGAAGTTATGGAGTCAGAAACAACGCAATTCTTTTTTAGGGCAATGGTGTAAGATTACCCGAGGAATAAACTAGGATGTAAAAAAGAAACCTTCATTGGTCATATAAAAAACCACTGCAGAGATCACCTGTACTGGTTAAGTCTGTGTGCCATGAGACGTGATGCATAGTAAATCTTACCTGGTATATTCCGGCCATAAATGTCAGTGCTGCTGCGATACTGATGGCGTAGCATTCCTTTCCACATTCAATGTTCAATGGGCCAAGTGTAATATTAACTGTTGTTACGTTCATGATGATATCCGTTGCATTTCCAACTTTTATGTTCTTGAGGACATCATCGTCCAGGTCAAACCCCGCCAGTAATACTTCTCTATCTACAACCTGACCAACCATCAAGCTGAGCAAGCTGAAAATGCCCACAGACACATGTCGAGAGGTCCCCATTATGAAATAAATGATATTGGCAAAGAAAGATGTGTACAAGCTGTAAATGGGCTTCAGACCTGCTAAGAGGGAATAAGCGATAGCTTGCGGCACCAGTATAATACCTATTATCAAACCTGACATGACATCTCCCCAAACATTTTCCTTGAATTTGTATTTTGGAAGCCATCGAATTACAGGGAAAAAACCTGTGACGGTCTCCTTGACTTTTCTAGTAGTACACGTGCAATTCTTTCTTAATTTGTTTTTTAATGACTTTGAGATCTTCACACTGTTATTTGCTCTTCTTTCTAGATGTATGTGGTTGGAGATTGGTTGTTCCTCTAGTTGGTTTTCTTCACTCTCACTTTTCATTTTTGTTCACCTTGTATCATTGATGGCTAAAAAAAAAAAAAAGATACACGGATGTCACATTACAGTATATAACATTTCTTAAGGCTGGGGAGATCTCCCCTCGTGAATACATCAGACCCATTACAATGCTTCCACTGTGTTTATTGTTAGTTGCTTGTAGTCAAATGACACAGTAGTGTTGTGTGCCACTGACTTGTCACCTTATTATGCAGGTAAATGATCTACTTTAAATACTCCAGCAAATAAAAAATAGCTTTCAAATCAACTGGTGCCAGCACAGTTTTGTAATAATAATAATAAAAAAAATCTTACGTCTTCCAATACTTATTAGCTGCTGTATGTCCTGAAGGCAGTGGTGTATTCTTTCCAGTCTGAAGAGCAGGAAAGGTTTTCTATGGGGATTTGCTACTGCAATGGACAGAGGAGGCAGGAGAGAGCACTGTGTCATACTGGAAAGAATAGACCACTTACTGCAGGGTGTACAGCAGCTGGTAAGTACTGCAAGACTGGAGATTTTTAAAAGTAAATAAAAAATCTCTGGGACATTCTGACGCCACTTGTTTTGAAAGTATTTTTTTTTTTATATCTTTAATGTCCTCAAGACAAAAATACCCTTTAATAAATAGGTATAGAAAAATATGTTACTGCAGAATAGTAGACACGTGTAGTGCAGACGGTGCTTCCAGCTGTGTAGTTAAAAAAAATAACCTGCCTGTGGAGGAACAGGCTTGTTTAGTAAGAATAAACCCTAAACAACTATTTCAACATTAAATGGATGTCTGTGTGGTGTAGGTATGTTATATCAGGGCATGTAGGAAAGAGTTGCTTGAGTTAACCCTTTCATTTGCAGAATGGTGCAAATGAACGGCAGCCCCAACTTGTATCCCTCCTCTCTTCTATCGATATGAACCCTGCCACCAATGCACTAAAGGGAAGTGCACATCATACCCAGAAGCTAAGGCATTATCAGCAGCATGGTAATGGGATGGAGTGGCTGCCAGCAGTTGTATAAAGAATAGATGCCCCCTACCAGGCCCGGATTGGTAATCTGGCAAAGCGGGCAAATGCCCGCTGGGCTGCCAGGATTACCAGTCCGGGGGCCGCCGGTCCTGGCCCCCATGTGCACCGGCCCTCAGCAGTGGCTGCAAGAATAGCGCAGCCGGCCGCTGCGCTATTCATTCATCCTCTGCAGAGGGCCGGTGACCTGGCCCTTTAACTGTGAGCGTTCAAGATGAACGCTCACAGTCTGCAGCGGCCGCGCTCTGACTGACAGAGCCAGGGAGCCATTGGCCCCCGGCCCTGCCAGTCACTCCTGTGGCCGGCCGGTCTTCGTAGCCGGAAGGTGTCAGGGCCGGCCCGGGGTCGCAGACGTGCCGCGCGCAGGCACGTCTGCGGCACCTCTGCCAGGCCCCCAGCGGCTGACGTCACTTCCGTGACGCGCTGCTGAGGACCTGGCAGGAGAGAGAAGAGAGACGCTGCAGCAGGAGGCAGGTGCAGTGACCGAAGATCCGGGAGGAAGAAGCTGCCAGGAGCGAGTTAACAGGTGAGAATGTGTGTTTTTTTTTTTACCCCTTCACATGTGGCCATGGGGGGGGGGGGATTTATGTGGATGCACAGCAGGAGGCTATTCTACATTGAGGGAATGCAGGGGGAGGCTATTCTATATTGGGGGGATGCAGGGGGGCTATTCTATATTGGGGGGATGCAGGGGGGGCTATTCTACATTGGGGGGATGCAGGGGGGCGGCTATTCTACATTGGGGGGATGCAGGGGGGCTATTCTACATTGGGGGGATGCTATTCTATATTGGGGTAAAGCAGGGGGGCTATTCTATATTGGGGGATGCAGGGGGGCTATTCTATATTGGGGGGATGCAGGGGGGCTATTCTACATTGGGGGGGATGCAGGGGGGGCTATTCTACATTGGGGGATGCAGGGGGGCTATTCTACATTGGGGGATGCAGGGGGAGGCTATTCTATATTGGGGGGATACACAGCAGGGGAGGCTATTCTATATTGGGGGGATGCACAGCAGGGGAGGCTATTCTATATTGGGGGGATGCACAGCAGGGGAGGCTATTCTATATTGGGGGGATGCACAGCAGGGGAGGCTATTCTATATTGGGGGGATGCACAGCAGGGGGCTATTCTATATTAGGGGGGTGTAGGGGGAGGCTATTCTATATTGGGGGATTCAGGGGAGCTATTCTATATTGGGGGATGCAGGGGGGGGGTATTCTATATTGGGGGGATGCAGGGGGGGCTATTCTATATTGGGGGATGCAGGGGGGCTATTCTATATTGGGGGATGCAGGGGGGCTATTCTATATTGGGGGATGCAGGGGGGGGCTATTCTATATTAGGGGGATGCAGGGGGCTTTTCTATATTGGGGGATGCAGGGGAGGCTATTCTATATTGGGGGATGCACAGCAGGGGGCTATTCTATATCTGGGGATGCAGGGGAGGCTATTCTATATTGGGGGGATGCAAGGGGGGCTATTCTATATTGGAGGGATGCAGGGGGGCTATTTTATATTGGGAGGATGCACAGCAGGGGGGCTATTCTATATGGGGGGAATGCACGGGGGGCTATTCTATATTGGGGATGCAGGGGAGGCTATTCTATATTGGGGGGATGCAAGGGGGGCTATTCTATATTGGAGGGATGCAGGGGGGCTATTTTATATTGGGAGGATGCACAGCAGGGGGGCTATTCTATATGGGGGGAATGCACGGGGGGCTATTCTATATTGGGGGATGCAGGTGGCTATTCTATATTGGGGGATGCAGGGGAGGCTATTCTATATTGGGGGGATGCACAGCAGGGGGCTATTCTATATGGTGGGATGCAGGGGGGCTATTCTATATTGGGGGATGCAGGGGAGGCTATTCTATATTGGGGGGGGATGCAAGGGGGGCTATTCTATATGGGGGGGATGCAGGGGGGGCCATTCTATATGGGGGATGCACAGCAGGGGGGCTATTCTATATGGGGGGATGCACGTGGGGGCTATTCTATATGGGGGGATGCACAGCAGGGGGGCCATTCTATATGGGGGGTGCACGGGGGGCTATTCTATATGGGGGGATGTACAGCAGGGGGGGCTATTCTGTATGGGGGATGTATAGATGAGGATGTTGCTGGAGCAAGAAGCCTAAAATGTCTGTCTGACAGATCCCGTGGAGAGGAGTCATGGCCAGAGAAGCCTTCATGATGGCCGGAGATAGATGGAGAAGAAAAGGAAAAGTGGACGTCTCGTCATGCAGAGAAGACGCCTACTGTGAGTGACAGGATGTAACTGCACTATAATCACTTATAAGGTCTGCAGAACCTTTATACAGCTGGGATCTACCTCTGTATCAGGGGTGTCACACTCCGGCCCTCCAGGTGTTGCAAAAATACAATTCCCATCATGGTTTATCTGTCCAGGCATGATGGGATTTGTAGTGATGTAACAGCTGGAAGGCTTGTGTTTGACACCTGTGTTTTATGGTCACTGCTTTGGAAGAATATTGGTCTTTATATGGTGGCTGTTATTTGGTGACAATATAGTGGTATTATCCAGTCACCGTATGCTGCGGGTAGTGGGCATGGTGTGATGGTATTACTCGTCCTGTGTATTCTGGTATTATTGGTAATATTAGTGTTGTATATAGTGGATTGTATTCAGTCACAGTGTAGCGGTATTAGTCATTATGTGGTGGTAATGGCAGTGCTTATGGTGTGGTGATATTATTTGTTACTTATATACTGGTAGTATAGGAAATATTGGTGGGATTGCTTAGTAACAGTATGGCAGTAACGTGTACAGTATGGGGATAATATTTGCTTACTGGTGTTATTAACAATGAAAGTATTATCATGCACAGAAAATTATAGATAGATAGATAGATAGATAGATAGGAGATAGATAGATAGATGTCGAGATATTCCGCAGCACACCAGCATTCGTGAAAAAGGTGATTTATTACAAAAAATACAGGAGATGCATCGCCTGTATTTTTTGTACTTTTTGTAATAAATCACCTTTTTCACGAATGCTGGTGTGCTGCGGAATATCTCGACATACTTCTGGGGATCCCCGAGCCAAGGGATTGACTCCGTGCAGCACCCGCTTCATGCACCTTTGGATGTGCGGCTTTCTCCTGCTTATAGATAGATAGATAGATAGATAGATAGATAGATAGATAGATAGATAGATAGATAGATAGATAGATAGATAGATAGATAGATAGATATGTAAAGTAGATTGTCGGCACTCCGGATAACGTGAAAAAACAGTGCAAATTTATTCAAAGTTGTCACAGCATTACAGGAAGGCAACGTTTCTGTGGCCTCTCGCCACCATTTTACTTATAGATAGATAGATAGATATCCAGTAGGAAATATCTATCTAGCAGCTTATTATGTAGCTTTGATTACACTTGAGATCACAACCTGCAGACCCATTTTAATAATTAAAACCTTACTGTTTATACCGCCATTATATGATGTGCAGACATAGTCAGGATAAAAGGGATTTAAAAAATATAGTAACTTTTGTCCAAAAACAGCACCACCCCTGTCCTCAGACTGTGCGTGGTATTACAGCTTGGCTCCATTCACTTCAATGGAACTGAGCTGCAATACCTCACACAAACTGAAGAAGAGTGTGACACTGTTTCTGGAAGAAAGTGGCCATGTTTTTCTCCTTTACAGGGAATCTGTGAGGTCCACACCAGGTCTAGGGCTGTAGATCTCAGCAGACAGGTGTGAGGGAGATATCACTGACAGGACCTTTAGTCCAGTGTAAACTTTTGTAATTGTCTTTTTCATTACCAACTAAAGTTTCACAACAGCAGCCGCAGCAGCAGCACCCTATACGTCCATCAGTCAGAGCAGGAAGGGGCGGGCAGAAGGTGCTGCTGTGGCTCCACCTCTGTGACACTTCAGCTGGTAATGGAAAGAATGATTATAGAGGTTTACAATGGACTAAAGGTCCAGTCCCTGATCTGTACGCTGGGATCTACAGCTGTGTACCTGGTATAGACCCCACAGGTTCCCTTTAAGGGCACGTTCATACCTAATCCAATGCAGATTTGATGCTTGCGATTTAATCAGTTTAAATATATACATAAATATGCCGCATCAAATCCACAGCAGATTATGTTATAGCATTATTTTTAGTTGCTGATGGTGGGGTTCACATGTTTAAGAGAGTAGTGGGGACACGGCTAAATGAAGCAGAATTTGCTACAGGGAATTACGCTATCCATGATATGGTATGTGGGCTGCAGGGGTTTGATTGCCAGGGCTGATTTTAATTCCCAGTCCGGCCCTGCCCCCGACTCTGTAAGCATTCTAACTTGACAGTTCCATGTTTGAGCATCTATAAGATACCATACAAATGTGGCTGTACCTCCTTCAATTAGGAAAAGAGGTGGGTTTATTTCAGTTTCTCAAATTAAATTAAAACTAAAGGTACATCAGAGATCCTAGTGGGGTAGAGGGTAGTGATCCATCCAGCATTAGGCAATTACATTAGGCAATCACATAGAGTTGTTATGCGTGTAACACACAGTGATGACACAGGTATTTCTATAGTGTATATAACTTGATGATGATAAAACATTATGGGAATAATGTCAAAGGTGCTTGCTGACTCATTATGATATTATTTTACAGCCAAGGTAGTATGTTAAGCAAGAACATGACAGGGATTGTGTTTTTCCTGGCTTTTGAATTACCCAGCTTGGCTTTATTTTTATTCAGTTTTTAGGGAATTTTAAAAGAAAAGAGAAAATATTCAGCAAAATATGATAACATTAGCTAGAGAAGAATGAAAAAAGCAGAAAAGCATCCAAATAATAGATGGAAGTAAAATAAAAAGATACATTTGGTATCACTGCAACTCTCTTACGTTTCCATCTACGGACCCATATGAGGGACATCCTTTATTTTTCCATAAAATGGGTTTTCGATATTCTTTAGGTCAGTACCATTAATAGGATACCCAATTATTTTATTTGATTTTTCTTCTTTTAAATAATTTTTAAAATTATTTAAAGTCTGACACAGTGCTCTCTTCTGCCACATTTGTCCATGACAGCAACTGTTCAGAGCAGAAGAGGTTTTCTATGGGCATTTGCTGCTGCTCTGTACAGTTCCTGACATGGACAGAGGTGGCAGCAGAGAGCAGTGTGTCACTCTGGAAAGAATATACCACTTCCTGCAGGACATACAGCAGCTGATAATGTTTTGGAAGACTGGAGATTTTTAAATAGAAGTAAGTTACAGATCTGTATAACTTTCTGACACCAGTTGATTTGAAAGAAAAAAAAAATCGCCAGAGTTTTTATTAGTACCACAGTTTTTTTTTTGTGTATGTATATACTGTAATATATATATATATATATATATATATATATATATATATATATATATATATATATATATATGTGTGTGGTTTTTTTATTCCATCTTTTCTGGGATGGGATGTCACCAAAAATCAGCAATTTTGTGCAGTAATGTAACAATTTAACATTTTGGGAAAAGGGGTGAATTGAATTTAAAAAAAAATAAAAATAAAAAAAACTTGAGAATCAACACTACACAAGTAAAAGCTTAGGGTAACAATAATCCATTTATAGCCACTTGCAGAGAAGGTAAAGTGCTCTCTGCCACCCATACTTTAAAGGTCAAACCGGGGGGGGGGGGGGGGAATGGGGGGTAGGGAGTGCGTATCGTTGTTATGCTACCAATATGTCTCCAATACAGCTTTGTTGACAGAAAAATAAAAATGGATCTTAGAATGCAGTAAAACAGGAGCTGATGATTGTGAAAATAAACTCCAGAAAAAACAAGTCTCAATATTTGTGCAGGTGAATCTACGCCTGCATGTGATCATTATGGCTTGCTACCCGCCCCTCTCTTCTTCGAGCGTATACTTCCAAGATGATGCAGAGGGCAAAAGTGGAGAGCCAGGGAACAGAACAGGTAAGACCTTTTCTGCTCCCCAGGCAATCACCTTAAACGGGTTATCTGGCACTTAAAGGGAATTTCACATTCCAAACTCCTAATGCTGTTACATAGCCAGAAGACTGGACTTTGTTAGATCAAGGAAACACATTACCTTTCATATATCCAGCTGTGCTTCTAGAACATAGAAAAATTCTATAGTAAGAAGTGTCAAATAGGCTTTCCTGAGCTCCTGAAGTGCATCGAGCTGTAACACCTCCACACTCCCCTCTCCCATACCTGACCCTACTGGGGACGCCAGGTGTCAACCAAGCAGGGAGGGGAGAGAGGAGACGTTACAGATTGTAGCTGTTCAATAGCTTGGGAAAGCCTCTTTGGCTCCTTGTACAAGAGAATAAAAGCATTTCTCTACATCCCGGAAGCACAGACGGATATATGAAAGGTATCATGTGTCTTCTTGTCTCTCCTAACAGCTATCTAACCGTGTCAGCAGAACATGAATTACAACTCACAGATTTCCTTCAAAAATTTTTTATATGTTGCTGCCCTTATATAAAAGAAAACAGTTTTATACTTAGCTCTCCACTGTCCTTCTGCTGTGTCTCCAGTTACCCTGCTGAACGCAGGCACAACTGAGATTAACTTGACCTTGGCAGTGATAGCCTGCTGATCAATCACTGATTGAGATGGGACAGTTCCACAGCTAGTGATCAGCACAGTGGGATGTCACTGCTGACGAGTTTGTCTCAGAAATTGCAGTGGTTGTGGTCAGCGGAGGACCTGGAGACACCACAGGAGGACAACAGGGAGCATGTAAGAGGTAAAGATCAGAAGTTTTATAAAAGGGACATAAGTGTCAGATAAAAATTATGACAAGGTGGAAAACATTTTACTGGTCCTTTTATGGCAAAACTTAGTTATGTCACTGAGGGGATAAAGTGCACTTAAAGGGATACTCTGACATCAGGTAAAAAATAAACATGCTGCAGAAGCATATGACATTGTTTACCTGTCTGCCTAGTTTGTTGATATATATATATATATATAATTGTTTGGGGGTCTTAGTTCTGTACTTTCTGGTCGTACATCCTGGCTGAGCAGCTGCTCACTACTAGCCGTATTTATACACGTTTTGTATTTCTATTGTCTATTTCCTTTCAGGGGTGAATTACACAAAAGCCGCTGAAGTACTAGTAGTGATTGCACTGTTATGTATCTTAGTGTAATAGTTTTATTTAAATAGTTTTTTATTCTGGAATACCCAATTATGGAACCAAAGTTGTGCAATTTATTTTAGGTAAAACAGTCAAAATCTTCAATACATAAAATGACATTTTAGACAGGTTTTTCCAGTTTTAATGTGACTTGATGGATTTAAACTATGTTCGGTGTTAACCCCTTGGTGTCGTGTAATGCTTACTTGCTATCACTGTGTGTAGGACTGATCAGAACACTTCTTTAGTAGAAATGAGCACAACTTGTGCACGCTCGAGTCTGTCTGAACCTGGAAGTCTCAGCATTTAATTACTGGTGCCTGAAGAAGTTGGATGCAGCCCTAGGGAGTCCTGGGAAAACATGGATACAGCTTCTGGCCTATGGCTCTATCCATGTGTTCCCAGTCTCCCTTAGGGCTGCATTCAACTTCTTCAGCCACCAGTAATCAAATGCCAAGACTTTCAGATTCGGACGGACTATTCTTTAGTTTCAAGAGGTGGTTATACAGCATAATAACTGCTTTTCCCACAGTGTCACAAGTAAATAGCAGATTTGTGGAAAAATAGCAATTTTCAATATTCACTCTTTACTGTGAATTGATTTTTAGAAAACACGTGGGGCAAAATACTCTCTACACCCTTAGATGAGTATTGTTAAGGGGTTTAATTTCCAAATTAAGGGTTACTTATCAGGGGTTTTCACCACTACTTCAGGAGCATTTGTAAATGCAGCATGGTGCCCAAAAACTATTACAGCAAACTCTGGGCTACAAAAGCCAAATGGCACGTCTTCCCATCTGAGCCTTGTTGTGTGCTCAGACAGTAGTTTCCATCCACACAAGGGGGGATTACTGTACTTGGAAGAAATTCCGTAATAAATTGTGCAGGCTATTCCTCCTATTACCTTAAGTGAAAATTGAAGATTTTAAGCTACAACCAATTTTTTTTTAATGGCTAAAATCGAGCTCTTAACCATTCAGTTTCCAAAGATAAGTATCAATAGTAGTAGTATTTGCTGTACTGAAAAGGCTATGAGGCTATGTTCACATACCGTCAAAATGACAGACTTTTTTGTTGGATCGTTTATTTAATGGCAAATAACAGGCCGTTATTTTAAAACAACAGCCATTAGTATATGAATAATCGCAACTGTTTTAAAATAATGTCCATTATTTACCATTAAATGACAACCGTCCAAAAAAAACGGCCATCATTTTCACAGTGTGGCCATGGTATCAGAAAGTTTTATATAGATTTGTAATTTACTTCTATTAAAATATCCCAAGTCTTCTCATACTTATTAGCTACTATATGTCCTGCAGTAAATGTTGTTTTCTTTCCCGTCTGACACAGTGCTCTCTGCTGACATCTCTGGCCGAGACAGGAACTGTCCAGAGCAGGAGAGGTTTTCTATGGGGATTTGCTGCTGCTCTGGACAGTTCCTCTCTTGGCCAGCGATGTCAGCAGAGAGCACTGCGTCAGACGGGAAAGAAAACATTTCCTGCATGACATACATTAGCTGATAAGTACTGGAAGACGAGATTTTTTTTAATAGAAGTAAATTACAAATCTATATAACTTTCTGACACCACTTGATTTGAAAGAAAAAGATTTATTCAGGACTACCCCTTTAAGGCCTTATACACACATGTATAAGGCCTAATAGTACAGCATACATAGGCATTATAGACCTATTTTTGGCAGCAGTTTGAGGCAAGCTCCTTCCTGTTCCAGCATTATAGGGTTCATAAAGGCATGGTTTAAAGAGGTTGGTGCAAAATTTGAGTGGCCTGCACAGAGTCCTGACCTCAATCCCATCAAACACCTTTGGGATGGATAGGAATGAAATTTGTGTGCCAGACCTCTTTTCCCACAGCAGTGTCTAACCCCATAAATGAGTGGCTTTATTGAGGTGAACCAGCATTAAAAAACATGGCCACTTTCTTCCAGAGACAGCACCTCTCTTTTCTCCAGTTTGAGTTAAGGTTTTTCAACCTAGTTCCATTGAAGTGAATGGAGCTGTGTTGTTTCTGGAAGAAAGTAGCCATTTTTTTCAAATGTTGGATAACCCCCTTAAGATGCTAGATTCAGATATAAAAAATGCAGAACACTCACTTCAAAAATATTTCCCCCTAAACAAAGGTTTAAACTTAATATCTTTTAAATTATGTAAATGACTCATTCATAATATGATAATAGGTGTGTGAGAGTCGGGTGTATAAAAGCAGGTTGGATATAGTAATATTCTGTTATGTCATCTTACCTAGTGGTTAGTCTTTCTCCGGAATGATGTTTCCTTTTCTCAAGTTTTCTGCTGCTTATGAGCTACAGTACTTTTATTATGGCTTAACTTGTGGGCAGGTCTAGTTGTAGACACAGAATGCTTTCACAAATTCTCTTAGGTTACCTGTAAACAAGATGCAATGGGGATGATAGCGAGGGGATGGTGTTTGCTAATGTAGTTTATAATTATAAAGAAATAAGTATACTACTATTCTATGGGCCACTTCTTTGTTTTTTCCACTATGGGGCTGGTATTTCATAGGTCTGATCTTGGCTATGTTCACATCTGCATCATAGTTTCCGTTTATTGAGCCACAATGCACAGTGCTACATACAACAACGGTACACCCAACAGACCCATTGACTTGCCACTTGGTTCAGATCATTTTGTCGGCCCTATCATGAGATTACTCAATGGCTGCACAACCCCTATAGTTTAAAGAGCTGTGCGGGTGGCAAGTAATGGCTTTTTAAAGTGTAGAAACAGCCCGACCAGCCTACAAGTGTTCGCTTGCTCATCATCTGATCTCTGGCCTGTTCAGCCACCCAGTTTAATAGGGTCCTTACAATAGTATCTGTGAGGATTCTGTCATAGTAAATGATATTTGACACATTAAGGGACATTTATTAAGACCTGCCTATGCCAGTCTTAAATTAGGCAGTGCGCCTCTTTATAAATCTGCGTACTGGCGGCGCTGCAGGGGCATTTTTAAGCCTGGCGCAAAAAATGCTGGACTTAATAAATGTCCCCCATAGACTTTTTTTTACACTTTAACCAATATGGTCCATCTGGGTTACCACTATTGATAATGGCAAAAATAGTCCAGTCTGATGTACGTAATGTGACTCTTAGTTTCCGGGCCGCCCGCTCTGCGCCACTGTCAGCCTTTTGAAAACATCTGATAAAAAGCTGCTCCCACCAGAATTGACCACTCAGCATAGACTCCATGGGAACGGGCTGGGGCGTAGCTAGGATTCACGGGGCCCCATAGCAAAAAACTGTATGCCCTCCTGCTCACCTGGCCCGATGCTGTCCCCTAGCGTTCATTCTATCTCCCAGCTCTAAAGTACACAAGTGATGTAACTCCGTGCACCAGGATGGTGGGACAGAGAACTGCCTCTTAGGGCTAGAGGTGCAATGCTGCCTCCGGCCACAAGAGAGACTGTCAGGGTGGGAAGCCAATGGCTTCTTGCTCTGTCAGTCAGCATTAAACTGTGACCATTCACAAACGCTCACAGCTAAAGGGCCAGATGCCAGTGTGTGCCTGGGGGCCCTCTTAATGCCCAGGCTTCATAGCAGTGGCATGGTTGCGAGAACAGGACCCAACCGCATGTTATGAAAACATTGACAGCGGCACAAAGCCGACGGCCCGAAAACCAGCAGGGGAGTGGGATGGGTAAGTATACATTTCTTACATGTCACTTGCAGCTCCAGCTGCATGGCTAAATATACATTTTTCCCAGGCACTCCCTTTAGGGACTTGTTTACATCAGCAGTCTCGGAAGAGAGGGGAAGACAGAGGGAACAGCTTAGACCAAACTTCTTTGTCTTCAGCAGAAAGCAGGAGCTCAGAATTAGAGGAAAGGAGACTGATGGTCATTTGCCAGAAGTCAGGAGTCAAAAGGCAGGGGCCAAATGTCAGAGGCCAGTAGTAGAGATGAGCGAACCGGCCAAGGTTCGGGTTCGTATGAACCTGAACTCTCGGCTTCTGATTCCCGCTGTCTGCCCGCTCCGTGGAGAGGGTGGATACAGCCTGAGGACCGCCTGGAAAACTGGGATACAGCCATAGCCATAGGCTAAGGTAAGGTATTAGATGACAAAAATGTCCTGGTCAGGTGTCAGAATTGTGTTAAAATGATTCTTGACTCTTGACTATGCTGCGTTTACACAGAGCGATAATTCGCCCGATCGTACGATTAACGATTTTGAAGTAACAATTTTTTCTTATAACGATCAGCGTTTAGACGGAACGATATATCATACGGAAAATTTGTTTTGCGATCGCTTAAGCCTATCTCACACATTGGTTAAATTGGCGAACGACTGTTCACACGGAACGATCTGTGAATTTTTTGCGAACGATCAATGACGATTTGAGAACATGTTAAAGATCAAAATGAACGATTTCTCGCTCGTCATTTGATCGTTCGCTGCGTTTACACGTACGATCATCGTTCGAAATTCGCACGATAATCGTTCCGTGTAAACGCAGCAAACGATCGAATGACGAGCGAGAAATCGTTCATTTTGATCTTTGAACATGTTCTTAAATCGTCGTCCGCAAAAAAATTCGCTGATTGTTCCGTGTAAACAGTCGTTCACCAATTTTACCTATGTGCGAGATAGGCTTAAGCGATCGCAAAACGATTTTTCCATACGATATATCATTCCATCTAAACGCTGATCGTTATTAAAAAAAATTGTTACTTCGAAATCGTTAATCGTACGATCGGGCGAATTATCGCTCCGTGTAAACGCAGCATTGCTTCTGACTATGTCCTAATACGGACACTGTATGAATAGATAATAACAAGCATAGAATGAACTGCTAGTCTCACCATGGGCAGCAACTGAAAAGTTATGTTTGAGCGGAATACCCTTTAACAGACATGTAAATTTTGATCAGGGGTCAGGGTCGGGCATACAGTAGTAACTGGCAGACCTCCATGTACTGATGTGTTGTAAACAGGACATAGATTACAATTAGAATGAAGGTGTTTTGTAGGTGTTGTTATATGAAATATTGCGGATATTAAGTTCTGGTATTTTTTTCCTTCTGTGCTATGAATACGTTTATTCTAGAATATCAGGTGTGTTTATATGAAAGAAAAAAAAACTTCTTCAAACACTTGTTGTTCCCTTCATCTTTTTTGGCAGCAGGGAGGGTATTGCTACAGCACATTAAAAAGGGCTCAATAAAGATAAGCTAATAATGTGAGAATATCGTGTATGTGAATGTTTACTTTGCTATTATCTAGGGAGATCACAGGTAACCTGTAACAGAGGCCTGGGGAAGTGTGAATTCACGTGTAACGGCTGGTGCCTTGCCGTGCCCCTGTTCCGCCCTTCTGTTTTATATCTGCCTTTGCTAGATTAAGTGCAGTAAAAGTGCTGCCATTTCATTTCTCCGTGCTGCTTATAAAGCTCAGCAAACTTCAGCAAGAGTAGAGTTGACTGGGATAGTTTATGTTAATGTTTGATAGTAAAGCCGCCACATAGTAGGTTCACTTTTATAGGAATAATCAGTAATAAAATGGGTGTTTCATACAGCAATTGGTGCCAAAATAAATCGAGCTGTTAGTCTGTGTTTGGTCAGTAACTTATGTTTCATATATCCACCGAATCTAAAGTGCCTCATCTAAGTAAGTGTTAGCAAAAATGACAGTTGCGTAGGGCATTTAACACATAAACTAGTTAGGGCAGCATAAACTAGTGACAGAAATGCTGAACAGAACAATGTGTAACGTATATCATTCAGCCGTTCTCCTGATATGCAGGAGAATGGGTTTTATGATGCGCCACTCCCTTTGCCCCCAAGCTGCTGATTGACAGCCATCTTCCTATACAAAGTATATATACACAGCATTGATAGACAACTGCCAATCAGTTACCGGTGGGCAGAGTTTGCTGGTACCAATGAATATCCGGGACTACTGAGAACACGCACATAAGAGAGAGGACTATTTATTGTCCTTGTTATTCTAGAAGTGATACATCATTCTGTTCAGCTTCTCTGTCACTAGCTTATGCTACCCTTAGGACTGCATAGGACAGCATAAACCTACTGAAAGAGTCGTGTGTAAACACTTTGTGTGCCACAGTAAATCTCCACACATATCCCCTATCCCATATTATGTAGGTTATGCCCTCAACATGTCCTTCCACATTATTCCCTTTAAAGCTACTCTGTACCCAAACCGCTTCTACCTTTAGCTGCTTTTATTCCAAGATCTGTCCTGGGGTCCATTCATCAGTTGATGCAGTTATTGTCCTAAAAAACAACTTTTAAACTTGCAGCCCTGTGTCAATTGGCCTAGAGTGTGTGTGCCCTAGGCCTGCGCCACCTCTCCGTCGCTCCTCTCTGCCCTTTTCATCATTAGGAATGCCCCAGGCAGGATTTCTAATATTCATCACTGGTTGCAACACTGCACATGTGCTGGATCGTTGAGGCCCATGTGCAGTGTTCAAACAAGTGGTGATTGGGAGAGATCCTTCTAGGGACATTCCTAATGATGAGGGACAGAGAGGCATCACTAGCCTAGGCCAGAGACACTCAAGGCCACGCCAAATAGACACAGGGCTGCAAGTTTAAAAGTTGTTTTTTTAGGACAATAACTGCATCACCTGCCGAATGGACCGCAGAATAGATCTTGGATTAAAAGCAGCTATCTGAAGGTAGGAACGGTTTGGGGGAGGCAGATTGTGGGTACAGAGTCACTTTAATTATGATGTGTGCATCCTTTAAAAAGCAGTGCTGGTCAAAATGCTACTAAAGTAGCAACAGTGCATCCTAATACAGAGATAGGTAAAGTTATGTATAGTCATATAAAAGACAATCATGTTATCACCCCAAGTACTTCCTATATCAGTGCCAGGCACAGTGCTACCTTTGTCCTATTCCTAGCAACCCTTTCTTACCTGGTCCATTGTCAAGTCAGTAGTCATCTGTATGCAAATGTGATTCTGTGCTAGCAGCATGGACAGACAGCACTCTCTGTTACCCCCAGGGCCGATTCTATTTTTTTTTATGCCTGAGAAGAAACCTGCATGGTCTACTCTTCTGGTAGGTATGAGTGCAAAGCTGCAAGTACTACTATAAACATTAGCCAGGCAGCGCAATAGGAGAGTAGGGGGAAGAGGGAGTGTGTGACTATGAACATTGATTTCCTTTGGAATTTTTAATTAATTAATAATTTACTTCTATATAAAATCTCAAGCGTTCCAGTACTAATCAGCTACTGTATGTCCTGCATTAAGTGTACAAGCTCTCTTTTATCTGGATATTTACCTGTCACCTGCGCTGATTCGTGAGAGGGACTTGGTCCGTTGATCTGAGCTTGAGATCGTTCTTTTTATCTGCAGGAAGTGTGGTATTCTTTCCACTCTGACACAGTGCTCTCTCTCCTGCCACCTCTGTCCATATAAGAAACTGTCCAGCAGTAGCAAATCCCCATAGAAAACCTCTCCTGCTCTGGATAGTTCCTGGCATAGACAGAGGTGGCAGCAGAGAGCACTGTGTCAGACTAGAAAGAATACACCACTTCCTGCAGGACATACTGCAGCTGATAAGTACTGGAGATTTTTATATAGACGTTAGTTACAAATGTATATAACTTTCTGACACCAGTTGATTTAAAAGAGAAAAAAGTTGCCGGTGTACCTCTTTAGCATAATAATAAAAATCTTTTGTTCATCCTCTAATTACTGTTACCCTTCTAGATAATATAGTAAAAAGACTGCCCACCTCTGGAACGGTTCCACTTTTTCATCGCATAGTTTACCTCTTTTTAACCTAAGTCTTGATTTCTTGATCATTAGAACCATTTCTGAGTCTATTTACTTATCAAACCTAAATTGCCCCCACTTATAAATGTTTTGCCTTTTCTTTTATTAACCCTTTATCATTGTAAGTGTCCGTTATGGTTTAGTAATGTCCATCACTACTGGGGTCTATATTGGGGGTTGGCTTGCTTCCAACATGCTGTCTGGCAGGGGTTGTGTATTCTCTATAGGGGAGATTTATCAAACATGGTGTAAAGTGAAACTGGCTCAGTCGCCCCTAGCAACTAATCAGATTCCACCTTTCATCCCTCAAGGACACTTTGGAAAATTAAAGGTGGAATCTGATTGGTTGCTAGGGGCAACTGAGCCAGTTTCACTTTACACCATGTTTGATAAATCTCCCCCTATGTGTTTGTGTGGCTTTTTTGTTGGCGCTGTAGTTAAAGGGTTTGCTCCGCTAAATATTAATTTAGACTGCTAGATCATGTAAAACATAATAACTTTTCAATTATAATAATTAAAATAAAATGCTCCTGTGTCTAGACGTTGCTGCTATAAACCTGTTATGGCGCCCCTTGTAATTTAGATTTCTTTGATCCTCCACCTCAGTTGCACTGCCTAGATCTCTTGTACATGGATTTTACAGTGATTCCTGCTGCTGTCCAGGCCAAGCCAAGCACTGGACATATTAGGGAGATATTTAAAGCTATCTCTAGTAGAGACAAGTGAACCTCAAGCACGCTGAGGTCTGTCTGAACCCGAGCATGTAGCATTTGAATACTGGTGACTGAAGAAGTTGGATGCAGCGCTAAGGAGTCCTGGAAAACCATAGGCCATAGGTTATATACATGTTTTCCTTTACTCCCTAGGGCTGCATCCAACTTCTTCAACCACCAGTATTCTAATGCCGCACACACTTGGGTTCGCTCCTCTCTAATCCCTAGTAAACAATGAAGAGGTTGCAGTGCATGCAGAAGTGTCACACTAATGGCTTAGGGTCCTTTTACATAGAGTGATAATCTGCTGAATCAGGTTGATTCGGCCTATTATCGCTCAGTGTGGTAAAGATGACAATCAGCTGATGACACTGATTATTGGCTGTTTATGTAGTTTAAGCGAGCGTAAAAATCATCAGCCGCCGGCCAGACATCAGTGCATGTAATAGTGATGCCTGGCCAATGGCTGAAAGATGTAAATAAAAAGAAAATAATAATAAACTTTATTCTTACCTAATCCATGCTCCCTGGTGTCCAGCTCGATTCTGCCCGCTATATACAGCCAGTCTCTGGAGTGACAGGCCCCTCAAACAATCACTGGCCGCGGCGCTGTCTTGTCTTGACTGAGCAGCCTGTCACTTCAGAGACCAGCTCAGAGGTGCAAGCGTCATCTGGGGGCTGGCAGAAGCGAGAGGGACGCCGGAGACACGTGGAAAGGTAAAGTATAAAGTTTATTATTTTACAGTTAAAGCAAGGGCTACACGGACATTGCTCACTAGACATACACTACCGTTCAAAAGTTTGGGGTCACATTGAAATGTCCTTATTTTTGAAGGAAAAGCACTGAACTTTTCAATGAAGACAACTTTAAACTAGTCCTAACTTTAAACAAATACACTCTATACATTGCTAATGTGGTAAATGACTATTCTAGCTGCAAATGTCTGGTTTTTGGTGCAATATCTACATAGGTGTATAGAGGCCCTTTTCCAGCAACTATCACTCCAGTGTTCTAATGGTACAATGTGTTTGCTCATTGGCTCAGAAGGCTAATTGATGGTTAGAAAACCCTTGTGCAATCACACATTCACACATCGGAAAACAGTCTAGCTCGTTACAGAAGCTACAAAACTGACCTTCCTTTGAGCAGATTGTGTTTCTGGAGCATCACATTTGTGGGGTCAATTAAATGCTCAAAATGGCCAGAAAAAGAGAACTTTCATCTGAAACTTGACAGTCTATTCTTGTTCTTAGAAATGAAGGCTATTCCATGCGAGAAATTGCTAAGAAATTGAAGATTTCCTACAACGGTGTGTACTACTCCCTTCAGAGGACAGCACAAACAGGCTCTAACCAGAGTAGAAAAAGAAGTGGGAGGCCGCATTGCACAACTAAGCAAGAAGATAAGCACATTAGAGTCTCTAGTTTAAGAAACAGACGCCTCACAGGTCCCCAACTTGCATCTTCATTAAATAGTACCCGCAAAACACCAGTGTCAACATCTACAGTGAAGAGGCAGCTGCCGGATTTTGGGCTTCAGGGCAGAGTGGCAAAGAAAAAGCCATATCTGAGACTGGCCAATAAAAGAAAGATTAAGATGGGCAAAAGAACACAGACATTGGACAGAGGAAGACTGGAAAAAAAGTGTTGTGGACGGATGAATCCAAGTTTGAGGTGTTTGGATCACAAAAAAGAACGTTTGTGAGACGCAGAACAAATGAAAAGATGCTAGAAGAATGCCTGACGCCATCTGTTAAGCATGGTGGAGGTAATGTGATGGTCTGGGGTTGCTTTGGTGCTGGTAAGGTGGGAGATTTGTACAGGGTAAAAGGGATTCTGAATAAGGAAGGCTATCACTCAATTTTGCACCGCCATGCCATACCCAGTGGACAGCGCTTGATTGGAGCCAATTTCATCCTACAACAGGACAATGACCCTAAACACACCTCCAAATTGTGCAAGAACTATTTACAGCAGAAGCAGGCAGCTGGTATTCTATCGGTAATGGAGTGGCCAGCGCAGTCACCAGATCTGAACCCCATTGAGCTGTTGTGGGAGCAGCTTGACCGTATGGTGCGCCAGAAGTGCCCATCCAACCAATCCAACTTGTGGAAGATGCTTCTAGAAGCGTGGGGTGCAATTTCTCCAGCTTACATCAACAGATTAATAGCTAGAATGCCAAAGGTGTGCAATGCTGTAATTGCTGAAAAAGGTGGATTCTTTGACGAAAGCAAAGTTTGATGTAAACACAATGTTATTTCAAATACAAATCATTATTTATAACCTTGTCAATGTCTTGACTCTATTTTCTATTCATTTCACAACGTATGGTGGTGAATAAGTGTGACTTTTCATGGAAAACACAAAATTGTTTGGGTGACTCCAAACTTTTGAAAGGTAGTGTATATACACAGCTCTTGCTGCACGATTATCAAGTCATGTAATAGGCTCAGTAAGTGAACACTGATCTATCAGATTGGCAGATCCTCTCAAGTCCTGTCTGATTGGATGGAGACTATTGTTAGACAGATGTGTCCCTAAGCCACACTTGGCTGTGTGCTTAAAGGGGTACTCTGGCAAAAATGTTTTTCTGTCCCAGACAGGCACTGTCCAGAGAGAGGTTCTCCATGGGGATTAGCTACTGCTCTGGACAGTTCCTGACATGGACAGAGGTGTCAGCAAATAGCACTGTGTCAGACTGGAAAGAATACACCCTTTCCTGCAGGACATGTAGCAGATGATAAATACTGATAGATGGAATTTATAAATGATATAGCTTTCTGAAACCAGTTGATTTGAAAGAAAAACAAAATTCACTGGAGTCCCACTTTAACCCCTTAACGACATCGGGCGTAAATTTACGCCCTGATGCCGGTAAGGGAGTTCAGAGCGGGGCCGCGCGGCGACCCCGCTCTGAACCGCGGCGGTCCCGGGTGCCACTTGTAGCCCGGGACCGCTGGTATTAGCGGGCACGGTCCGATCGTCGTGCCCGCTAATAAAGTAATCAGATGCAGCTGTCAAACATTACCAGACGCAGCGTCATCCCTGGTGTCTAGTGGGGAGATCGCTCCTCCGGGATGTTATCCCGGAGGAGCGATCTCCGTAACTGAAGCCGGCCGGGGACCGCTCCAAGATGGCGCCGTCCCCGACTCGGCACTCGTTTGTTTCTGGCTGCAGCAGCCGGAAGTAAACGAGTGCCGATCTCATGGATCTCTGCAGCATATCTATGCTGCAGAGATCTCAATGAGAGATCAGAGCACTTATACTAGAAGTCCCCCAGGGGGGCTTCTAGTATAAGTGTAAAAGTAAAAAAAAAAGTGTCATTATAAGTAAAAATCCCCTCCCCTAATAAAAGTCTGATTCACCCCCCTTTTCCCAGGTTATAAATAAAAGTAAATAAATAAATAAATAAACATGTTTGCTATCGCCGCATGCGTAATCGCCCAAACTATTAATTAATCACATTCCTGATCTCGCACGGTAAACGGCGTCAGCGCAAAAAAATGCCAAAGTGCAAAATTGCGCATTTTTGGTCGCATCAAATCCAGAAAAATTGTAATAAAAAGTGATCAAAAAGTCGTATATGCGCAATCAAGGTATCGATAGAAAGTAAACATCATGGTGCAAAAAATGACACCTCACACAGCCCCATAGACCAAAGGATAAAAGCGCTATAAGCTTGGGAATGGAGCGATTTTAAGTGACATATATTTGTTGACAATGGTTTAAATTTTTTACAGGCCATCAGATACAATATAAGTTATACATGTTATATATCGTTTTAATCGTAACGACTTGAGGAACATATATAACAAGTCAGTTTTACCCCAGGGCGAATGGCGTAAAAATACATTTCCCCCAATGTCACCACACTTTGAATTTTTTTCTGGTTTCGCAGTGTACTTTATGCAAAAATTCAGCCTGTCATTGCAAAGTACAATTAGTGACGCAAAAAATAAGGGCTCATGTGGGTCTCTAGGTGGAAAAATGCAAGTGCTATGGCCTTTTATGCACAAGGAGGAAAAACCGAAAACACAAAAATCTAAATTGGCTCTGTCCTTAAGGGGTTAAGGTCATTTGCCCAGTTTTTTTATCGCAAATTACTGAGTATACAGTGAGTTGCACAACAATTTTGGAACTTTTTTGCTTTCATGGTGCTTGATTCATTTGATTAAATGTCTTACGATAAAGTCAGATTTGCTTTATCCTTTGCAGTAGAAGCTGATTTATTGAATGTCAATGTTTACAATTGTCACAAACGTTGCATCATTTTGTACACATGATATTTGACCAGCAAACAGTGTGAAAAATCACCTCGGATTCACAAACCATGATAAGTAAATGCCCTATTGTCTTGTTGGAAGGCGAGCCTTTGGTTTATGATAAGCCGGTGAGCAGGACACCGTCCATATAATTTATTGTAATATGTAAAGTCACTGCTGACAAGCGTCGATCCCTCTAAACTCAGTAATTAAATGCTCTGTTGGATTCCGATTTTACACTACACGGCTATCGAGATTTTGACCCTTGGCTAATTTGGTAAAGCTTGATTGTATTCTTTTTATCTGTATCTGTCCTGACCTGTGTGGGCCCTTTAACCGCTTAAAGGGAACCCATCACCAAGACAATGCTATCTAATCTCTCACCATCATGTTATAGAGCAGAAGGAACTAAGCAGATTGATATATATCTTTGTGGGAAAAGATTTAGGGGGACATTTATTAAGTCCGACGTTTTTTACGCCGGACTTAAAAATGTCCCCGCATCTCCGACGCTACAGAGATTTATGTAGAGGCAGTACGCCTCTAAATCCCGTGCGCGTCGGTGCGCACGGCAGAAAACCTACGCCACCTGAACGGCGTATCTTTTGCTCCGGCTCCCCGTCCCGCCCCCTCCACACCCCACCCCGCCCCCCCCTGCGTACCCGTCGGAAAGTGACGATATGCGAATATTTTATTCGCAAATCGGCCATTTGCAAATAAAATAATAAGCAAATCGGCACTTTCCACCGATACGCACCTTAATACATGTCCCCCTCAGTATAACTTGTGACACGATTGAAATCCCTGATCATTCTGTGTTAGGTCATCCTCTCAAAAGAAAAAAAGCATATGCACAAAAAATGGTAGCACACCACAAAAATCTTTATTATAACACTGACATAGATACAAAGTACCACATAAATAAGTGAATGTACAGGAGTAGTAAAATGAGGGAGACAACACCCCAAATACTGCTCTACATTAAAAACACTAAAATGTCACCATAAGTCCTGCTGATGTTCCAGCCAGGGCTAATCTACCACTCTGACTCTAGACCGTATGTACAATAACAAAAATCCAACATCTCTACCTAGACAGAGACCCAGTAAAACAAAATATAACCACAAATAATGGAGCATAGGGAAAAAAAAGAAAATTGGAAAAGATCACCATATACAGTCCAACAGAATGAGAGTCAGATGGGATAAGGAATCACCCATCACAGAGGAGGGGAGGCCAGACAGCTAATTGACGTCCCTTATTTTAGACTCAAAATGACGGACGTCATTTTAAACGGAGCTGAAAAAACGTTGTGTGAACATAGCCTTAGGGTCCATTGACACAGAAAGATTATCTGACAGATTATCTGTCAAAGATTTGAAGCCAAAGCCAGGAATGGATTTGAAAATAGGAGAAATCTCAGGCTTTCCTTTATGACCTGATCTCTGTTTATAGTCTGTTCCTGGCTTTGGCTTCAAATTTTTGCCAGATAATCTGTCAGATAATCTTTCTGTGTAAATGGCTTAGGAATGCTCATTAACGTTAAAAGGCTCATGTAGGGGTGCGTTTACACAGACAGATTTATCTGACAGATCTTTGAAGCCAAAACCAGGAACAGACTTTAAACAGGAATCAGGTCATAAAGGAAAGACTGGGATCTATCCTCTTTTCAAATCCATTCCTGGCTTTGGCTTCCAAAATCTGTCAGATAAATCTTTCTGTGTAAACGCACCATTAAGGAACCATATCTGTTTACTCATTGCCTTCCCTGCACATAGCTCAATATCCAAGTAACTACCCGTGACCTATGGTCAGCTGAGTCCCAAAATATTTATATCCATGCAAATTTTAGTTTTTTCTTTAATGTATTTTTTCTATTTATTTTTTGGGTTAATTTGCTGGAGTCTGTGTTACATGTGTTTCAGCCTAGAGTTTCTTTCTCAGTTTTAATGCTTGTAATAAAACATGTGGAAAAAAAATAAAGAAATAAACATATTTTAGCCGCACGGTGGATGTCATAAAAAAAAAAAAAAACAGGATTGCTGATTTTTTTGTTACATTGTATATCAAAAAAATTGTGAATGATGAAAACAACACAAATTTGATACAAAAAGAAACTAGAGCTCATGGTTCCAAAAAAATCTCAAAATAGGGATTATATAATTATTTGCAAAAAAAAAAAAAAGTTTTACTGTTAAAAAATAGTAAAACATTAGAAGAGCTGTGTAAACATATTGTTGTCTTCAGATTGACATATAGAATAAAGATAACCTATCAATTGTACCATAAAGTGCATTACGCAAACATGGAAACCGCCCTAAGATTTGCAAAATTGCTTTTTTTTCCCCCCAACTTCAACCTTCAAATAATATTTTTGGTGTTACTAAGTGCATTTTATGGTAGATTGAAAATCGCCATGACAAAGTACACTTGTTTCTGAAAAAAGCCTTTACATGGCCCTGTAGATGAAAAAAAAAAAAAAGTTATGGCTTTTAGAAGGCAAGGAGAAAAAAAACAAAAACGCAAAATGCAACTCCAAAATCCATTGTGTCCTTAGTCCCTTCCCTGTACGTCCTGATGCGGGAGGGGTGGTTCAGAGGGGGGTTGCCCCACTCTGAACCGCCACAATCCCAGCTGCTATGTGCAGCCCAGGACTGCAGCTATTAGCGGGCGCAGTCCGATCGCTGCGCCCGCTTATTATACATTTAAATGCAGCTGTCAAAACTGACAGCTGCATTTAAATGTATTATTTCCCCCTATCCCTGGGGGATATCCTTCTGGTTACCGGGCCGGGCTCAGCGTCGCACTGACACTGACCCCGTGTCAGCAATCCATTCATCTGGTCTGCTGCAGACCAGACTAATACAGCAATGATCTGATCGATCATTGCTGTATTAAGTATACTGCAGTGATCTCTATGGAAGATCACTGCAGTAATACTGAAAGTCCCCCAGGGGTACTAAAAGTTGATGTGTACTGTAAAAAAAAAAAAAAAAAAAGTGTTTTTATTAATGAAAATCTCCTCCCCTAATAAAAGTTTGAATCACCCCCCTTTTCCCATTTTATAAATAAATAAACATGTTTGGTATCGCCGCGTGTGTGTAATAAAAAGTCGCATATATGCAAGTAAGGTACCGATAGAAAGTACATCTCACTTAGCCCCATAGACCAAAGGATAAAAGCGCTATAAGGCTATGTTCACACAACGTGAACATCCGGCCGTTCCGTGACCCCGGCCTGGTCACGGAACGGCCGGTCTCTGCCCGGATCTGTCCGGCCGCAGAGCTCTGATGCGGGCGCATCAGCACGCGCCCGTATCAAGGCTTCCCCTTGCACACTAGGGAGCAAGCGGCTGGAGCTGCTCGCTTCATAGTGTGAACTGACAGGGTTTCCTACGGCCGCAATTCATTGAATTGTGGCCGCAGAAAACTGACATGTCGCACAGGATCCCGGCCGGAGCGTATACGATGTGTATACGCTCCGGCCGGGATCCCATTGAAACTAAGGCATTGTTCCACCCCACTACGGCCGTTTTACGTAGTGTGAACATAGCCTAAGGCTGGTAATAGAGTAATTTTAAACACACTTAGTTTTTTTTTTTAAACTTTAAATTTTTTAAAAGCTGTCAGATAAAAGAAAAGTGATATAAATTACATATTATTGTAATCATACCGACTTGAGGAACATATATAACATGTCAGTTTTACTATCAAACGTATGGCGTACACACAAAACCCCCCAAAAGGAAAACAAATTCCTCTTTTTTTTCAATTTCACTGCACAGATAATTTTTCTCTGATTTCACAGCATACTTTATGGAAAAGTTAAGTCTGCCATTGCAAAGTACAATTAGTGGAGGAAAAAATGAAGTTTTTATTTTACAGTGTGTGAACATAGCCTAATACAGACTTCATCTGCAGTACCACTTTCACAATGTATTTACTAAATAACATTCTTTTATTTATACTATTTTTAAATGTAAGTGTCCTTATACTTTGGGATTCATTCAAATAGCCACTTTACAGGTGTGACCTGAATGCTATCATATGTCAATACACCAGGTCCGTGAAGTGAATAAGGAAGTACATCTCATCGTTTACTATCCTTGGGTCTGCCTGATGAAAAGTTTTAATTTAAGCTCTGTTTAAAATTAATATGATACAAACTGAACAAATAGTTAGTTACAATGAGAAGGAACATGTACATGCTCCAAGAACTAAATTCGAGGCACTGTCATCTTTCTCATATTCCAGTTAATAGAATAAATAAGCGTGTGTTTTTGCCCTTGTCTTGCTTCACTTGCCTCTTTGTTGCCTGATCCACCTTAACACTCTACACTTGCTAAGTTTGCCAACAGTCTAATATGAATAATACAGTTTCAAAAATGTCAGTTTAACTTCCAGTCTCATCTGTTACACCACTACATGATATCTTACACTTACCTTGCTCCTTGGCAGCAGAATCGGTGATGTATGTAACTTATTGAGACAGAATATGCCTCCTCATTTCTGAGGGGTAAGGCTTCTTGTTCGTTCTGGAGCACAAACTAAGAGCCTGTGTGTTTGACATATACAATAAACCATGAAGTTCAAAGTACACAGGTTGATTTCGGTCTGTCTGTATTACAGACAGGAAGACATGCAGAAGAACGTACAGTGTCCAAAGGAGCTGCATTTAAATAGAACACAAGATTGCTTATTAACTGTTCACAGGATCAAAATTGTGCTGAGGCAAACTCATAACTTTGCTGAACTTTGAGTTCATTCCTTAGGCGCCGGTTTCTGTTGTTTTTTTTTTTGGGGGGGGGGACATTGGGGTGCGAGTAAATGAGCTTTTCTTACCAAATGAAGTAAAAAAGGCTTCAGTAACATTTGCTGACTGTTTTAAGATAAAAGTTGTGCAATAAACCGTACTATTTAACAGTAAGGGCTCGGCCACACTAGCGTTTTTCTTTGTTTCTAATGGATCCGTCTATATTAATTAAACGGATGAGCATAAACTGATGAGCAGACTGATGAGCAGACTGATGCAAACTGATTGCAAAATGTTCGTCTTTTTTGGTCCGTTTGTATTTTGGCTTAAAAAACCTGACTTTTGTCCATCAGTTTGCATCCGTTTGCATCAGTCAGCATCCGTTTTTCTATCCGTTTATTTTTCTTCTTTGGTTTCTTGCTGCTTCTGCGCATGCTCAGTGCAAAAACGGATGTGAACGGAAATATCTTTCGTTTTAGATCCGTCCTCATTGACTACAATGTAAAAAAAAAAACGGAAGTGCACTTTTCGTTCGTGATCCGTTTTTTAAGCGGAAAGAAAAATACTGCAAACACTATTTTTTCTTCCGTTCAAAAAAACGGATCTTGAACGGATTGCATGCAAACGGAGCACAATTAGGGCAAACGGAGCACACTAAAATATCATGGGAATCTATGGGGATTTTAACGGATCCGACAGTTTCCGTTTTGCTTACTCCAAAACGGAAAAGGTAGACGGAATGGTGCCGGATGGTCAAACGCTAATGTGAACGTAGCCTAAGATGCTTGTTTGTGGAGTGTGATAACAACTAATTTACTAGTGCTAAGCCAGCCAAATGTACTACTCTATAGTTTGATGTATTGTTTTGGATCGGTTGTGGGGGAGTTTGGTTCAGTGGCTGCCAAATGTCCCTGCGTCTTTTACTTCAGGGGAAACAATAGGAAAGTTAATAATAATCAAACATGGCTGGTCTAATTCTCTCGCTAGGAAATGATTTACCAGGCTTATATAAATATTAGATTATTGATGGGGATCTGCCTACAGATATATACTATGCATATAGCTTTAAAAGGATATTTAAAGGGGTATTCCCCCCAAAATTATTTTTGCATTAATACGCTGCCCACCCGTAGCTTTCCATCTTTCCAATATAAAGTTATTATGGATTCTGCACAGTTTTGCTGTTATCCAGCTGCATTCACCTCCACGGATTGCATAGAATCATCAGACCTTAGTCCACACCGACACGCTCCCTGCTCCTGGCCCCCACCCTCCGTGTCGGCATCACGTGTCCTCAGTCCCAGCACAGTGAAGTGACTGAGAACACTGATGCTGATCAGCGCAGCTGTGACTGTCTCCCTCTCTAACAGCAGCCACCCGGTCACCCCCAGCCCAGAGCTCACCCCCTGTGTCCAGAGCCTCCCGGAGCACCGCCCAGCACTCAACCACAGCACACAGCCCCCCGCCCCCCCCCATCACCCGTGGCATCCCTCACTCACCCGAGGCATAGCCGCTGCACTCACCCGCGGCACCCCCCGCCCCCGTGACAAGCCCCGCCCCCGCGACAAGCTCCGCCCCCGCGATCGCCCACGGCAAGCTCCGCCCCCATCGCCCGCGGCAAGCTCCCCCCCCATCGCCCGCGGCAAGCTCCCCCAACCCCCCCCCCCCGCGATCGCCCGCGGCAAACTCCGTCCCCCGCGATCGCCCGCGGCAAGCTCCGCCCCCCATCGCCCGCAGCAAGCTCCGCCCCCATCAACCGCAGCAAGCTCCGCCCCCCAAATCGTTCGCGGGTCTGCTACACCGTCCTCCCCAACTCAGCTCTGCTACACCGTCCCCCCCAACTCAGCTCTGCTACACCGTCACCGCCAGCTCAGCTCTGCTACACTGTCACCGCCAACTCAGCTTTGCTACGCAGTCACCTCCAACTCAGCTCTGCTACACCGTCACCCCCCAACTCAGCTCTGCTACACCGTCATCCCCAACTCAGCTCTGCGTCAACGTCACTTCCAACTCAGCTCTGCTACAACGTCACTTCCAACTCAGCTCTGCTACACCGACACCGCCATCTCAGCTCTGCTACACCGTCATCATCTCCTTCATTGTCTCAGCTCTGCTACTTCACCATCATCAGGCATAAGCATTGCATGATGGGAAATGTAGTTTCCTATCTTGGATATAGATCGGCTTTTAGAAAAACTTGTAACTCAGGAACGGCAGCAGCTAGAAAGATGGGAGACGGCTCAAAATACTCAGGGGGACTTGAAGAGTAAGACCAGCTAGGTTTGGGAGCATTTAATTTTTTTAGCTCATGGGGGGAGTACCCCTTTAACCACTTTCTTCCTTTAGATGATATAGAGATGAATATATGAATATGAATACCCTATAGACAATAATACCACTTTTAATGTTTTAAATTGCCATTTTAACAGATTGTTTTGATATTTTTGAAGCATTTGGGTTAAAGGACAAGTGCCATGAAAAACTTTTTCCCAGTAATTGAAGCACATTACAAAGTTATATAACTCTGTAATATGCTTCAATCACCTATCTGCCTCCCTTCCCTGTCTTTTCCCCCCTCCACCCCCCACCAGGAAGTGTCCTGACTCACACAGACCTAATGACTGCCGTCACCGTCACCAAGCTCTTCTCTCAGCTCCTTCTCCTGTTACACTAGCCTCCCCGCTCCCCTGCCTTGTCAGGTGACAGGCATGCTCAGCTCCCATTGGCTGAACAACTGCAAGCCATCACTTGTCACATCTCACTTGCTTATCTTCCCTCTGACTGACTGCGGCACGTAGGCAGCTCGACCCTCCCCTCATACCCTCTCTCCCCCTCCCCTCATACCCTCTCTCCTGCTGCCGTGGACTCAGTGAAGGAGTCATGTCACTAGAGAAGATAAGCTGAGCAAGCAGAGTCACCTGACAAGGAGGGGGAGGGGGAGGCTGGTGTAACAGGACCTAGAGCAGCCCTCCTGCTGATGACTCATCCTCACAAGAAGGAGCTGCCTGGTGACGGTGACGACAGTAATCAGGTCTGTGTGAGTCAGGACACTTCCTGGTGGGGGGTGGAGGGGGAAAAGACAGGGAAGGGAGGCAGATAGGTGATTGAAGCATATTACACAGTTATATAACTTTGTAATGTGCTTCAATTACTGGGAAAAAGTTTTTCATGGCACTTGTCCTTTAACTTTTCAAAGATTACTGCCCATGGTGAGAAAATAATAAACAGTGTATTCTTACCTTTCTGTGCTCCCCCAGTGACCTCCTACAGCACCTCCAGGTCCTGGCTGACATGATCCCGCCTCCACTTCCGAGGCAGACTCATCTGAGTCAGCTCATTACTCAGTTAATCACTGGCCGTGGTGCTGCCCCATCTAGGGCAGTGATTGGCTGAGAAGGCTGTCACCCTCAGATGAGTCTGTCTCGAAAGTAAAGGCGAGATCGTCATGGCTGGTACCTGAAGATGCTATAGGATGATACCGGGGGAGCATGGAAAGGTAAGAATACGCAGTTTTTTTTTGTTTTTTTTTACATGGGCAGCTATATTTAAAGACTTATATTTGAATGGAATACCCCTTTAAAGGGGAACTATCAGCAGGTTAGATGAATTTAACCTGCTGATAGTGCCTGGGATACTGAGGAGGAAGGTGTGTGTCTTACCTTCCTCCTTGGCGCTGGTCCCGTGCTGTTAGTCGGTGTAATCTTTGGCCAGGAGCACTGCCCACCCCCACAGGGCAGTGCTCCTAACAGTGTTCCTGGCCTAAGATTACACCGACTGACAGCCCAGGACCAGGTTAACCCACCCAACCTTATCTGCCAAATCAGGAAGAATTGGAATAAATACATTGATCAGCTAAGTAACTGATCATGATCCAGCAGTTCAGCTTTCACTTACAGCTAATATTGGGCCATCTAATACATCTGTAAGGTTCCGTTCACATTTGTACTGAAAGCTCAGTTTGGAGTCGCAGCCCAGATTCCTTCATATTTTACAGGAAGAATAGTAAAAGATTGTATCATCACAATGGAACCCAGCAGAAGACTTGGTGCCATCGTGCAAAAAGGTCTTATACTATGTTATACTTGGTTTTCTGTTCCTGGGTTAAAACAGACAAACAATTCACATTGAAAAACTTAGAAATCTTCAGCAAAGGATGGGTTAAGGAAAATTGATGCATGCCCTAAAGGACATACTGCAGAAGTTCCATATATGTAGAAAAATGTAGATCCAGACAGCTCTCCAAATAAAGATCATTTAATCACTTATGTAATGTTCCAGCTCACATGAAACCTTTAACAACATGTGTGATCCTCAGTCAATCTTTCCCACTAGTCTTGCCTACTCATATACATGTGCATGTGTTAATGTAATGGCATATATATATATATATATATATATATATATATATATATATATATTCTTCTTGTGGGGGTAGACTGGAAATGTTTCACAGGAGAACAGGCTTTACTGTTTTCTTTTTACTGTGTGTACATTGTCTACAACATTATAATAAAAAAAATAATAATAATGGAAGAGTTGAAAAGGACACTTTTTTAAAACAAAAATGGGTACAAATAATGGTACCTGTCAGGTACTTATATATCCGTAATAGCACAAACGAACAGGTAATTGATGTACAAAATGGCTTAGGCTCCATTAACATCATGTTTGTTGTGTATGTCAGATATGCAGCGTATGGTAATAATATAAGTTTGCTAATGTAAAAACATGCATTTTAAAATAATCTATTTATACTAAAAATTAAAGAGGTACTCCTATTGTCCTGTTGCTCTCTGCTGCTACTTCTGTCCATGTCATTAACAGTCCAGATATTGTGCCGAGGGACTGGCATAAGGCAAATATAGCGCCAATCTTCAAGAAGGGCTCTATAACTTCCCCAGATGACTATAGACTGGTAAGCTTAATGTCCATTGTTGGGGAACTCTTTGAGGGGCTTATAAGGGACTACATAAAAGTATTATAAGAGATAACCAGAATGGTTTTACTAAGGATAGAAGCTGTCAAACCAACCTAATATGTTTTTCTGAAGAGGTAATTAGGGTGGTGGCTGTGGATATAGTGTACCTGGATTTTGAAAAAGCAGTCCCTCATGGGTGTCTGGTTGGTAAATTAAGGTCTATGGGGGAGATGTACCCAGCATGGTGTAAAGTAGAACTGGCTCAGTTGCCCCTAGCAACCATCAGATTCCCCTTTTCATTCCTCACAGACTCTTTGGAAAATGAAAGGTGGAATCTGAATGGTTGCTAGGGGCAACTGAGACAGTTTCACTTTACACCATGTTTGATAAATCTCCCCCAATGGGTTTAAAAAGTTTAGTCTGTAACTGAATTTAAAAGTAGCTTAATGATTGTACCCAGAGAGTGGTGGCACCAGGGAAGGTAAGTTAGTAAAAGGCCTGCCCCAGCTGCTGAACTGTCTGCTCAGCCAATCAGTGACTGGAGCAGCGTCCCGCCCCAGTCACTCAGTGGCTGAGCGGCTAGTCTATCAGCCAATTCATAATGTGGACACACCTTAGAGATCCCAGAGCCCAGCAGGGTCCCGCTGCTCACCGGGGAAATGAGGAGAGGTAAGTTACTAATTGTGATCAATTTTCGCCCTCCCCCTGCAGGATACTGGGATTTAGAGAAAACTGGACTCCTTCTTTAAGAGCAATGTTTCTATCTTTGCAGATGATACCAAGCTTTGTAGTACAGTACAGTCCATGGAGGATGTGCAGATGTTACAGGATGACTTAGACACACTAAGTATTTGGGCATCTACTAAGCAAATAAGGTTCAATGTGGATAAATGCAAAGTTATACACCTGGGTACTAATAACCCACATGCATCATATATCCTAGGGGGAGTTACTCTGGGAGAGTCGCTGATGGAGAAGGATCTGGGTGTACTTGTAGATAATAGACTACAGAACAGCACACAATGTCAGTCAGCTGCTTCTAAGGCCAGCAGGATATTGTCATGCATTAAAACAGGCCTGGACTCGTGGGACAGGGATATAATATTACCGCTTTATAAAGCTTTGGTGCGGCCTCATCTGGAGTATGCCGTCCAGTTTTGGAATCCGATTAAAGGAGAAGTCCGGCCAAAATAAATTTTTGATATGTTGTTACTTATGAAAAGTTATACAAATTTCTAATGTACATTAATTATGGGAAATGCACATATACTGCTATTTCCCTTAATTTAGTAGATCAGGAAGTGTTAGAAATATCTCTGAATAAGTGACGTCACGACCCAGGGTGTAATTCCTATGGAGTGTCCAGCAGGGGGCGCTCTCTATATAGAAGTCTATGGGACTTTATTGTTTCTATGGGTTTCTATGTAATGTAATGTAATGTAATGTAGTGTACAGTGCTTTATTGAATGAATACATCTATGGAATACTTTGGGGAGCAAGTGTCCTTGCTCCCCAAAGTATTGCATAAATGTATTCATTCAATACACAGTAAGCCCGCCGATCCGCCGCATTTCCGCCGATCCGCCGCATTCCCGCCGATCCGCCGCATTCCCGCCGATCCGGACCATATACATTGAACTACAGCTCCCATCATCTGCTTCTAGTATGAACAGGTGATGGGAGCTGTAGTTGGGTAAGGGATATGACATGCCGCCGGGCGCAGGGGGGAGCCGCTCAGTACACAGCAGCGCTCCCCCCTCCTCCTCCTCCTTCCGGGATAACTTCCGCCTATACCAATGCTGAGTCCCTGCCTGGCCGCCGCTCTCCCCCCCATACATACCGGCTCCCGATGCATCCTGGTGTCCGCGCTGATGCCGGGAGCCGGTATATGTGAGCGGAGAGCGGCAGCCAGGCAGGGAGTCAGCATTGGTATAGGCGGAAGTTATCCCGGAAGGAGGAGGGGGGAGAGCTGCTGTGTACTGAGCGGTTCCCCCCTGCGCCCGGCGGCATGTGATATCCCTTACCCAACTACAGCTCCCATCACCTGTTTATACTATAAGCAGATGATGGGAGCTGTAGTTCAATGTATATGGTCCGGATCGGCGGGAATGCAGCGGATCGGCGTGCGGCGGATCGGCGGAAATGCGGCGGAAATTCGGCGGAAATGCGGCGGGTCGGCGGGCTTACTGTGTATTGAATGAATACATTTATGCAATACTTTGGGGAGCAAGGACACTTGCTCCCCAAAGTATTCCATAGATGTATTCATTCAATAAAGCACTGTACACTACATTACATTACATTACATTACATAGAAACCCATAGAAACAATAAAGTCCCATAGACTTCTATATAGAGAGCGCCCCCTGCTGGACACTCCATAGGAATTACACCCTGGGTCGTGACGTCACTTATTCAGAGATATTTCTAACACTTCCTGATCTACTAAATTAAGGGAAATAGCTCTATATGTGCATTTCCCATAATTAATGTACATTAGAAATTTGTATAACTTTTCATAAGTAACAACATATCAAAAATTAATTTTGGCCGGACTTCTCCTTTAATAAAAAGGATGTTCTAGAGCTGGAGAGGGTACAAAGACGGGGAAACTAAACTAATAAGGGGAATGGAGCATCTTAGTTATGAGGAGAGATTAAAGGAGTTAAATATGTTTAGTCTGGAGAAGAGACGTTTAAGGGGAGATATGATTAATTTATTTAAATATATAAATGGCCTCTTCAAGAAATATGGGGAAAAGATGTTCCAGGTAAAACCCCCTCAAAGGACTAGGGGGCACTGTGGAATCTGTGGAACAGTGTACCCCAGGATCTGGTCCCAGGAAAAACAGCAGAGGGCTTCAAAACAGGCTTAGATAAGTTCTTAGACCAAAATAATATTAATGCTTATGTATAGAATCTACCCATCACCCATCCCCTTGCTGGACATGTGTCTTTTTTCAACTGATGGACTTGATAGACATGTGTCTTTTTTCAACTGTACTAATAACTAGAGATGAGCGAACTTTTCAAAAGTTCGGTTCTACCGGACTTTAGGATTTTTTCGGAAAGTTCGGTTCGACCGAATTTCGGTTTTCTTTGGATTTCATAGTTTAAAGCATCTGTATGATACGGGCGTAGTGTATTTGGTTGAATTTAGGGCTCTACATGTCAGTAACATGTCAGTATCATTATCTTTTCGAGATCCAGCAATAGTCATTTGAGGCCAGTACAGGAGCAGCAGTAGTCAACATGGATGCCAGTTAAGTCTCAGCAGTAGTCAACATGGAGGCAAGGGCAGGCACAGCAGTAGTCAACCTGGATGCCAGTTAAGGCCCAGCAGTAGCCAACAAGGAGGCAAGGGCAGACACACCAGTAGTCAACCTAGATGCCAGTTAAGGCCCAGCAGTAGCCAACATGGAGGCAAGGGTAGGCACAGCAGTAGTCAACCTAGATGCCAGTTAAGGCCCAGCAGTAGCCAACAAGGAGGCAAGGGCAGGCACACCAGTAGTCAACCTAGATGCCAGTTAAGGCCCAGCAGTAGCCAACAAGGAGGCAAGGGCAGGCACACCAGTAGTCAACCTAGATGTCAGTTAAGGCCCAGCAGTAGCCAACAAGGAGGCAAGGGCAGACACACCACTAGTCAACCTAGATGCCAGTTAAGGCCCAGCAGTAGCCAACAAGGGCAGGCACAGCAGTAGTCAACATGGATGCCAGTTAAGGCCCAGCAGTAGCCAACAAGGAGGCAAGGGCAGGCACACCAGTAGTCAACCTAGATGCCAGTTAAGGCCCAGCAGTAGCCAACATGGAAGCAAGGGCAGGCACAGCAGTAGTCAACCTGGATGCCAGTTAAGGCCCAGCAGTAGCCAACAAGGAGGCAAGGGCAGTCACACCAGTAGTCAACCTGGATGCCAGTTAAGGCCCAGCAGTAGCCAACAAGGAGGCAAGGGCAGGCACAGCAGTAGTCAATATGGATGGCAGTTAAGGCCCAGCAGTACCCAACAAGGAGGCAAGGGCAGGCACAGCCGTAGTCAACATGGATGCCAGTTAAGGCCCAGCAGTAGCCAACAAGGAGGCAAGGGCAGGCACAGCAGTAGTCAACATGGATGCCAGTTAAGGCCCAGCAGTAGCCAACAAGGAGACAAGGGCAGGCACAGCAGTAGTCAATATTGATGGCAGTTAAGGCCCAGCAGTAGCCAACAAGGAGGCAAGGGCAGGCACAGCCGTAGTCAACATGGATGCCAGTGAAGGCCCAGCAGTAGCCAAGATGGAGGTCAGGGCAGGAGTAGCAGTTGTAATGGGGTAACATGAGCAGCAGAAGCAGAATAATGAGGTCCATGGACAGGCGACAGGTAGCAGGGCAGCAGGAATGGTGGAATGACCAGTAAGGTCTAGTTCACATATAGGCCATAAAAGATGCAGAAAAGGTCCTACATCTTGGTGACAACAGGACCAAATCCGACTCTGTGGTATCAGGAGCATGTGTCACAAAGTCCTTATCTATCCATGTGGCGTTCATTTTGATGAAAGTCAGACGTTCCACACTATCACAGGACAATCTGGTTCTCCTGGGACTGACAATATGACCTGCTGCGCTGAAAACTCGCTCGGATGACACACTGCTGGCCGGACAGGAGAGTATGTCCAAAGCAAATTCAGCGAGTTGTGGCCAGACATCTAATTTTCCCACTCAGTAGTCCAGGGGTTCAGGGACTTTAGTGGCAACGTAGAGTCCAAAAACACCTGGACTTGCTGTTTGAGGTGGGCTGCCATGTCCTGCTGCTGTGCAGACGCTCCTGTTACCCCGGCCTGTGGCTGCATGAAAGGGTGCATCATGGACATCAGGCTCAGACTGGTGCCGCTGCTCATGCCACCCAAGCTGCTAGAGGAGGATGTGGAGGAGGCAGCGCTGCTGGTGTGGCCCTGGTGGGAATGGCGTAAATGAGAGCGCCGTGTTCCAAAGACTGCCACTAACTGTGCACCCAGCTCCTCCACACCAGGGAGTGGAAAGGAGTCACCGCCTCCGTCTCCACAGCATACTGCCAATGGGTACTGCCTCCATCCTCCTCATAGCCCTGCATATCCTCCTCTGGCCCCCCTCTGGTCTGGCAGGAAGGCTCATCTCCTTCTCCCCCCGTCTCCCCTAAGAGTTTCTGTGCGTTCAGGTCCTCCTCCTCCTCCTCAACTTCCTCTCCCTCCTCTTCCGCCAAGTCTTCCTCCAGCGACCCAGGCTGCGACAGTGACAAGACTTCTTCCCCGTCGCCACTGAGTCGCATCAAAATCCGCTCCAGTACATGAAGCATGGGTATGATGGCGCTCAGTCATGTGTCTTGCCCACTGACCAGAAAGGTGGCCTCCTCAAAGGGTAGTAGCAAGCGGCAGGTGTCACGCATGAGCTGCCACTGGCCAAGCTCCAGGTTACACAGGGGAGTCTCTTCAACTTTATGATGGCGTGGAGTCAGCCATGAGAGGATCTCCGTCTTGAGCAGGCAGTGCAGCTCTTCCCCTGTGTGTCTCCTTTCCCCAGGCAGGCTAGATGCAGCACAGCGTGACACCTCCGTGCTACACCCAAGTGATACAAGGGAGGAACACTGGCGGTTGAGGAGGTTTTGGACCTACTGGAGGAGGACCGCGACACAGGAACACTGCTGTGACAAAGGGGTGGTGTCATCACCCTTTCCTGGCCAAGTTGCTGGGGGTCTGCCGGCCATATTACATTTACCCACTGAGCAGTAATGGACATATACTGCCCTTGCCCGTAATTACAGCTCCAGATATCTGTGGTTAAATGTACATGTCTGCAACCTTTTCGCGAACATAGCTGTACATGGCTGGGATAGCTGTGTTGGAAAAGTAGTGTCGACATCAGTTCTTGGAAAGTCGACAACTTTAAACGGCGGAGCCTGGAGCACCAGCAACTTGGCCAGGTGGGCGTTCAGCTTGACAGGTGCGGGATTGCTGGGTGCATATGTCTGCCTCCGCTATAGGGACTCCATGATGCCAGGCTGCCTACTGCTAGCAACACAGGGGCCACCAGCCGGAGAAGAGAGTGAAGCCACACTCCCTTCCACAGAGGAGGTCTGACTCTGTGAAAGGCCCCCCTGACTACTGCTGCTTCCTACTGCTGTTGACCGCGGCTCTGCCTGGGCCTGCTGTGACCCACTATCACCCCGTTTCTCCCAGGCGGAAAGGTGGTGGCGCTTCATATGGGCAGCCATGGCGCTGGTGCCAGGATGCCTCTTTTAATGCACCTGTCGCACAGGCGACAGATGACCAAATAGGTATCCTCCGGGCACTTTTTAAAAATGCCACACAGGCGAGGTGTAGAGTCTAGTACCGACAGGCTGCGAGGATGGGCGGGCACTGACGATACTAGGACCTGCAGTGGAGGAGGGTTACCCAGTGGTCATCTGCTTGTCCCGGCTACGCTTCCGACTTGTTAGTTGACTACTGCTGCCTGTCTGCTTTTTAGTTGTGGCGGGCCTGCTGGCGGACGGATTCCCGGTTGACGAATCCGTCGAATAAGCCAAATCCTGCCGTGGATCCCATGTAACATCTGATGTAGCATCATCCTGTTCCAGAATGATGCTATCATCCTCATCAGGCTCCTACCCAGCCCTCTCTCGTCTGCTGCCTACTGCTCTCCTGCCAGGCCTAACATGGGCCTGCTTTGATATCGCCTCCGACACAGCTATGCCCTGCACTTGATTGTCCCGTTTCTTTCCCCATGTGCTCATCGTCATCAAAGAGCAGTTGGATGCTCATAGACGCCAACAGTTCCCTTACAGGCGGCAGATTAAAAGTTAGTGGGATGTTGCTGAGATGGAGGTCGTGGGGGAATTGCTGTGTGCCAGTGGCAAGTGAGGGTCGTGTCCGAGGTACCCACAGATACTCAAAGACTGTGGAATTAGACGTGTGGACACGACCCTTGTGTGACAAAGGAAGCTCAGGCCTGCCACTGGACCCTCTTCCTGCGCTTCTTCCTCTTCTGCCCCTTAAGCCAGACTTTCTGCCCTGCCCTGTGCCTGAAACGCTTTGTGAAGTTCCCTGCTGCCGCTGTGCCATGACTTTATATTCAAATTATGATTTCTACACTTCGAAGATGAAAACAGTATTTTCTGTAATATATAGGACTTATATATATACATAGGACTTGTAATATATAGGACAACTATAGAAATTGTCTATATATATATATAGCACTTTTTTAAGATATAATGCTATACACCTGAACCAGGTATTTTAGTCTCTCAGGATAAGATGGATGTGATATACACACTTTCAATCAGAAGGTTCCAAGTATAGAAATTGTGTGTGTATATATATATGTATATATATATATATATATATATATATATATATATATATATATATATATATATATAGAGAGAGAGAGAGAGAGAGAGAGAGAGAGAGAGAAAGAGCACTTTTTTTAAGATACAATGCTTACACCTGCACTAGGTTTTTTTTGTTTCTCAGGATAAGACGGATGTGATATACACACTTTCAATCAAAAGGGTCCAAGTATAAAAATTGTGTATATATATTAGGGATGGTCCGAACCGTGTTCGGTTCGGGTTCGTACGAACCCGAACTCTCGGTAATGATTCCCGCTGTCTGCCCGCTCCGTGGAGAGGGTGGATACAGCGGGAGGACCGCCTGGAAAACTGGGATACAGCCTATGGCTATGGCTGTATCCCAGTTTTCCAGGCGGTCCTCCCGCTGTATCCACCCTCTCCACGGAGCGGGCAGACAGCGGGAATCATTGCCGGGAGTTCGGGTTCGTACAAACCCGAACCAAACTCGGTTCGGACCATCCCTATTTGTAAGTTAAACTTTATGGCCTTCCCTAAGTACCTAGTAGTAAAACAAAATCCTAATAATCCACAGGCTTATTCATTGATCTGCATATAAATTGATCAAGCCATATTGACCAGTGTACCAGAGGACCTGCGCGGTGGTACACGGGGCAATATGGCTTGATCAATTCATATACAGACACCAGTGGCGTAGCCACCGTGGTCGCGGGGGTCGCCGCCGCGACCGGGCAATCACTCTTGTGACCGCAAGCATTGTTTTGCTTGCGGTCACAAGAGTCTGGCTCCGTCTTTCCCACGGCTGCTGCGCGGCTGCCGGGGGTGTCGCGTCTTACCCCCGGCAGCGCGCGCATCCCAGAACTCCCTGCGCGCCTTGGGCCCTGACTTCCGGTTTCCGGCGCGCAGGGAGTTCTGGGATGCGCGCGCTGCCGGGGATAAGACGCGACACCCCCGGCAGCCGCGCAGCAGCCGGGGACAGATCGAAGGAGTGAGGATCAACGTGGGAGCGCGTTGTCAGGTGAGTTAAGTTTTGTTTTTTTATCAGCCTGTACGGGTGGGGGGAAAGGAGGGGGGCATCTATGAGGGTGGGGGGAAAGGAGGGGGGCATCTATGAGGGTGGGGGGAAAGAGGGGGGCATCTATGAGGGAGGGGGGCATCTATGAGGGTGGGGGGGAAGGAGGGGGGCATCTATGAGGGTGGGGGGGAAGGAGGGGGGCATTTATGAGGGTGGGGGGAAAGAGGGGGGCCATCTATGAGGGTGGGGGGAAAGGAGGGGGCCATCTATGAGGGAGGGAGGAAGGGGACCATCTATAAAGGGGGGGAAAGGGGACCATCTATAAGGGAGGGGGGGGGGAAAGGGGACCATCTATAAGGGAGGGGGGGGAAGGGGACCATCTATAAGGGAGGGGAGGGGGAAGGGGACCATCTATAAGGGAGGGGGGGGGGAAGGGGACCATCTATAAGGGAGGGTGGGGGGAGAGGGGGCCATCTATAAGGGAGGGTGGGGGGAGAGGGGGCCATCTATAAGGGATGGTGGGGGGAGAGGGGACCATCCATAAGGGAGGGTGAGGAGAGAGGGGCCCATCTATAAGGGAGGGTGGGGGGAGAGGGGACCATCCATAAGGGAGGGTGAGGAGAGAGGGGCCATCTATAAGGGAGGGGGTAGAGGGGGCCATCTATAAGGGAGGGGGTAGAGGGGGCCATCTATTTTGGGGGGGCAACATAGGGGGAGAGGGAATACACAGAGGGGGGCATATATTATTAGGAGGTCACATAGAGTCAGGGCTACCCACTAAAGGAGTGTGTAAAGGGGACAGTACAGATGTGCAGTGTGTAGAGAGATGGAGATGGTGTCAGAGTGTGGAGCCTAATATGTCTGTCTGGCAGATTCTGTGGATTCGTGGCTCGGAGAAGTTCTCATAACGGCCCAGTGCAGATGGAGAAGATGAAAAGGAAAGAACTCCGATCAGAAAAGACGTCTCCTGTGAGTCACCTGATATAACTGCACAGTAATGTATATGGTGTATAGAACCTGTGTAGAGCTGGGGCCACCTCTATATGACTGGATGAGGTGATTTAGTATACTGGATTTGGTCAGTAACAATATGGTGGTGATGGTAGTGGTTGTGGTGTGGCGGTAATGTTTCCTCCCTATATACTGGTATTACTGGTAATATTGGTCTCAGTATACAGGATTTGGTCGGTAACAGTATGGCGGTAATAGGTAATATCTGTCTTGGTGTGTGTGTGTGTGTATATATATATATATATATATATATATATATATATATACATACAGTGGTACCTTGGTTTAAGAGTAACTTCGTTTAAGAGCGTTTTGGTTTAAGAGCTCACAGTTTTTCAAAATTGTGACTTGGTTTAAAAGCATTGCTTTGGTTTAAGAACTTCCTGTATTGGGTGGGAGCACGAGTGGAGAAGGGGCATGGCCTGCATAGCGGGGTCTACAGCACTGTACTCTAAACACCTTCCAAATCATAGCAGATCCCCTTCAGGCTGGGGCTTATATCAGGGGACAGGACTGTGGGGGTAATCTCTCCATAGCTGTAACCCCTCTCTCCCCGGACAGAGAGTGCTGCATGTATGTGCCCACATCTGCCCTGCTCATTCCTTCCTGCTCCCTGCAGTCTCTGTCAGCCCTTGTGTTTCCCATCCTCTCCATTACTGTACAGTACAGAATAATAAATATATTTGGGGTGTGGAACCATCCTCTCCATTACTGTACAATACAGAATAATAAATATATTTGGGGTGTGGAACCATCCTCTCCATTACTGTACAATACAGAATAATAAATATATTTGGGGTGTGGAACCAATTGTCTGCATTTACATGATTTCTTATAGGAAAATTTGCTTTGGTTTAAGAGTGGATTTGGACTACAAGCACGGTCCTGGAACGAATTATGCTCATAATCCAAGGCACCACTGTGTATATATATATATATTATATATATATATATATATATATATACACACACACACACACAACAATAGCATCACTTGGTCGTGAAAGGAGGGGGGGGGGCCCAAGTTGGCCTCTCGCACCAGGGCCCAGGAGACATTAGCTACGCCCCTGACAGACACTCTGGTGTTGATTTTTAATATAGGCCTAGCGGCATTAGTATCAGCCATAGATGGGATGTGCAGCCGTTCCATTCTCTCCAGTTTGTGTTATTCGTTGATCTGTACATTACAACTTCACTAAACTGAGTGAATAGTGTCCTATCACTATACTCTATGGGTAGTTTGACCAAATATGCGAATAAATAATGTATCATACAAATAGTCATTGGTGCATATATCAGCTTATCAGATGTTAGAAGTGTCTTTTCATTGTGGTTCTGGGTTTTGCCATCCAAAATGGTGTCTTTTTTTCCCCTTGTCACTTTACCTTGGATGTTAGGACTGTTCCCCACCTCGCAGTTTATAACAAGATTCCCTCTATACAATCTCTGTACAATTTTCTAGCCTTCCAAACAGGACTAATGTAACAAACTATTCATAAATTTGTGAACAGAATATTCTCAAAAATTGCTCAAATAAATTTACCTGATACTGACCAGACGTAGGACTGTACCAGTTTGCACGACTTTTAGAAAGTCGCAATTGATAAACTGGGCACACATTGCTAATTTTTGGGTGAATATTCAAAACAGGCAGATTCAATAAAAAAAAAACTGCATCTAAAAATTGCTCGCCTGTTTAATACTGGATCATAACTAGTGTAAATGAATAGAATTAGAGTACCTAGCTGTATGGATATGGCGGCGGTCTCCACAAGTTGAGTATACAAACAAGAAAAAACAGGAGAAATGACTATTGTGGTAGACCTAATTGATGCAAAAAAGCGGCTTTATTAGTATGAGCATAAAGTGCAGTGAAGTGATATATATAATTAGTCCAAATTGGTGCATTAGAAGTACAAAAAGATTATAATAGGCCACTATACGGCATAGAGTCACATATGAGGTGATGTGGCTCAAGTGAGTACTTTTATTTCTACAATGTAAGATAACTGAGATCCTTCACAGGTTTCCACTTCCGACGCGTTTCCCCTATGTGGTGTGCTTAGGTTCATCAGGGAATGATGTGGAGACGCTGTCAATATTGTCCTCAGTAAGGAGATCTCTAGACAGATGCCATGTTCATATAGGTGGGGGAATGATGATATCTGTCTAGAGATCTCCTTACTGAGGGCAATATTGACAGCATCTCCACATCATTCCCTGTTGAACCTAAGCACACCGCATAGGGGAAACACGTTGGAAGTGGAAACCTGTGAAGGATCTCAGTTTTCTTACATTGTAGAAATAAAAGTACTTAATTGAGCCACATCACCTCATATGTGACTCTATGCCGTATACTTACCAGACGAAACCATTCTGATCTTCTGATCACACCTACATTAGACATCTTCAGACAGTCTGCACCTTGACTCCACGACTGTCTATTATAGGGCCAGATACCACCTGGCTAAGGGATGCCTGACCCAGCGGTCCTCGATATATGTTAGGTAGGGTATAACAGGCTACCTCCTCGACAGTACCCTGGCCTATTATAATCTTTTTGTACTTCTACTGCACAAATTTTGACTAATTATATATATGACTTTACTGCACTTCATGCTCATACTAATAAATTCGCTTTTTTGCATCAATTAGGTCTACCACAATAGTCATTTCTCCTGTTTTTTCTTGTTTGAATCATAACTATAACTAGACCTAAAATTGCCAAAAGATCCAATTATTCACCTTAAAATAGGTACAAAGCCCTTGATAGCCATAGACTTTAGCAATGGATGCAGGTTCTGTTTGGGATCTGACAATGATCAGGTTCCAGTATGGAGTCTTGTTTCAACCCTTCTTTTGGTGTAGAGTGATGCGCTCTATCAGGGCCGTATTAACAGCGGCTGCTTCCATAGGCACTAATCCTGAAGACCCCATCTTCAATCAGCAATTAGTATCAGGATTTTCTAGTTTCTGAACATCATATTGATATCTGATCAGTCTTAGGACGTGTTCCCACATTTACTGTTCATCTTCACATGCAGCCGAAACCAGACACTCATGCGGTAATCAATAGGCATATGGACAATAATCCTGGTAACAGCACATGATTACTGGGGAAGAAATGGGAGCAAGGTTTCGGCCACATGCATTTCTCTACATGTAGAAACATACCAGACCTGACCAATACTACCATACTGTGACTGGGTAACACCGCCATACCAGACCTGAACAATACCACTATACTGTGACTGGATAACACCGCCACACCAGACCTGAACAATACCACCATACTGTGACTGGATAACACCACCACACCAGACCTAAACAATACCACCATACTGTGACTCGATAACACCGCCACACCAGACCTAAACAATACCACCATACTGTGACTGGATAACACCGCCACACCAGACCTAAACAATACCACCATACTGTGACTGGATAACACCGCCACACCAGACCTAAACAATACCACCATACTGTGACTGGATAACACCGCCATACCAGACCTTACCAATACCAACATACTGTGACTGGATAACACCAACATAGCAGACCTGACCAATACCACCATACCCTCCTTGAAAAGACACCAGATTTATTGGCTGAAGTCTGAACTGGGGATGGGAGACTAAAAAAATAAAAACAAACAAAAAAGTTATTTCCTTTCCCCTGCCCTCTGGTGCTTACCCCTAGAAGATGCTGCCCTAGGCACTGGACCACAGATGCCTAGTGTTAAATACGGCCTTGTTCTCTATAACTACTGTTGTGATGGGGAGCCCTAGTAGTGATACGAGGGACGCTCACAGCTCTGCAGTATGTGCAGGATTTCCCAGAAGTGTCTCCACCAAGGGTTTCCCAGGAGTTTCTCCACCGGATTGCAACACTTCTTTCTCCTGTCTGCTCATCAGACTTCCCTAACTGCCTACTAGTAGATCATTGCTAATACTTTACAGAACTATAATGAACTAATTCAGATTATTTATTCCTCAGAGTTATAAATGGATCAGTGCACTACAACTTCACTCACCTGGATACATTTATGGATCTCCTGAACGCCAAAGGATTGGTTCCAGGTAAGAAAACATGGATATTTTGAGGGCTTTATAAGGTTGCAGGGAAGATGTGGTTATCGTAAAAATCAGTAACATTGCAGTGATGGTTGAAGGATTAGTCAGGATTTTACCTTTGTACAGAACTTTTGCTAGTTATCTGATTGCTATTTTGCCTTACTCGCCAACAACATTGCTGCTCTCTGTGCACCAAATTTTGGCTATTTTTCTGACTACACTCCTGTCTACACTTCCAAACCACATTGCTGCTATCTGTGTATGGACCTCTAGCTGACTTCTGACCACGCTTGTCTCCACCACATCACTGCAACCTGTGTACTGACTTCCAGTTGCCCACTGACCATGTCTAGTCCCTTGTACTTGTCTGCATCCACTAAGGGGGACATTTATTTAGCTGAAAAAGTTGTATTTTTTGGTGTAGAGGGGCAATGGGCCCCTCTACGCCCGTTGTGCCAGAGGGATGGAGAGGGGTGGAACAGGGGGTCCAGGATTTCAGGATTTCACTGCAGTGTTGTAGTTTGGCTGGTCTCCCTAAGAACAGTGATCTTTTTCTTGCATGGGATTTATGTAGAGGCATTGTGTCTCTACATAAATCCAGGGAGCATTGCAGGAACATTTTTAAGCCTGGCCCAAAAAAAAACACCACACTTAATAAATATTAATCTCCCTTAGTGTTGTTACTGCTATTGGACTCCAATCTGCACTAGACCATTACACAGTGAAGCTTTTATATCTCTTTAAAGGTTTTGAATTAATGGGAAGTCCATCAGGATATTTTACCAATTTTGAAGATAAAACACAAGTGCTTGAATGGAGACAATTCATCTTCTTACTAGCAAAACGGTACATTGGTAAGTTACTGCAAATTGTTACAGTGATTGTTTGTTTACTTCTTGGTAAATTGATACATTAAATGATTGGATCCAAAAAGTTGCTTAACAATTTCAGAAAAAAATATGTGAACATAAAACAACATGTGGTCCCTGTCTCAGTCCAGAAAAGGTTGTAGAAGAATTTAACCGAGACTTTTTTTTATAGTGGAAGAAAGACACTAAATATCAAAGTAAACATAATACACAATCACATTTTTTTGATACCCCTTGAGATTCCCTTACCAAGTCTATTTTAGGGTGCGTTCACACCTACAGGATCTGCAGCTGATTTTCTGCAGCAGATTTCAGTTAAATAATTGAACACAGCATCAAATCTGATGCTGTGTTCAGTTATTTAACTGGTGTGAACGCACCATTAAAGGGAATCTATCACTAGATTTATGCTGCTTTAAATGAGGGCAGTATAAACTATTGAGAGGAATGCTGAAGAGTATATTACTTCACACCATTCTCCTGATATGCAGGAGTATTGGATACCTGCCTCACCCCTCCTTCCACTCTCTGGCTGCTGATGAAAAGCCATCTGCCTATAAACAGCATGAATAGTCAACTGCCAATCAGTGGCTGGTGGGCAGAGAGAGCTGGTGCTCATGAATATCTAGGACTACTGAGCACATGCTGCACAGTTCGATATAAGTTATATCATTCTGTTCAGCTTCGCTGCCACTAGTTTATGTTACTCTTATATAGGGCAACATAAATCTACCGACAGATTCTATTTAATCTTTGGTCTTTTGCATAAACTACAATGAATGATACTGTGTGAGACAACAAACTCCATAAGGGGTCTTCACTAATATTTCCTGAGAGGAACTTATGTATACCTATAGAATTATTGACAAATGTCCAAATGAAGTGCTTCAGAACCACAAGGGTATGTATAGGGATATTGCTTTAGAAGGTTTGAGGTAATTTACCTCAAACTACAGGTTAAAGGCCTACATTTTGAGTTCTAATTTTAACCTTATTTTGGATTAGATATATCAGAAAAACATAAAGAGGATCAATTACAATTTACTTTGTAAATTTTGTTAACAATATCCGTGCAGCCCTTACTTTATAAAGTAAATAATAAAGTTTTATACTTACCTGTCCACGCTCCCCATCGTCTTCCTGACCAGAGCCGCCAGTGAAGCTTCTACACCTGTCATTGAAGTGACAGGCGGCCAGTGATTAGCTGAGCACTCTGTCACTTTATAGACAGATGTAGAAGCTTCAGCAGTGACTCCGGTCATTAGGAAATAGGCAGGAAGACACCAGGAAGTATGAAGAGGTAAGTATACATATTTATTATTTATTATATACTATTCCATCGGCCACTGACCGCACACTTAGTATTACCTTTATAACATGCTGAAAGACATTGATCAGCCGATGATCGGCACCTTGGCTGATTCAGGCAGATAATTGCCCCGTGTAATAGGGCCCTAAGGGTATAAATTGGTTAAGGGATCATTTAGGGAACAACAAGAGTTTTTTTTTCATTTAAACAAAAGGTTTAGATGAAAAGATAAATTGCTATGAAAAGATAGTAATACTATCGTAATCACAATCGTAATTAAGATCCTAATGCAATATTAATCCGTACAAACAACCGAACGACATGTATTTACACTGAAAGACTTGTGAACGATTAACAATCATTTTGAGGTCGGCTCAAAAGATCAATGACAAATGAACAAATTTTCGTTCATCATTTGATTGTTGCCGCATTTACACCAGAAGATTATCACTTCAGTTGAACGATTTAATGATTTATTGCATGATAATCAGTCAGTCTAAAAAGCTGCTATCTCTATATAAGAGCGACCAGCAGAATACTGCAAGCACCTACGCTATTTATGTACAGTAAATAAAGAAATAAAAGACAAAATCAGTTCAAGTAAATCTTTACACATATGCTAACAATTTCCTGTAGACTAAAGGAGAAGAGGCCAGGCCATTTTTTTAAACTTGCATGCTCTTACCGCCCCGGCTCCAGTGCCAGTGCCCACAGTCTGCCACTCTGGTCAATGATGCCTGACCTCTTACTGGTATAGAGATGGAACTTAGGACATCACGTTCCAGGCCTGTTAAACCCATCAGCAGCACAGATAGGACACTGCTACAGCCGTTGATTGGTTGGTCAGGCCTAAAAATGTCATGTCCCAAGTTCCATCTGTACACCAGAAGGAGACCAGGGATCAGGGATCGAAGTGGCAAACTGTTGGCACTGGTGCTGTAGCCGGGGAGGTATTTGCTTGTTATTTTTGTCACCCACCCCCTCCCTGGCAAGTTTAAAAAAAAAAAATCCACAGCCCTGACTCAGACTCCTGAATTTTATCAGGGACTAACTCCAACTCCTGAGTCCAGCACCATCATAAAGGGCCAATCGGACACCAGTCAAATGTCAAAAATAGTGTAAAGTAGAACTGGCTCAGCAGCTTCTTCCTAATGTTCTACATGATCCTGGGGCGACTTCTAAATAAATAAGGCAAAGATATAAAGCAGATTCTCGTGTGTGTGCGCGCGCCAAAGAACTCAAGACTAGACTAGATGGAACAGATGTTCTTTTTCTGCTGACAATCTTGTGTTTCTAACAAAAAATTCATCATGCACAAAGAAAAACTGCTAACAATGCCAGATAAAGTGATATAGAGATCAGCCATAGCAATATAGAGGTCAGCCATTGTAATATAAAGGTCAGCTGTTGTAATATAGATTTCAGCCATGGGCCCATTTTTTCCAGCTCTCTGTTAGCGCCTACGCTCCTGAATCATCGCAGCTCCATAGGAACTACCTAGCCAAATAGTGACCGCCAACTTTTCCCCAACCACCCACATCTAATAGGGCCAGTGCTTTATTACTTATATATGGAGGAAACTAAATGTATGTGAAAAAGTATTTTTTCTTGGTTTAATAAATAAGGTCCTTAGATTGATAGAACATAAAATATATTAATGAGGAACATTTATAAAATTTATATAAAAACTCCTATGAAAACTAAAATTTTAAATTCATTTTTCGGTACATTTTTTACAACTCTGAACCCAGCCCAAACTAGCTCTAACTAGCAAACAACTCCATGACTCCAACTCCACAGCCCTATTGCCCAGACTCCCCCTTTAAGGCTATATTGTTTTTTTTTTAGATCAGATTTTTGCACTTGGGCATGATTCACACTAGTGGGGCCTTTTTTGTATACAGTAAAAGCCATAGCCCAAAAAGTGCTCAATAAAACGCTCTGACATTTTATGGTAATAAGAGATACAGCTGTAAAATGAATATGGGGGGAAACAAAGGGCCAGGTCTGTAAAACAGCTGTTTTTGCCCATTTTATGGCCCAAAAGCAGTGAAACTAATCGAGTGGGAACACAGCCTGAAACTGAAATGTTGTTGCAATTGCAAACAGATTTCTGTGGCCATGTGAAAAGATTGTGGTTATGTTTTTTCACTTTGAAACACATCGGGCGAAGGCGGCCATTTATAATAATACATTGTCGCTAATAATGAGCATGATCTTTATTAGCGGCCGTCTATTTAATAAGACAACCGCCTTTGCCCAATACGTTCCTGAAGTGGGAACATGGCCGTAAACTGTGGATTATTGTTGGAATTTGAGGTAAGCAGACCCAGGACACAGTAGTTTTACATAAATGGAGTGTGAATACAGTGGGGAAAAAAAGGATTTAGTCAGTCACCAATAGTGCAAGTTCTCCCACTTAAAAAGATGAGAGGCGTCTGTAATTTACATCATAGGTAGACAAATCCCGAAAATCACATTTTCTGATTTTGTAAAAATTTATTTGCAAATTATGGTGGAAAATAAGTATTTGGTCACCTACAAACAATCAAGATTTCTGGCTCTCACAGACCTGTAACTTCTTCTTTAAAGGGGTAGTCCACCAAAAAATTTTTTCTTTCAAATCAACTGCTGCCATGAAGTGCCAGAGATTTGTAATTTACTTCTATTAAAAAATCTCAAGCCTTCCAGTACTTATCAGCTGCTGTATGCCCAACAGGAAGTTGTATTATTTCCAGTCTAGAGAGCAGGAGAGGTTTTCTATGGGGATTTGCTACTGCTCTGGACAGTTCCTGACATGGACAGAGGTGGCAGCAGAGAGCACTGTGTCAGACTGGAAAGAAAACACCACTTCCTGCTGGACACACAGCAGCTGATAAGTACTGGAAGACTTAAGATTTTTTAATAGAAGTGAATTACAAATCTCTGGCACTTTATGGCACCAGTTGATTTGAAAGAAATTTTTTTTTGGTGGACTACCCCTTTAAGAGTCTCCTCTTTACTCCACTCATTACCTGTAGTAATGGCACCTGTTTAAACTTGTTATCAGTATAAAAAGACACCTGTGCACACCCTCAAACAGTCAGACTCCAAACTCCACTATGGTGAAGACCAAAGAGCATTTGGATGATCCAGAAGAGTATTGGGAGAATGTCCTATGGTCTGATGAAACCAAAGTGGAACTGTTTGAAACAACTTGTCGTGTTTGGAGGAAAAAGAATACTGAGTTGCATCCATCAAACACCATACCTACTGTAAAGCATGGGGGTGGAAACATCATGCTTTGGGGCTGTTTCTCTGCAAAGGGGCCAGGACGACTGATCCGGGTACATGAAAGAATGAATGGGGCCATGTATCGTGAGATTTTGAGTGCAAACCTCCTTCCATCAGCAAGGGCATTGAAGATGAAACGTGGCTGGGTCTTTCAACATGACAATGATCCAAAGCACACCGCCAGGGCAACGAAGGAGTGGCTTCGTAAGAAGCATTTCAAGGTCCTGGAGTGGCCTAGCCAGTCTCCAAATCTCAACCCTATAGAAAACCTTTGGAGGGAGTTGAAAGTCCGTGTTGCCAAGCGTCAGCCCCAAAACATCACTGCTCTAGAGGAGATCTGCATGGAGACAATGTGATTTTCGGGATTTGTTTTCTCATTTTGTCTTTCATAGTTGAGGTCTATCTATGATGCAAATTACAGACGCCTCTCATCTTTTTAAGTGGGAGAACTTGCACTATTGGTGACTGACTAAATACTTTTTTTCCCAACTGTATATAAAATGCATAAACTTGTTTCATTGGCCATTGAAGAAGTAGTCAATTCGGTAGTCCAAAAGAGGCAACACACACTGAACTTCAAATATGTTATCTGCCTCAATACACTGGTATTTTGTAAGCCTTAAATTATCAGTAAAAATATTTTCCAGACGTTGAAGCCTGGCAGCAGATAACCATTTGTAGTCAGTGTCTACCTCGGTGTACTTCCTGCCGGTACCCGAGGCCACATGTCAATAACACCTGCTCACTAGGCACACTGTCTTATTCTTTCCGTCAAAAAATAAACCATCTTCCAGGCAGTGTTACTAGCAGCTTTATTAAAAACATCCTTTGTTGTGCAAACAGTTGCTTCCTCTGTCCTGTGCTTTATGCAGGTTGACCAAATATGACTCTATATGTTGGCAGTGATCAGGGATATGTATATAGTTACAATATATTATTGTCACTGTGCTTTAGTTATGTATCTATTTATACACAACTTGTTTACAATAGCTCCATGTGCTAATACTGGAAATTGAACTGAAGTTCTATTCTACAGTCAAATATTATTGATACAGGATTAGACTGGTTCACAGCATAAGACTAGGTCCACATCCTCAGCAGCAGCTCCGTTAGGAGCCTCAATGGCAGATTCTATAAATAAGCCGTTATAAAATAATGCAACGTGCTGTGCCATTTTTCTGGTAAAATTCAACGGACCCCATTGAAATTAATGGTGACCAACATGGGACAGATAAAGCACTGCTATTAAAGTGCGTCTCTCATTGTGGTGATAGTAGTATTATACCTGTGGCTGAGTGGCGGCGGTCTACTGAAATTACTGTGTAGCCAACACACCGTCCCAGATTTTTTTTTTCATAGTGAGAGGGAACAGAGATGCTAGTGTCTTTGCTATTAATTGTCACCTGTCGCTGCAATGTTGTACAGATTCAGCAGCCTCCTTATCATTATCATAGACAGAACAGGAAGTATCAGCTTATTTATAGGCTTAGTAGTCAGAATGAAAACTGCAAGATATCAGGAATATTTTATAAAATAAATAGTAAAATGGCGAATTTGAAAAAACATCACCAAAAATGTATTCCCTTTAATGATCTATTTTTATAAAACAAACAATTTTTTTTTTTTTTTGGGGGGGGGGATGTTCTCGAGGATTTATATCTTTAAATGTGCGCAAGAGGGCCTGGCACATCAAGCAAAATTGGTGCTTTGAATATGTGGGTATTGGGGCGGATTTTATTTTTTATTTTTATTTTATTTGTTAGGTGTGACAAGTGTCCTGTCTGCCGGGAACAAGTATTGAAGGCATTTCTATGTGTGTTCTATTTAGTTGCTGGTGTTAATTACAAACATTTCTGTATTGCTACATTATTTGACATGATTTTTCTTCTGTTTTACAGAAAAGTATGGTTTAGAACATGTCTCCACATGGAATTTTGAAACTTGGAATGAACCAGATAATCACGATTTTGACAATGTCTCCATCACAGCAGCAGGTACTTTGTCTATAAATGCATTGCTATCATACATCTGAGTGTTGGGACGTCAGGAGTATGCAAATGTCTGCACAACCATTGGTATTGACTGTATCTGCATGAGATCTGAGCAGAATTCAGCAGTGTATGCCAAATCCTGCATGTCTATCACATGGGAAGGGGATAGGCATTGAGACCACGAGGCGCTACTGCCCTAGTGCACTGAATACTCTAGGCCTCAACTCTTTGACACTTAAACAGGAAATATAAAAGCTGTGGAGTTAAATGTCAAACCAGGTGGTGGTGCATGTAGACAGGAGCAGGTCCCACAAGTAGTTTATAAGAACTCTCGGCACTAACTACTATTAGAGATTGCAGTGAAGTTTTATTGCATGTCCAAAGCAGATGGAAATACAGACTGGACGCGTTGCCATTGCAAACATTTGACACACTGCAGATACCGCAGGCATAGCATTTACTGTTCCTTTTTTCCTATTTTCCACTGTTATGTTTCATGTTTCTGCTGATAGTAACCACCACAAACATATTCAAATATGCAGGATTTCTGAACTACTATGATGCCTGCTCTGAAGGTCTAAAACAAGCAAGTCCACAGCTAAGATTTGGTGGTCCAGGAGATTCATGCCACACACCGCCAAGGGCACCTATCTGTTGGGGTCTACTAAGTCATTGCTATAATGGTACCAATATCTTCACTGGGGAGACTGGTGTGAGGCTGGACTACATTGCGCTGCATAAAAAGGTTTGTTTAGTATGTTAAAATTACTCTAAACTTTTTTTTTACAGTTAAACATATATTTACAGGTTATAGGCTTTTAAAGGATGGTTTTATATGTTAATCTTAATGTTCGTCCATTCTTCAGTTTAATTACTATGCTGTATACCTGCCTCTCCTCATCCAGCTCTTTGCAGTGATGGGCAGCAGAGTGACATCACTGCGGAGCACTGCTCCAGGGGGGGATTGGTAGACCAAAAACTGTGGAGTTTTTTCTCCCATACAATTCAATGGGATTGTTCTGGTTCTCCTAAAACGACTCTGTACCCACAATCTGACCCCCTCAAACCACTTGTACCTTAAGATAGCTGCTTTTAATCTGTCCTGGGGTCCGTTTGGCAGGTGATGCAGTTATTGTCATAAAAAAACAACTTTTAAACTTACAGCCCCGTGCCAAACGGGCGTAGCCTAGAATATCTGTGCCCTAACTTTGCACCACTGCTCCGTCCCTCCTTCACACCCTCTTCATCATTAGGAATGCCACTGGAACATTTTCTCCATGCTGAACATTTGCCCAGGTGCCTTAACGATGCAGCCCATGTGCCAGGCTAAACAGGTGGGGAATAAAAGACAATCTGCCTGGAGCATTCCTAATGATGAAGAGGGTGGGGAGGAGGGACAGAGAGGTTGTGCCAGCCTAATGCATATACAATCTAGGCCATGCCTGTAGGGCACAGGGCTGCCAGTTTGAAAGTTGTTTTTTTAGGACAAAAACTGCATCACCTGCCAAATGGACCGCAGGACAGATCTTGGATTAAAAGCAGCTATCTGAAGGTACGAGTGGATTGTGGGTACAGAGTCGCTTTAACCCCTTAAGGACAGGGCCTGAAATGGCCTTAAGGACAGAGACAAATTTTATGAATATGACCTGTGTCCCTTTATTCATTAATAACTTGGGAATGCTTTTACCTATCCGGCTGATTCTGAGATTGTTTTCTCATGACATATTGTACTTCACATTTCTGGTAAATTGGAGTCGATACTTATAACGAGTCTTTATGAAAAAAAACAAAAATAACGTGAAAAATTTTGAAAAAAATGCATTTTTCCAACTTTGAAACTCTTCTGCTCATACAGAAAATGTTTATGCCACATAAATTATATATTAAATAGCATTAGCAACATGTCTACTTTATATTGGCGGCATTTATTAAACTATGTTTAATTTTTTTAGACAATAGGAAGCTTAAAACATTAGCAGCAATTTTCCAAATTTTCTGTAAAATTTTTAAATTAGATATTTTTAGGGACCTGTTCAGGTTTAAAGTGTATTTGAGGGGACTGTATGTTAGAAAGCCCCACAAAGCACCCCATTTCAGAAACTGCACCCCCCCCAAACTCTGCAAAAGCACATCCAGAAAGTTTGTAAGAAATTTTTAATTTTCTGTGCAGAGATTTTATTGTAATCCAATATTTTTCATAATTATATACCTATTACTAGAAAATTGCACCCCAATATTCATTGCCCCTTTTCTGCAGTTTATAGAAATACCCCATATATGGCTCTATTGTGCTATTTGAAGCAACCACAAGCCTCAGATACAAAGGAGCGCCTAGACAATTTCAATGCCTCCGTTATATTTGGTCATTTTTGACTGTACCACCTGAGGTTGGCAGAGGCTCTGGGGTGCCAAAACACTGGAATTCCCCCACAAGTGGTCCATGTAGTTTCCAGAAAATGAAAAATTCAAGGCTAAACCAACATTATAGTGTAAAAAATGTAATATTTCATTTTCACGCCACATTGTTCCACATTTGTGCCCCTCACCAGTGGGGTCCATATGCTCACTACACCCCTTGTTACATTCTCTGAGGGGTGTAGTTTCCATAATGGGGTCACTTGTGGGGGGGTTTTACTGGGGGGTTAAATGCAACATGGCCCTCTAAATCCACTCTACCCAAATCCAGCCCCAAAAAGCTAAATGGTGCTCCTTCCCGTTGGAGGCCGCATAGCGCCTTAAGTCCACATGTGGGGTATTTCCGTACTCGGTGGAAATTTCTCTACATGTTTTGTTCTGTTTCTTCTCTTTTAACCCCTTGTGCAAATGAGAAATGTCAAGACTAATGATGTTGTATAAAAATAAAATTTTTACACTTAGACATTGGCCTAGCCGTGAATTTTTCATTTTCACAAGGGTTTAAAAGAGAAAAAAAACACAAAATGTGTAGAGCAGTTTGTCCCGAGTACGGAAATACCCCACATGTGGGCATAAAGCGCCATGCGGCTGCAAGACGGGCCTCCGAAGGGAAGGAGCGCCATTTGGCTTTTGGATGCTGAATTTGGCTGGAATGGATTTCAAGGGCCATGTTGCATTTACAAAGACCATATGCTACCAGGACAGTGGTAAACCCCCACAAGTGACCCCATTCTGGAAACTACACCCCTCAAGGAATCTAACAAGGGGTGCAGTGAGCATATGGACCCCACTGGTGACGGGCACAAATGTGGAACAATGTGACGTGAAAGTGAAAATTTTCATTGTTTTTCATTTTCACAGCACAAATGTTCCCGCCATCAAGCGGTCCATATCCTCACTGCAGCCCTTGTTAGATTCCTTGAGGGGTGCAGTTTCCAGAATGGGGTCACTTTTGGGGGGCTTCCACTGTCTTTGTAAATGTGACATGGCATTCACCATCCATTCTAGCCAAATGGCGCTCCCTCCCTGCAGAGGCTAACCCTGCACCCGCATGGCGCTTTATGTCCACATGTGGGGTATTTCCGTACTCAGGGGAAATTGCTCTACACATTTAGTGTTTTTTTTTATCTTTTAACCCCTTGTGAAAATGAAAAAAATAAAGACTAGATCAATGATTTAGTGTAAAAATTAAAAAAAAAATTATACTAAATGTTGGTCTAGCCTTGATTTTTTTTACATTTCCACAAGGGGTTAAAAGAGAAAATAAATGCAAAATGTGTAGGGTTATTTCTTTTGAGTACGAAAATACCCCACATGTGGATATAATGTGCCATATAGGCACAGGGCAAGCCACCAAAGGGACAGAGCGCCATTTAGAGGCTGGAATGGAGGATGGAGGCCATGTCACATTTACAAAGCTCCTGTGCTCCCAGGACAGTGGGAACCCCCCACAAGTGACCTCATTATGGAAACTACATACCTCAAGGAATCTAACAAGGGGTGCAGTGAGCATATCGACCCCACTGGTGATGGGCACATGTGGAACATGTGCTGTGAAGATGAAAAATACCTTTTTTTTTTTTCACGCCACAAATGTGCGAGTCACCAGGGGGCCATATCCCCGCTGCCCCCCTTGTTAGATTCCTTAAGGGGTGTAGTTTACAGAATGGGGTCACTTGTGGGGGGTTTCTACTGTCCTGGCCGCACAGAGGCTTTGTAAATGCAACATGGCAAGTCTCTAATGGGAATGGCAGCCATGCCTATTTAGTTGGGGAAAAAGGACAATTTTAATTTATTTGGGGGTATTAGGCCAATTATTGGTTAATAAGGCTGAAAATAATAAGGGACAGAATTTAGAAAATGTAGAACTCCAATGACGTGTGGTACGCCTTGAAGCGATCCAGTATGCAGAGGACGGGGTGATCAGGACAGGTGTCACACTGGTAAATGGTGTCCTTCCTGATCCCCCTTTTACAGCACACTCTGCACTTCTTTTGGGATCTTCCCTTTTTTCCAGTGTGCGGGACTTCACCTGGAAAATGTTGTCCCTGTACGACACGGGGTCCTTCATATCCAGAAGCACTGGGGCCCGCTCCGTGGCTGCCGAATATCAGGGCTTTGATCACTGCTTCCTGGAATTCAAGGAATTTCCCCCGGTGGCCGGCATATCGGTACAGCACAAAAGCGTTGTACATCACTGTCTGTACCCGATTTACGGCCACCTTTTTATACCACCGTCTGTTTTTTCTCGTGGCATTATATGGTTTGAGGACTTGATCTGAGAGATCAACTCCTCCCATATACTGATTGTACTCTAGAACACAATCAGTTTTGTTCACCACATTTGTGGTACCACGTACAGTGACAGGGGTGGTGCTATTCCTGTGAATTGTGGTCAAAATAAGGACTTCACGTTTTTCCTTATATTTGACCAACAACATATTTTCACAGGCATAGGCCTTGCTCTCCCCCCTTTGCATCAGTTGTCTAACTGGATGACTTGGGAGGCCCCTTTGATTTTTTCGGATCGTGCCGCAAGCTACAGTAGCTCGGGCAGTGAGAGACCGAAACAGGGGGATGCTGGTATAAAAGTTATCAACATACAGGTGATAACCTTTATCCAGCAGTGGGAAGAACAGTTCCCAAACGATCTTCCCACTAACTCCGAGGATGGGGGGGCATTCTGGGGGTTGGATTTGGGTGTCCCTACCCTCATATACTCTAAATCTGTAAGTGTACCCTGAGGTACTCTCACAGAGTTTGTATAGTTTCACGCCATACCGCGATCTTTTATTGGAAAGGTACTGGCGGAAATGGAGTCTTCCTTTGAAGCTGAGGAGGGACTCATCTACTGAGATGTATTTCTCTGGGATATACATCTCAGTAAATTTGGCTGAGAAGTGCTCTATGACTGGCCGTACTTTGTACAGGCAGTCATATGAGGGATCATCTTGCGGGGGGCAACTTGCATTGTCATTATAATGCAAGAATTTTAGGAGGGCTTTGAATCAAAACCGTCCCATGGCCATAGTGTAAAGTGGGGTATTATACATAATATCCCCACTCCAGTATTGCCGAATTGTGTTTTTTTTATTTTACTAGACCCATGTGCAGCAGGAGCCCCCAAAATTTTGTCATTTCGGCTGCATCAGTAGGGGTCCACGCCATGGGCCTATCAAAAGAAGAGGAGGGTTTCTGGGCTAGAAATTGGTGCGTGTACAAGTTTGTTAGCGCCACCATCAAATTTACATGGTCACCAGAGAAATAGAGCTTGAAAAAGTCTGAGACCTGTGGGGTTAATTTGGATTCCTGCCGCTGCCACAAAGCCAGGAATCTGGGGCTGATAATTTTGGGGGTCTGGGGTCCAGATGGGGTCACCTGTCTGGGGGGCGGGGGGCAATATGGGGTCACCTGTCTGGGGGGGTAGGGAGCAGGATAGAATGACGTGTCTGGGGAGCAAGGGGCGGGATGGGATGATGTGTCTGGGGGGCAGGGGGCGGGATGGGATGACGTGTCTGGGGAGAAGGGGGCAGGATGGGGTCACCTGTCTGGGTGGCAGAGGGCGGGATGGGATGACGTGTCTGGGGGGCAGCCTGAGGTGTCCTCCTTGGATGCCTAGGTGGAAAGTCATCATCACATTATTTGAAGTAATGTAATGTGTAATGTGGGGTAGTGTAGTGTTTTATACGTGTTTTTAACTGTAAGGGGGGGGGGACCTACGCCAAAAAAGGAGTTGCTAATAAATGCCGCACTTATGTGGTACTTATCAGCAGACAGACGGTGGCTGATACACTAATCAGCAAAGTAATAATATTTATTTTTACTTAGATCGCCGCCATTGGCCGGCCGGGCTTAGCTGGTCAATAGCGGCGATCGGGAGGGTGGCACCGTGGCCCCCTTCACCATACACACTGATGGTGATTGGTGCTGTCTCGACAGCACCAATCACCATTGATTTCCGGGGCCCCGGGTCACCGATGACCCGGGAACCGGAAAATCGATGTAGTTGGCTGATTTGAATAAATCGGCCAATTACATCAATTGTCGGCACGGGGGGTGTAATCCTCCCCCCGTGCCGACAAGCTACGATGGTCTGCTGTGTATCACAGCAGCCATCGTTACCGGATCGCCGCGTGTTTACACACAGCGATCCGGTAAACTTCGGGCGTAAGTGTATACGCCCGCTTGCGTTAAGTACCACGCTGCGGGGGCGTACACTTACGCCCGATGTCGTTAAGGGGTTAAAAACGCCATTGCTGTGCGTATGCCATTTTTTTCTTCTATTTTTGTCACCTTTTATGGTCCAGCAGCTAGGTCATACGATGGCAGAGGGAAAAAAAAGTTCAGCACATAAAAACGTCTAAACAGAAAAAAGGCCATTCACACATAAAGTCCAAAATGCCAGAAAAAAAGCAAATGCATGGAAAAAATGACATGTGCCGCAAAGTGTGTGTGGGAGCACCCTTATCTTTTTATTAACTTTTAAGCATTGAATTTCACTCCAGAAAACCCCACTCAAAATGAAACTTCTCTCTGTTTATGTTTTTATTTTTTTATATTAGAAGAAAGTTGCGATAAAGAGCAATGCAAAAATATTTTTCCTTTAGAATAATGTTTGTTTAGTAAACACAGTCTCCCATACCTCTGAGCCTTCACGCTGCCGTCTTCACTCCATCCTCTAATATTCCTTTATCTGACTGCCCTCATGTGGTACAGCTATGATACTGCATTATTAACTATGTAAGTTTTTCATGTTATAGGGCGGAGGAAGCTCCTTTCGTATTTTGGAGCAAGAAATCGACACTGTTAGTGAAATTAAACAACGCTTTCCAGAGTTCAAATCAGTTCCTATATACAATGATGAGGCTGACCCTCTAGTAGGTTGGTCTACACCCCAGTCTTGGAGAGGTGATGTTACATATGCAGCCATGGTAATAAAGGTATGAAAATGGATGTAATCTAATCATTATTATTACAGGATTAATAGAAGTAGTCGCACTCTTCTAAGACCCCTTAAATAACAATCCCTCATCCGAAATGCTGCCATTAAAACTTTAACATGTGGGGAAGGGGTTTTAATGTGTGCAGGGCTGCTTCAGTGTGATCAGTCCCACACACATTAATGTCCCAGGAGTCGGGGATCCGAGATTATACAGCTGCCTGCCATAAACGCCTAAACGCAGTAATATATAGATACTGCGGCATTTAAGGCTGTCAGTGACTGATCGGGGCCCGCATAACTGTAATATGACAGTTTCCCTGCCAGACTCTGAAAGAATACTTACCTCACCTCAGGCAGACTCTATGTGCAGAGCGCTGATAATACTGATCAATGCTATGCATAGCGTTGATCAGTATAGGCAATCTAATGATTGCATGTATAAGTTACCTAGGAGTACTTAAGAAGTGTCAAAAAAATAATAAAAGTTTTAAAAAATATTACAAACTCCTCCCCCAATAAATATTTAAATCACCCCATTATGCAAATTAAGGCTGGGTTCAAACTACATATATTTCAGTCAGTATTGTGGTCCTCATATTGCAACCAAAACCAGGAGTGGATTAAAAACACAGAAAGGCTCTGTTCATACAATGTTAAAATTGAGTGGAAGGCTGCCATTTAATGGCAAATATGTGCTGTTATTTTAAAACAACGGCTGTTATATTGAAATAATGGCAGTTATTTACCGTTATATGGCGGCCATCCACTCAATTTCAACATTGTGTGAACAGAGCCTTTCTGTGTTTTTAATCCACTCCTGGTTTTGGTTGCAATATAAGGGGCAACAATACTGACTGAAATATACGTAGTGTGAACGCAGCCTAAAATATGTAAAAATATATATATTTTGGGTATTGTAGCATATGGAATTGTCCAATATATAACAATATTGTTCCCGCATGGTGAAGAGCCTAAGCAAAAAAAAACAGGATTGCTTATTTTTAACCCCTTCAAGACAGAGCCCTTTGATGCACAAAAGTCTGGGTCAAATTAATGCAATGTTCCTCCCCGCCTTCTAAGAGCCATAGCGCTTTTATCTTTCCACCTACGGGGCTGGTTGAGGTGTCATTTTTTGCGCCATGATCTCTAGCTTTTATTAATGTCATTTTGGTGTAACAAAAATTTTTTGCTTTTATTGGGGGGGGGGGGGGGTTATAGGTTTTTTTTTTTTATACTTTTAAAAACTTTTTTTTAATACACTATTACACTTATTATCACTGTAAAACATGAAATTATTAGATTGCATGTACTGATATATGCTATGCCATAGCATAGCATAGATCAGTGTTATCGGGGATCCATGCATAGAGCCTGCCTAAGAGCAGACTCTATGCATTGATGGCCAATCTGACAGGATGGAGGTAAGAGGCTTACCCCCGCCCGTCGATATATGCGATTAGGACCCCTGCAGCATGGCTGCGGGGGTCTCAATCACTCAGTGACAGATACTTGTTCTGTCTCTGAGTATCTTAAATGCCTGGATCGCTATAGATGGCGGTGTTTAACCCCTAGACGACCCAGGGCGTATAGTTACGCCATGGAAGTCTGTCCCCAGACGACCTAGGGCGTAACTGTACGCCCTGGGTGTTACTCCCGCTATGAAGCGTGCTCCGGAGCGGAGCGCGCTTCATAGCAGGTGGGGGCCGGCTGCAATCAGCAGCCGGACCTCACCGGTAATGACACGCTGCAGCGATCGCGCTGCCCCGTGTCATCAACTCCTTAACTCCTTTAACTCCTTAAACGACCGCGGCGTTTAAGTGTAAGTGACAGGGGGAGTCCCCTGCCACTTACCGATCGGTAAAACGGACTGCCGGAGGTCTCTCACCTGCCTCCGTGCGGTCCGATCGGCGATCTGCTACACTGAGCCTGCACAGGCAGGCTCAATGAGCAGATCGCCGATAACACTGATCAATGCTATGCCTATGGCATAGCATTCATCAGTGTAGAAATCAAACTAATGTATGTAAAAGTCCCCCAAAGGGACTTCAAATGTGTAAAAAAAAAAAAGTTAAAAACACCAATACACTACCCCAAAAACCCTCCCCCAATAAAAGTTGAAATCACCCCCCTTTCCCATTATATAAATAAAACATATAAAAATAAATAAACAAATAAACATATAATATACCGTAGCGTGCGTAATTGTCCGATCTATTAAAATATAACAAGCGTCATTGCGAACGGTAAACGGCGTACACGAAAAGAGGGAAAAAAGTGCGTGGATTACCGATTTTATGTTACATTATATATAAAAAAAAAATAGTAAAAAGTGATCAAACGTCCGATCTTCACAAATATGGTATTAATAAAAACTAGAGATCATGGCGGAAAAAATGACACCCCATACAGCCCCGTAGGTGAAAAAATAAAACCGTTATAAGCGTCACAATAGTCCCATTTTATTTATAATTAATTGCCAAAAAAAAGGATTTCATTTAAAAAAATTTATAACATTAGAGAATCTGTGTAAACCTGCATATGGTTGTGTTCGGACTGACCTATAGAATAATAGTATCATGTCGCTTTTACCATATAGTGCATTACGTAGACACAGGAACCCCCCAAACGTTACCATATTGCATTCTTTTTTGCAATTTCACCAATTTATATCTTCATAAATAATATATTTGGAATTCCATCATACATGTTATGGTAAAATGAAAGACGCCATTACAAAGTACAACTATTCCTGTAACAAACAAGCCATTACATGGCCTGTAGATAAAAAACTGAGAGTGCTGGAGCTCTTAGAAGGGGAGGAGGGAAAAACGGAAACACTAAGATCAAAATTTGCGCGGTCCACTGGGTCATTTTGGGCCTGGTCCTCAAAGGGTTAAGGAGATAATGAGACGCAGCTGCGGGATTGCAGCTGCCTCTCATTACCCTCAGCTCCCGGGACACTGATGTGTGTGGGACCGCACACACCAAACCCCTTCACAGTCAGGAACGTGCATATACGTTCCTGCTGCACTTGGTATGTGCAGCAGGAACATATATCTACGTATTACTGATGGGAAGGGGTTAAAAACTTTTATGAGAAAAATATAATAAAAGGCAATTAATAAGATACCAATAAAAACTATAGATCATGGTACAAATGAGCCCTCAACCAGGTGGAAAAATAAAAGCATTATGGCTCTTATAAGGCTAGGAGGAAAATTGCTTTATTGTGACCTGGACAGCCGGACATCAATGACCTTTGGCCATGAAGGGGTTAATGAGCTGTTAGTATTAAGGAAATATGTTTTAAGGAGACTGGAGCTGTCAGTGTCTGTCAGGCTTTATTCAGGCTGTTATCACTACAGTTGGTGACATATTTACTAAATTTTTTACAAAAATGTATAAAAATCATAAAAATGTGGCAAAACCAGACTGACAAATGGCACACGTGACGTCAAAATGCCTGGGTTTGTTATGAATCTGGTGTGAACTGTAGGGAAAGAGTTTATCTCGGGCCGCTGCTATAGTATTTTCATGATCTGATTAGCAGGGAGGTAAGCCTACTAAAGGATTTACAGGAGAGTTTTACATCAGTTCATAGAATCCAGCAATACAATGTTGCCATATGGAAATACAATCTATGCATGTATGTTGCCATATGCACAGTTCTCAAGCCACTCATTTGGAAAGCATTTACTATACTTGCACCCATTTCAAAGAGATTGACCTTTACTCTAACCCCACAGCTAACTTTGACCTTTTTATATATCTATTTTTGCTCTTTTTAGTTTGCACCCTGCAAAAAATAAATACATAATTTTAATAAAAAGCACATATTTGCACTAAACCTGGTGTTAGAGCAAGTTAATGTGAATAGGATTAAGATGAAGCTGCTCTTGGGGCACAATTTAACTTTGAAATGGTTATAAGAATGCATTTGACTGAATTTATACACATATAAATTCTTTTTATATTGTGTAATGCCACCTTATATGTATTTTGAATTATGGGTCATAGAAAAGTTAAAGGGTAATAATTCTAGAAACTGGTTCCTTCTACTTCTTCTGACACAGTAAAATCTGTGCTTCTAGCAGTTTAACCCCTACGCTATTTAGGCACATTGGTTCACTGATGCTGGGCTACTGTCCCCAGTGCACTGATCTGCCCCCAGCCAACCTGCTCTGCTAATATTCATCAGAAGAGGCCGGCGGATCAGTTCATCAGGGGCCGTAGACCCGCCCCCAGTGCACTAAAATTCCTAATTAGCATATGGATTAAACCGCTTATAGCATGGAAATGGCACTAAAGATGAAGGTAAGAAACATAACTTTATCCTCATCATCCCATACATAATATGAACTTATCAGCAGGTTAAGATTCTTCTAGATCCTGCTGTTTCCCTTTAAAATTGTAATGCAGAAATGTGCTGGAATCTAATGGAGCTTGTAGGACTTGTTATATAAACTATAATAGGAGTTATAATATTATACTTTTATGAGTACAATGACCTTGATGGGTTTTAATAATTCATATACTTTCATGTTTTGTTTTAATTTATTTTTTCTTTTCTTTTCTTTTTTTTTTACTTTCATTGTAATCTTTGTCTCTAGGTAATAGATCAGCACCTGGATTTCCTGCATTCAGATGGGGAGTCCAGCATGAATTACACTTTGCTAAGTAACGATAATGCTTTCATGAACTATTACCCTCACTACTTTACTCAGAGGACACTGACTGCAAGATTCCAGATGAACAACACTAAGCCCCCACATGTCCAGATGGTGAGAAAACCAGTGTTAACTGTAATGGGCTTGCTGGCTTTACTAGGTATGTTTGTGGTCAACTCCTATTAGTTTTGTTTTATTAGCCTTACAAGCATATCCGAACACTTAGATAAAGTGAGAAATAGGAAACCCTCTTCAGCATATCAGAAGAGTCAGATGCCACTTATTGAATGTTTTCAGCATGGTCAGGAATTGTATCCCATTGTTAGTAAAAAAAAAAAAGTTAATAGGAAAATTCACTGGGATAATTAGAGAGTACAAGCTTAAAGGGGTACTCTGGCCAAGCTTTCTTTGTAATTAGCTGTGCAGATCTAGCACCGCCATTCTGTGCCTTGACGTCAGCTGTAGTAGACATCTCTTGTTCCAGGCTGTGCCGCTGTCCTCATTAGACAGAGGCTTGCACTGCAGCTGACGTCACGGCACAGAATGGCGGCACTGGAACGCAGCTGTTCCATGACATCACACTTCAGGTGGCAGGACTTACTGCAAAGTAAGTTTGGCCAGAGTACCCCTTTAAATAGCTTTAACATTACTGGAGTAATATCAAGTCAGTTATTGCATGCAAAGACAAAGCGACGAATTGTGAGTTGCAGATAGATAACATAGAGATATTGTTTCTGGTCTTTCCCCAACAAACCTTTGACTGTGTCCCCTTGTTCTTGAGTTCAATTTCTTATTAAAAACACTTCCCTCCCGAACCTTATTTAGTCCTTGAAAATATTTAAAGGTTTCGATCATGTCCCTCCTTTCCCTTCTTTCCTCCAGACTATACAATTCAAAACCTTAAAGTGTACCTTCAAAATCTAAATCAACAGTAGATGTGAAATAAAGCAAGTTGGTAATATACATTCGTTATTTTCTTTGTTGTTATCATGCTGTAAAACAAAGCTGAACTTACCAGAAAGACAGGTCCAGTCTCCTGAAGGCAGATTTTTAGACTTGTGCTGGTTGAAAAAACAGACTAAACACAGGGATTCCGGACAGAACAGGGAGTCACGTCTCACTGTGTCCATTAATCACATGACTGCCTTCTTTGTGACCAATCAGATGGACCACTCTTTGAGGAAAAAAAGCGTCAGAAAACACAAGGTGCCGTGTTCTCCAAGATAACGGAAAAAAAAAAATTAATGTAAATTGCAAACATGCTTTATATCACATCTACTTTTGGTTTAGATTTTGAAAGTTATAACAACAGGTACACTTCAAGTCTTTCCTGATATGTTTTAGGCCTCACACCCACCATTTTTGTAGCCTGTCTTTGGACCCATCCTGTTTTATCAATATCTTTATGCAGGTGAGGGCTTCAGTACTGGACACAGTATTCCAGATGTGATGTCACTAGAACTTTATACAGCTGGATCACAATCTCCCTCTTCCTACTGGTTATATCTCTAGCTATACAGCCCAGCATACTATTAGCTTTCCCTTCTGCTTGGTTATCCTGGTGACTCATTTTAAGGTTGTCAGAAATCACTACCCCTAAATCCTTCTCTTCTGAAGTCTTTGCCAACACAGAACTACCGATATGATACTCAGAGGATTTCTCCTCCTCAAGTGCATTATTTTACATTTGGAAACATTTAACAGCAGTTTCCATTGTTTTGACCACATATCTAGGTAAAGCTAAATCAGCTGCATAGTGACATCAAAGTGGTCTTCAGCATGTAGCTACTTCCATTTACTATGCCAGTTAGGTAAAATGAATGGGTGCATTATTCCAACATTGTTATATCCTTGTGTGCAATAACTGTGCTGTTACTTTACTTTGGTCATGACCCCATGGTGTGATGTAATTTATGTTTTTTCCTTGTACCGAGTTCTCCTGACCTTCCCCTTTCCATGCTGGCAGCATAGCAGAAATTTCTATTCTACATTCATGTTACCCGTGTGAAGGGAATAGGACATATGTGTACAATTTTTTATATGTCACCTATCTAGCACCATTGTTGTTTCATTGGGGTAAAAAGAACTGACAGACTTCAAGTACCATGTATCTAAACATAAGTAGTAAATGAATGTTTTATGTTTTTCAGGAGAAGCAGAGATCTCCACTTACATGCTCAGGGACATGCATACATCCAGCAATGATAGTACTGTGGGTGTCATAGCAAGCGTGCATGAACCGAAGGATGGAGATCAGGCTGATAGCTGGCAGTCAACCATACTCCTCTATGCTTCGGATGACAACAGAACATCAACTGACATCAATTTCTTAACATTAAATCTAACACATTTCCCAAAGTCAAAAGGTGAACAGCAGCGTTAAAGTGTCGCTGTCATTATAACTTTCAAAATCGAAATCAACAGTAGATGTGATATAAAGCAAGTTTGCAATATACATTTATTATTTGGACCTGTGCTGGTTGCAGAAAAAAGAGACTAAACACATGAAGTCTGACCTGTACAGAAAGTCACAGCTCAAAGTGTCCTTCAATCACATGGCTGCCTTCTCTGTGAGTGCTCAGATGGCCTGGGAAACACTGGACTTCCTGTGTTTAGACTCTTATAAAAAATATATATATATCTAAACACAGGAAGTGCCATGTTTTCTATGTTAACTAAAAAAAAATAATGAATGTAAATTGCAAACTTGCTTTATATCACATCTACTGTTGATTTAGATTTTGAAAGTTATAACGACAGATACATTTTAAAGCATTGGAAGAATAATTACAAATAATATACACTGGGGTGATATTAGGACCTAAGTCTATAATACAATAGGGCTCTGATATATACTGGGGCTCTGAGTCTATAATATGCAGTGGCCTTGTACTAAGGTCAGATTCTGGGGTCTATATTATAATGGGGGGCTTATTGTAGGATCAGTATTATGCTGAGGACCTGAATCTGGGGTCTGTATTATGCTGGGGGCCTGATACAGGGGTCTTTTTCTAGGGTCTGTATGATGCTCCAGGCCTGATACTGTGGTGTGCATTATCCTGGGCATATGATACTGGGGTCAGATTATAGGGTCTCTAATATGCTGGGGGCCTGATACTGGGGTCTTATTGAGAGGTTTGTATTATTCTGGGGGCCTGATACTGGGGTCTGTATTATGCCAGGAGCCTGTTACTGTGCGATGGCGAACCTTGTAGCCTGTAAAACGACTATCACTTACTAACTCAAATTATTACCCCAGTTCCCACCACCACAGGCATACTGAGAAGATCAGGGTAACAGCTGACCCAGAGCAGCAAAAAATGGCTTTCTGCGTCTGAGGCGGTAGCAGACTGTCTTTTACCTGGCTGGTTATGAAACACAGAGGGGTTCTACATGCTTTTTTTTAAATTATGGTTTAGTACCAGGATGGGAAGGGCCATTTGTTTTGGCCCCTTCCTGCCTAATTATATGCGCCTGCTACAACCATTTTTTAACGTTCCGAGTCCAACTGCTGTTCCCAGTACTCCTGTGGCAGTGCGTACTTCGGTAATAATTCAGGGGTTAGTGATAGCCATTTTACAAGCCAATACTAATTCCCAGTTTAGCAAGTCTACCGTTTTCAGGTGTATGTACAAAAGCATATATACCTGAAAGGAGCGATCTATAGCGAGCTTGGCAGCAGGGAGGGCTCTCCATGCCACCTCTGGCACATGTGCCACAGGTTCGCCATCACAGTTCTAAGGCCTGAATTACGTTGGGGACCTTATATTGGGGCCTTATTCTACGGTCTTTATAATGCTGGGAAATCCATAATCCCTTGCGCCTGACCAATCAGCTGCAAACCCCATTGTGATGTCAGCAACCACCCTCCTCCCTCTATATAAGGTGATTTGCTTCCTGGAGGCGGCCAGTCGGCTGTGTATAGTGGAGAGTAAGTATTATAACAAGTCACTGGGTGATGGGCGAGCGTTATAGGAAGTCACAGTGAACATAGTGTCCATCTTAATAACTCACTGGGTGCTCATTTATCAATGCCCACTTCTGTCCTGGGAGAAAATGGATATTACATGGTTTCCTGTGTGTGGAGAGGCATGTAACAATACACGTTACTCTGCACCTGCCCTATTTGATTGAGTGCAATGTAATGATATAGAGTATGTAGCGTGATGTGTACGTCTCGTGCTCCTCCATAGGACACCATGTAGGGATGGAGTAGCCACTTGTCTTGACACTAAGACAGAGGATCAGTGGAGGAAGACTGTCACTGTAAGAATGGGCCGTCAGTGAAGGCACCCACTGAATAAATACCTTACCATAAACATTACTGGAATTTTACAAAAAAGTGTGATGGCCAACCCCTTGAGAGTGCTGTTGAGTCATTTTCCTTTTTGCTAAAAGAAAAACAATTATTTTATTATTTGAATTGAAATGTTGTTGTTGTTTTTAGATCTCATGTATGTAACATACTACATGGATAACACATTAACAAATCCATTTTTGGAATGGCAAAAGGGAGGAAGTCCAGATTTCCCTTCTGTTGAAGAATTTAAGCACATACGTAATGCCGAGGTAAACCCACATGACGCCACATTTAATATGCGTTAGTGTAAATTAAGTCAACTAATTGTAGGTCTAAAGTTGGATTAGACAATCTGATCTGGCTCATATTTCGACTGCCTAGTCTAAGGGCCGTTTTATACTGTATGTCCCGATATCCTAAATAAGCAATCGCAGATCTGCTAGCTACAGCTCAATTATCGCACAGCAAGGGCTGTATATATATATATATATATATATATATATATATATATATATAGTTAGTGATGCCCATGCAGAAGGTGTAAAATAATAAAGATGTTCTATACTTACCTGTCAACGTTGCCCTGGTGTCCTTCAGTCTTGTCTGTGGGATTCTTCGGTCATTGCAGCTGCCACTCACACTTCTGGTCCTGTTTCTGAGATGACAGGCCACTCAGCCAATCAGTGGCCTAGAGGTGACACCGCCGCGGCCAGTGACTGGCTGAGCAGCCTGTCATTTCAGCCACAGGTTTGGAGGTGCTGGAGGTGGCACAAATTCTTGCACAAACTGGGTGGCCTTTCTTGAAGTTCCACTCACTTTAATGGAACTGAGTTGCAACATCTGCACCCTAACTAGAGACCAGAGTTGTGCTGTCTCTAGAAGAAAGTGGCCGTGTTTTTCTAATGCTAGATAACCTCTTTTATCTAAATAGTATCATGTGTAGAGATAGAAGAAACAAAGGAGAGCTGAAAAGGTGCCTGGACTGGCTAGTCCAATAGGTTGATGAATCTTAAAGTAATAGTAAATATAGTTTTCATAACATATTTTACCTATAAAGAGTCAGTGGCGTGTTCCATGAATTGCAAACAAAGGTAAAAGAAGGTATTTCATGGATGAGATTAGAACAATCGTCTTTAGTTTGTGTGCCGCCATGCTTACCTCTTGCCTTTGTGCTACTTCCATCCGAGGCTTGAACATACTGTACAATGTAGTAGTTTTATGAATTGTGGTTCTGTTACAGATAAAGAGGAAATAATTTTGTATACTTTAACCCCCTCCCCCCGCTGCACTGTAAATCAACGCCAATGCAGTCTATGCTCGAGGCTGCAGCGACGATAATTTACGATGCTGGATAACACACGTGCAAGAGCTGTGCCTGTGTCATCCATGGTGGGTTCCGGCTATCATTGAGGACCCGCTGCAACTGTCAGCACCAGAGCCGTGCTCCGCTGACAGTTGACCCTATAGATACTGCGGTCAGTACGAGTGCAGCATCTATAGGGCTTCAGACAAAAAATTCTTCCTCTACAGAAGGAGAATTCTCTGATAACCATCAGGGGCTCTGCGATGTGATCGCAGAGCCCCGATGGTAACCATGGAAACTGGAAACATTGGGCTTCTAGCTAGGGAGGCCAGCATGCTGCCGCGCGCTCCTTACTCTCCCCTCTCTCCCCTGCCGCTGTCAAAGGCTTCTAACAGCGGGAGGGGATAGAGGAGAAGGGGTTCCAAGGTTGTGGAAGGGTTACTATGTTACGTGGATTATTACATATGCTACAGATTTAATTCAAATTTGTTTTTATGTTCCCTGAAATCTTTTTTAAGGATCCAATCATGGAGGGCCCTTTTCTGTTCCCTAAAGATGGTGATATGGTTCGGAAGGTTGAGCTTCCAGTTCCTTCAGTGCTTCTTGTTCATATATGTGAACAGCCCCATTCTCCTCCTGGAAAGGTGAGTCATAGGGGGACATTTATCAAACATGGTGTAAAGTGAAACTGGCTCAGTTGCCCCTAGCAACCAATCAGATTCCACCTTTCATTTTCCAAAGAGTCTGTGAGGAATGAAAAGTGGAATCTGATTGGTTGCTAGGGGCAACTGAGCCAGTTTCACTTTACACCATGTTTAATAAATTTCCCCCATAGTTTTTACCTCCCAAATATAGGTTTGTGTTTTTAATGTAGAACCTTTGGTTTGTTGTTCTTCTGTATTTACACCATACTGCTGTGTACTGTTATATTCACATACTATGTGTCCTCCTATTGAACATGGACAGGAAAAGCTGATAAATAATATTCTGTATATGAACTACTGATTTCTTTTTTTTTCTTCTAATCTTCTTAGGTCTCTCGGCTTGATCTTATTACCCTTTTTGAAGGACAAGTAGCACTGACCTGGAGTGATGAATATGTGGGGACACGGTGTGTGCATGCTTTTTTAAAGTTAGGAAAAAAAATGTATAATATGGTACCATGTTAGCCAGAAAAATCCATATGGTTGTAAATACTTGCGAACAAAGTATTTTAGGAGTGATACCTTTATTGGCCAAAAAAAAAAAAAAATTGTTAGAATGGACAATTCTAACACTTTTTACCACCATAGTATTTACCACCTTATGCATGTTTTTTTTTTTAATATTTTGTATTCTTTTATATTCATGTACATAAAAAGACAATGAGTTATAATGCTTTATATTTATTATACTCCTGATTCTTACACAGATGTTTGAAGACGTATGAAGTGGAGTTTTCTCCTGATGGCATTAGCTATTGCAGAATAAACCCAAGGAATATATTTTTTACTTTATTTACTTACAGTCCCGGTATGTCTTTATGTGTTGTTTAGAGCTCTTTATAATGTTATCAGAGATCCTTGTAGTAAGTTACTAATCTGATAACCTCTCTGTCTTCAGGCCGCCCCCGCCTCCTCCGAGACAGCCGACTCATCATCAGCTGCACTGGATTTCAATGTGAGACCACTGTCAGTCATAAGCTGGGGTCGGCCTGAAGACAGAGCGGTGGCCGGAGAGTGGAGAGGGCGCAGACAGTGTCACAGGCCTGCCTCTGTGACACTAAGGGTACTATTACACGGGCCGATGGGGGCCCGATTATACCTGTAAACAAGCAGCGATCTGCTAGATCGTCGCTTGTTTACTGGACCTATTACACGGCCCGATAATCGTTTAACAAGGGCTGCAAGGACATTGTTACCAATGTCCTTGCAGCCCTTGTTTAAACTACATACATTACCTATCCACGATCCAGGGCTGCTCCTGCAGTCCCGCACGCTCTAGCTTCAGAGTGGCCTGTCAGCTGACAGACCGATCAGGTAATCACAGGCCGTGACTGCCGCGGCCTGTGATTGGCCGGGCGGGCTGTCAGCTGACAGGCCGCTCTGAAGCTAGAGCGAGTGGAACCCGGGGAGAAGACTGCAGGAGCAGCCCTGGAACGTGGATAGGTAATGTATATCGTCAGTCGCTGGCCGCGCACCGCTATTACACGTAGCGGTGCGCGGTCGGCGCCCGACGAAAATAGGTCAGAACCTATATCAACGATCAGCCGATGATTGTTGTCATCGGCTGATCATTGTATTTATTACATGGAGCGATAATCGCCCGAATCGGGCCAATTCGACCGATTATCGTTCCGTGTAATAGTACCCTAAGAGCCAGAAATAAATATCATTCTTTCCAAAAATCAGCAAAGGTACCTATAGAATGCCAGCCAAGTAGGTAACTAGAAATTGGCAGCATTAATATATGCATATCCCTGCTGGCAGTTTCCTTTTAAACTAATGTACAGAGCCTATAGAAACTTGTTACCAATATCATGACAACTAATGTGTGGAAATAATTGATGAACACAACAATCTCTTCTCAATAGCTGATTACAGAAAATACATACTGCGCCTATCAGTATAGCATAATATATAGAGACCTTTGGTATAGTGATCCTACAGTGACAAAACAATGTGACTAACTTCTTTTTCTTTCTTCTTTTCAGAAAGTGGCGATGTGTACGGGTTCTATAGAGTGCGTGCTGTTAATTATTGGGATATTTCAGGACTTTATAGCGCTCCAGAAGAGTATACAGAAAAGACTCTAGAGACTTAGCAACTGAATGTATATTTACTGCTAAAAAAGTTATAAAGATTTGTAATTTCCAGTACTTCCAGTACTTATCAGCTGCAGTATGTCCTGCAGGAAGTTGTGTATTCTTTCTAGCCAGACACAGTGCTCTCTGCTGCCACCTCTTTCCGTGTCAGAAACTGTCCAGAGCAGTAGCAAATACCCATAGAAAACCAATTGTTTTGAAAGGGAAAAAAATTAGATTTACTCCATTAAATGGTATTTTAGGGATCGTGGATAACCAGGGATGGTTATGGGTCACTTTAAGTGGTACAATTAGGCTTGATGGTTCCTGGTCACAAGCAGTATTAAGGAGACAAGGTCATATGAAGACTTATTTCTTTTCTGGAGCAAATTGTACTTTTTAAAGACACCATTTTGGGGTTCATATAACTTTCTTGCTAAATTTTATATTTTTTAAGGGGGAGGGGATAAATACAAGTTTTGTATATTGGGGGGTTTGTACATTATATACTTTAACATAATTTTATTCAACTAGTCCTTGTGTTTACAGCAATACCAATATATTTTTTTATGTTTTACTACTTTGACACAACAGAAACACTTTTTATCTAATAAAATAATTAAGTAGAAAGCTGTTTCCACATTCCAAGACCCTTTACTCATTTTTGTTGTACAAACAGTAAAATTTAAAAGAACTAAAACATTTTGTATTGCTGCAATTATACAGAACTGCAGAATAAAATTTACACTTCATGATGTAATAAAAAAAACAAACAAAAATTCAAAATTGCTGTTTTCTTACCATTTTCCATCCCAAAAAGTTGTCATATCCTGAAGACAAGAATAGACTGCATCCATACGGCCATACGGGGTTATATAAATTGTACCTATAGTGTACAGAGCATCTTAGAAATTTGCATTTCATGGACCAGAATGAGAGAATTACTATTAAAATTAAGGGATATAGCAAACTAACATAACAAACTCCAGCAGAACTTACGTTATGACCCGGCTAATGGGCCGCTCAGCCAGTGACTAGGGGGCTGCCATCAGCTGAGGCGACCATCTTCCCCCAAGTCGTAATGTCATCAGAACTCGGGGGAAAATGCCTTCCGGTGGGGGTCCTGGGGCTAGTCACGTGACGCATTGTGGGCACAGGGAGAAGTAAGTAACGCTTGCTTGCTATTTTTTTTCCCCACATTTTGGAAATGGCCAATGACTTCTCCTTTTACAGTCCTGGTAGGTTACATAACAGTCCTGCTATATGCTTATTAAATAGTATTTACTGACACAGAACATCAACAAAACATTATTTTAAACAGTCCAAAAGATTCTAAAACAACATTTTATTAAGACTTGAAAAATAACAATGTAAAGTCAATGCAACAAGTTTACAAAATTATAGTTTGATCTAGCGGTGAACAATATGAGCTGATATCTTGAAACTTATGAAAAACATGCATGACGACCTGGAACGCTGTTACACTTGTTACATTACACAGTTAAACAGTTCCTAACATGAGAACATTAAAAACATATAATTGCACCGAGAAATAATAATAATAAAAAAAAGTTGTGCATTTCTTAAAGCTGTGTTCACTCAGGATGTGCCAGTTCCATATTCATATGGAAAATGATCTTGGAGAAATGATATTTTAGCAAGCTCCTGTAGAAAAAAAAAACAAAGTAGAAATTTTAATTTACATTAACAATCGGGAAGTTCAGACGGTCATCAGTTCTCTCCTATTTAATGAACTTAGTGGAGTGAACAAATTATGCCTATATCTTTAGCTGCATCTTTCTTGATATATAGTCCAAGTAAAAAGTGAGCTAGTGGCACCAAACCAGTCCTCTGAAATACACACCTATGCACTTATTGGCGGTAAGTATATAAATAGAACCTATGGGACATAGTGTGTCTCTGACTTGGCCTGAGGAAGTTCAATTGTGTCCAAGAAACAATTTGAGACGTGCACCTGTTTGTCCTCCCTTTATATATTAATTTATAGGGGCATTGTTCACTCTAGTTTCTCTCACGTGGCCTTTGTAATAAGCCATATATAAGCCATGTATATAGAACTCCAGGCTTCTATTCAAACTTTTCATATGTCGCTGCCCATGGTGAGACTAACAATTCATTCCATACTTGTTATTATCTATTCAGTCTCCGACTCCAGTTCTGAGCTACTGTTTCTGCTGAACACACAAAAATCTGTGTGTGAGCTTTTCTCTCCGTCTCACCCTCCTCTCCCTCCCTTCCAGGACAGCTGATGTAAACAATTCCCTATCTGCAAAGTTGTAGCAACTTTGTACTGCAGGAGGGATCATCACAGTTCACCAGCAACTTGACCTCAGATTAACCCTCCCAGCATTACAAAGCAACAAAGTTGCAGATAAATACTGCCAGGGACTGGAGGAGATGGAGACAAAAGCTCACATAGTTTTTTTTTGTGTCTTTAGCAGAAAGCAGCCGCTTAAAACTGGGTAAAGGAGACGGAATAGATAATAACAAGTATGGAATGAATTGCTAGTCTCATCATGGGAAGCAACATATGAAAAGTTATGTTTGAGTGGTATACCCCTTTAATTTTACATGACATGTTAAGTAATGTACATAAAAGTATACTTGTCAGTTAAGAACAATCTGTATCTATAAAACATATGTTAAAATAAGACTATCACTATAATACTCTGATATATTAATACTGTCATACCAAGTGGAAGTACACCCACTAAATGTTCCCCAACTTGCAACAGGCTGCAATGAATAAACCCCTCCCTAGTTCTTAAAGGGGTCATCAGGTTAAGTAAAATAAATGTTCCATAATCACCCCCTCCTGGAGACTAACAATCTGCTCAATACCTACCTTATCTGTCTCTTCCCCCCTCCCTTCGGGGATGCTCATGTAAACAACGGCCCTAACCATCTGTCTCTGCATTCTATGATGCTGGCAACCTCTCTATGAGGAGGGGAACAATCAACATGACAGAGTGCAGAGACAGCTGGCCAGAGACGCTGGTCACGTGAGGGTCCCCAAAGGGAGGGGGCAAGAGGGAGTTTGTAGTTGGACTAAAGGCCCTATTCCACCAACAGATCTGACGACAGATTATCTGCCAAAGATTTGAAGCCAAACCCAGGAACAGACTATTATAAGAGATTAGGTCATAAAGGAAAGACTGGATTTCTCCTCTTTTCAAATCCACTCCTGGGTTTGGCTTCAAATCTTTGGCAGATAATCTTTCGTCAGATCTGTTGGTGGAATAGGGCCTTAAGTCGAATGTTCAGAGCCGATTTTCTGTGTCTCTAGCAGAAGGGAGCAGACTCAGAATTCAGGGAAGGAGACAGATAAGGTAAATAAGTATTGAGCAGATTGTTCGTCTCCAGGAGGTGTGGGGGTTATTAAACATTAGAGATGAGCGAACCGGGTTTGGGTTCGAGTCCATCCGAACCCGAACGTTTGGCTTTTGATTAGCGGTGGCTGCTGAACTTGGATAAAGCTCTAAGGTTGTCTGGAAAACATGGATACAGCCAATGGGGAGTTTCTCCATGTGGTGGGGTGGTTGTCTTCGCCTTCCTGGATCGACACAGTAGGATTCTCCTAGGTTGAACCTGATGGACTCTTGTCTTCTTTCAACCTTGTTTACTATGTTATTATGTAATGACTATATCCATGTTTTCCACATAGCCTTAGGGCTTTATCCAACTTCAGCAGCCACCACTAATCAAACGCTGAACGTTCGGGTTCGGATGGACTTGAGCATGCTCGAGGTTCGCTCATCTCTATTAAACATGTATTTTACCTACCTGGATAACCCTTTTAAAGCATACCTTTCTTACACACTGGTGGCAGGATTGGCTGTTAATGCTGTTATTCGGCCCCAATTTTGGGCATAAATTGGTCCCATTCAAAGAGATTAATCCAAGCTATTTCATGCAGTATTGTACATCATAAAGTGACTTTACTTTTACTGGATTTTAAATACGTGTTAGCAAATATTTTCACTATAGTGTGTTAATAGCAGAAGAAAAGAGGTTCCATGGTTATAGTTGTGTATCTGCAGGGCACTGGATATAGATCAGACTAAGGAATTTTATAAAGGAGTACCTGCTAAATCTACACTATACATGAAGGTATGTCATTACTAGAGTGGAGAGAGTAGTAAAATACTCGAGTCCTCATTACTGGAGTTGAGCATTTTTCAATGCTCGAATGCTTGACTTAAAATCAATGGAAGACTCGTGTAAACACAGCGAACGATCAAGCTAGAGCAAGAAATCGTTCATCGTGATCTTTCAACATGTTCTCAAATCGCCGTTGGTCGTTTGCTGAAAATTCGCAGATCGCGTTGTCTAAACAGTCTTTTACATATTCACCCTATATGTGAGATGGGCTTAAGCAATCTTAAACGATCGCAATAAAGTTTTTCTCTAAAGATTTACCTCTTCGTCTAAACGCTGATCGTTATAAAAAACAAATTGTTGCTTCAAAATCGATAAATGATCAATTAGGCGAATTATCGCTCCGTGTAAATGGACCATAACATGGGGAATTTTAACAGAAAAATGGAGTTAAATTTGTCCTATTCTCGTTTTTGTATATTTCCTTCCTTCAGGGGATGGTTAAGCAAGATAAGCAAAAATTTGAAAAAAAAAAAAAAAGTCATTGCTTTATGCAAAAACACATTAGAACTGAGGCGGGAAATATGTGCAATTGCTGGCATTCCCTGCCTCATTTATAATGTGTTTTGCATAAAGCTATTATATCTTTTCACTCTAATTTTTCTTTATTTCATGTAAACATCCCCAAGAAACAAAATCTACAAAAATAATTAAAATATATATTTTTTTTTAATTCTGGAATTCCAACTGACGGACGAATTCAGGCAGCATCCGAGCATGTCCGCTCATAGTCATTACTGCTAGACTGGGCTATTAAAACCTCTCCAGAATTGTTCCACTTAACAGCTTCAGCACCACAAAGAAATGTATAAATTGCCCTACAAGCCATACTCTTCTTTATGCCAGCTCTGCTTTTCTAGTTTTTAAGTATCACTTTAAAATAAAAAAATCATTTTAATTTAGAATTACAGAGCCATGGTGACTATACTGGGAAATAACTCAGGGACTATACTGTGCCTAGTCGATTCACCACCTCAGGCTAGAACAATCACTTTCCTTTTTACTGCTGAGTGAGAGGAAAGGAAAAGACGACTCTTTTGAGCACATCGCTCAGAGTAGCAAATGTCACTTTCAACCGTCTTCAATGGGATTTGGAACACGTTTAAATCGGTGACATATTTTTACATTCACTGGGGCCTTACTGTTCAAAGTGAATGTGAAAGATTGTACATACCAGATTGGAGAACAGGTTGAAATTGTCCTGCCATGCAAATTTCTTCTTGTTTTTGGCGCACAAGCCTTGTAATAGCTGGTGTAAATCCACGTGGATTGCGTGAGAAGATAATGGAGTAGCCATCATTACATGTTCCATCTTCTTTAAGAGTGCGGCAGGCATAAGTAATAGCGTAGTTGTCGTAGTCTGTGTCAATCACCCAGTAGTTGTCCCCTGTGAAAATATAAAATCATTCAATATTTACGTAGCAGGACATTTGTTTCCTTTAGGCTCTCGTCTCATCTGTGTTGGAAGGTTATTAATATGCAGTGTTGCACACACAGCTATCTTTTCTGGCAAAATCAGTTGTCAGGAGCCATTAGTGTCCTTCATGTGACAGATCTGGCACTAAATGGTGGTTTTCATTGCAAACGGAAGAGAGTCTTAAAAGCAAAACTAAAAAAACAAACAAAAAAAGTAAAAAATAAAACACTATGGGGGACATTTATTAAGTCCGGGTTTTTTTACGCCGGACTTATAAATGTTCATGCATCTCCGGTGCTACGGAGATTTATGTAGAGGAGGACCGCCTCTACATAAATCCCGTGCGCGTCGGTGCGCACAGCCGAAAACCTACGCCACCTGAAAGGTGGAGTAGGTTTTCGGCGTATATTTGCGCTGAAAAAATGATAAATCGCGCGGACTCTGAGTCCGCGCCCCCCGTAATGCCCCCTCCACATCCCCTCCCCGCCCCTCTGCATACTCGGCGGAAAGTGCCGATATGCGAATATTGTATTCGAAAATCGGCCATTTGCGAATAAAAAAACGCAAATCGCCACTTTCCGACGAAAATCATCCATACGCTGGATGATACATGTCGCCCTATATATATATATATATATATATATATATATAGAGAGAGAGAGAGAGAGAGAGCTAAAAATGCTTTCAGTGGCATATGTTGGAGATACAGTATATGTCAGGATACTCTTCAGACTTATGGGTCTGACTTAATGTCAGCAAAGCCATTTTTTGTGAATCCACAAAAAATATTCATTGCGGATGCACTAGGTATTATATTTTTGCAGATTGCAGACATAATATACAGTCCTGAAAAATGACTAAATATGTGAATGAGGCCTAATCATTAAATGGGCTCACCTACTGTCACTACTCTCTGTCAGGGTAAACATGCAGAGAAACAATCATGGTAGAGATGGGTAGGGAAGTATATGGGAGCTACCAAGACAAATCTGATACGTGACTGACATCCTGTAAGCACAATTAAAGCATATAATACATTGGTGGGATCACATGACCTAGCGGCAGTAACAGATGCAGCTGAGATGGGATGAAACAAAAGACACTGCAGTAATAATGGTCGGGTAAACTACTTTTACACACTAGTGACTAGGCAGTTGTTTTTCCCTTCCCCTTCTGAAATGAACATGCATGCTCAGCCATAACGGCTATCCCTCTAGATCAAGACATATAGACCTATAGAAGCTCAGGTCAAGCAAGCATTTATGTGTTCAGAATTGGGGGGGGGGGGGGTAAGAGTGCTGCCAGTCACCTTTAGCAATGGCTTATCTCTTCAAGAACAAAAGGATTAAGCAGTTAAAATTCAGTGTGTCTGATCCTTTACTCTCCTGACATAACCTGTCTGGAAAGGGTCAGGAGGGTGCCGTACACAGGTGGTCAGCAGTTTAGTGTATATAGCCAGCATTCCATTGACTTCCATTGTAAAAAAAAGGGATCAAAACGGATCCGTTTTTTTTTAACAGACACAAAAGTAGTGTCAGCCACGTTTTTGTGTCCATAAAAAAAAACTGATCTCTTTTTTTTACAATGGAAGTCAATGGGAAAAAGGATCAAAACGGATGCACACAAATGAATCGCAAACATATTGCAAAAACACAGTGTGAACCTTTCCAAAGAGTCTAAACACAGGAAGTCCCATGTTTCTCAAATGATTTGCACACTCACAGAGAAGGCAGTCATGTGACTGATGGGCGCATTGAGCCATGTCATTCTGTACTGGCCGTGACATCATGTGTTAAGTCTTTGTATATGTATATATGCATATTACCAACTTGCTTGATATCACATCTACTGTTGATTTAGGGTTTAAAAGTTATAAGGACAGTGACACTTTAATAATAATAATAATAATAATAATAAATTTATTTGTATAGCGCCAACAGATTCCGCAGCGCTTTAATTAGGGATGGTCCGAAACTGCCGAGGCCCGGGGTTCGTACGAACCCGAACGCTCAGCAATGATTCCCGCTGTCTGCCCACTCCGTGCAGTGCCCGCTCCTATGGCTATGGCTGTATCCCAGTTTTCCAGGCGGTCCTCCCGCTGTATCGCTCCTCTCCACGGAGAGGGCAGACAGCGGGAATCATTGCCGAGCATTCGGGTTCATACGAACCCGAACCGAACTCGGTTCGGACCATCCCTAACTTAAATATTCCTCAAAAAAAAGAATTTTAACTTACCACCACTGGATAGGTAGCTGGCCAGTCCCTGGTAGGTCATATACATTTTAGCTGGTATGGTTGCATCTGGTACTGAGTATTGAGCAGCCATATCTGCACAAATAAGCCAAAACCTAGAAAAGCAATAGTGGTGGTTACTTCCTAGAGTCTAGGGACTGTGGGCTGAGCTTGATTCATTCATCATCAGCTTTACTTACCCGAAAAGTTTAACTCTGCCTTTGGATGATGCAGTCATTGTGCCATCTTCATCCACTGTGTAGTCAGCGGAGATGTTATCCTGAAGAAAGAGGCCTTCTGGGTCTTTTTTCCCAATAGCATACCATTTTCCTCCATACTAGAAAAGAAGTAGGCACAATTTATTGGCCTAAAGGATTGGTGTACCATCTATACCAACATTATGAGGTCTTTTCGGTGAATGTTATATCATTTTGTAAAGTTTTTTTTTTTTCAGTGTGCAATTTATTTTATTTTTGAAGTGTTGTGGAGATGGGGTGTTACACTTAGGGGTATGTGTTTATCCATTTTTAATTACTGAAAAACCCAGTCGATTCGACGATACTCTGTCGGAGACATTTGGTGTCAGAAAGTTATATAGATTTGTAATTTACTCTTTTTTACTATTTATCTCAAGTCTTCCAGTACTTATCAGCTGCTGTATGTCCTGCAGAAAGGGGTGTTTTTTTCCAGTTTGACATAGTGCTCTCTGCTGCCACCTCTGTCCATGTCAGGAACTGTCCAAAGCAGTTGCAAATCCCCAAACCCCTCCTGCTGAGGTGGCAGCGGAGAGCACTATGTCAGACTGAAAAGAATATACCTCGTCATGCAGGACATACAGAAACTGATAAGTACTGGAAGACTTGATGAGTTTAAAAAGAAGTAAATTACAAATTTACATAATCAACACCAGTTGATTTGAAAGAAAAAAAGTACCCCTTTAAGTATGATAAGGTTTTCAGCTGAATGATTTAATGGGAAAACTCGGATGTGTTACCTTATTTATTCAAATTGGACCCTTGCTTAATCACACTGACAAATGTTATTACTTAGAATTAAATGGGTATCCTGGAAAAAAATATGATTTATTTCCTGCAGGTCACCGAATGAAGGTTATGCTGAATAAAAGTAGGTATTAAAGTAGGTTAACAATTTTCGTCCACATCTTGACCTCTGCTTGAAAATCATAGTGTAGGATCTGGATCCGCAACTGCATCAGAAGTGGGTATCAGATGCAATATACTGTTTTAGCTGCAGCCTCTGAATGTGAGGAGCCAATAGGCTGTCATGCCAGTCAGGGGCCTGATAAAGACCTCGGGGGAGATTTATCAAAGGGTGTAAAATTTAACTGGTGCAAACTGGCCACAGCAACCAATCACGGCTCAGCTTTCAGCTCTGGTGAAAGGAAAGAGGAGCTGTGATTGGTTGCTGTGGGCAGTTTGCACCAATCTAAATTTTACACCCTTTAATAAATCTCCCCTCTCAAGTTCTCTTATTGTACACCTAAGAAGCCCTGTCAGAGTCAGGGTCTCATGGACTGCTTATTGGCATTGGACACATAATACACTGCAATACAAAAGTAAAACAAAATAATACAATTTAAAGGGGTTCCCCAGCGTGGGGGCTATTTTTAGATGTGGCCGGGGAGGAGGTGGCTGAAAGAAAAGACGTCCACTTTCAGCCACCTAACCTAAACTACTAATTAATCAAATAGTTAGTTACACAGTTACCACTGTAAAATAATAATAATAATGATGATAATAACAAAAAATTATAATAATTAAAGAATGGAAAAAATGCTGCCCCCCCCCCCCAAAAAAAATAAAAGAAGTAAAAGCAATAAAAAATATATGATTTATAAATAATATAAATAAAGCAAAATTTAAAAAGTGTTTAAAAAATATTAATAAGTGTAAACAAAGAAGGAACTTATGAAAATGTTACCTCAGCTCGCAAAGAGCAAGCCTTTACAATCATAGAATATGGCAACATAAAAGCAACAGTTTATATTTTGTGTTATTGTTGAAAAGTATACCTTTTAAGAAATCATCTAGACACCTACATCCCTAACCTGTTTTCTATACCTCTCTATATAGTAAACTAAAAACACAAGTAAACAGAATCTGGATCTTACCCTTTTGATGTCAAAGTCCTCTTTTACTTTTAGAGAATCTACCACACAGGACTGGGCCTTGCATTGCTCAATGATGGTGAGAAGTACAGCAATAAAGATATACTTAAAATGCTTCATCCTGAAAAAAAGTAGAATGAATAATTAATAATTAATGAATTAACTGATAAGTTCTAAAATCGCTTCTGTATCTTTAAGGGGTGCAGTGACTGCCGTGACTCTTGGGCAATGGTATCTGGTGAAACCAAAGCTACTAGGAATGACAGTCAATCACTGCTGGGCTCCTGTTGTGATGGACAGGATCAATATAATCTCTGATCCTGGCTGTTTAACCCACTAGATGCTGAGGTCAATGGTAACTGTTCATGTAAGGTCCTTGAGCTGCCCCTTCTCTTAGACTATAAGCACCCTGCCATGGTACTAATAAAAATCTACAACTTAGAACAGATAAATAACCATACATAGATAATCCTACTAGTCAGTGATTGGAGTAATAGACTCCCACACAAAGACAGCTGGTACACATCTCATGAACAAAAAAAAAAATAAAGATATTACAACCCATTCAACCAGCAACATGTAGGAACATTTGGTGACTTAGCTCCGACTAATCGACCACAGCGACCCGTACCCTCAGCCATTTTCCTGGATGCCCTCCTGGCAATTGATCAGCCCTGAGTGATCTTGTGGTGTGGAGGAATAGCCTCTAGTGTGATCACTTGAAAAAAAAAGTGTCCATGTTTTTTTAATGCTGGATAACCCCTTAAAATTGTACCTCTAACCACAAACAACTTTGAATTAATAGAACAAGCAAAGATATGAAAGGGAGACACATAGTGATGGGGCTGAAGGCTGTAGTGAGTGTCTCACCCTGGTGCTCCTTATTGCTACGTGCGTGAGATAGAGGGGAGCAGATTCGGATTTTCTCTGCATGGTGTGAATGGTGGACATCATAACTACTAGTCATCCTCCATTCTGTTCTTTCTGTATTGGAGCCATGGAAAGAGTCAGGTAGAATGTTTTTTCATTAAAAAATTAATAACTAACATCTAATAGTCTGGACCCTGGACCCAGCCATGGAAAGAACACCTTTTACCTAGAGCCACTCATAGTCATAGTTGACAATTTCATTCATAGTTAATATGCTAACCTGTACCATTAATTTAAAGGGGTTATCCAGCGCTACAAAAACATGGCCACTTTTTCCCCTCTCTTGTCTCCAGTTCAGTTGTGGTTTGCAATTAAGCTCCATTTACTTCAATGGAACTGAGTTTGAAACCCCACCCAATCTGGAGACAAGAGAGGGTGAAAAGTGGCTATTTTTTTTGTAGCGCTGGATAACCCCTTTATATGAACTATACTAAGTATAAGAAACACAAAAGTATAATTATATACAAAAACAAATGATCATAGAAGTAGTTATAGTTGGCATACAGATCAATGCCGCCTTCATTCTGTATAGGGAGCTTACCTGATATTCTATGGAATAAATGGATGTGAAGTGAAGACTTTTCAGATGGAAATGAACATCACTTTCTGTCCGTTTAAGTATTTCTGCTTTAAATAATAAGCCCCCAGTCTACCTAAGGAGTTATTTTGGTCCGTGGGGCACAGTAAGAAGCTTACTGCTTGTTAATCCATTACATAAAATCTAGGTGTAATCCTTTCCTCTGATGTGTGTTTGTCTAATTGTGAGAGAACACACACTTGACACACAGTGTCCTTAGAAATATAGCACGTGTTGTCTATACATGTGGACTGCCATAACCTGCTACAGTGGTGGTGGCCATAAGTCCTTTTTTTAAAAAAATAAGGTTTAAAGCAGCAAAAAAAAAACCATAATATAAATATAATTAAAAAAAATAACGAGAACAACTTGCACTAAAGGGTTTTCAAAGTACAAAGGCTTTTACATAAAGTAGAAGTTCCCACATGTAGTGGACAAATGATTAGAGATGAGCAAATTTACAGTACTAGCAAAGCGAAACGGCAGTTCAAAGGCAGCTGGCTGACAAGCTGACCGCCAAGCATAGCAAAGCACCATGCCGCTCCTAACTGGGTGCTTGGAAAGGCTGGATCCAGTCTTGGGAAACTTCCCCCTGTTTCCCAGAACTGGATCCACCTTTCCCAGGCATCTGGAAAGGAGTGTCACACTAACAAGCCAACTACTGAGCCTAGCAAAGCACTTTGCTTCCCTACTACTGTAAATTGGCTCATCCTTACAAGAAATATTACAGATCATAAAACAATACAATAGAAAGTCATGATTATACCAATTTAGTGGCTATTCTATTGGGTATAGGTAATTTAAAAACTATTATAACTATACCATTGCCACGATTGACTGAATAATGATTGTCCTGATATTAATAACGTGCTGCAACAATCAAGTCTAATTGATTCTGCTACATACAGTGTGTAAATGACCATTGGGGTGGTGTCCGGCCCTCCTGGAGTAGGATCCTGTGCTGTATATCTCCACAGCCTATCTCTAAACACACCTTCTGCTTGGGTGCAAGGGGAATGCCAGTCACAGAGCAGGAGACACGTCACAGGCTTTGTGAGTCAGGGATGGCCGGACACGGCCCTAATGACTCCAGGCTGGTCATTCCAAAATCAGTTGAGACACCACTGCCATGAAACAAAGGGTTATTAATATTACATAATAATTGATTATTAATATCAATTCTTAATATCAACTGAGCTATTAATTCCAGATTTATTTGGAATGTTTAGGACCAGTCTGGTGAGATGCGCATTTTATAAACTTTATTCTTTCACAGTCTATGGCCCAGATTTACTATGAGTTTTTCATAATTTTTTTTTCCCTGACTTCTTTTTTTCCACATTTTTCTGTGCACTAAATATGTGCATCAGTTCAAGTTAGTAAATGTAGTGAAGCAGATTTTAATTGAAAACAGGTGTTAGGAATCAGGAACAGGGTAACACAAGGACAGATGGCTGCCACCCGCCCTGCTGTCCCTGCCTACTTGCCTCAGGAGCCCTAGATGGCAACGGACAACTTGTCGACAAAACCCTGAGGCCCCCTTCACACGTCCGGAAAAACCATCCGGATTTCCTATCAGGAAATCCGGACGGATTTCCGGACCCATAGACTTTAATTGGTCACGGACACCCTTCCGGATTTTTCCGGAAGGGTGTCTGTTCCGGAAAATATATCCGGAAAAAATAGGACATGTCCTATTTTTGTCCGGAATTCTGTCCCGGACGCCCCCTTAGAAGGCTATGGGGGCGCCGGAATCACGGGCACTTTCCTGATGTACATCAGGAAAGTGCCCGTGATTCCGGATGATTGACAGCGCCGCATCGCATCACCCTGCCGCCGCCGCCCGATGACCCCGCGCCGTATCGCATCACGCCGCCGCCCGCTGACCCCGCCGCCGTATCGCATCACCCCGCCGCGCCGCATCGCATCACCCCGCCGATGACCCCGCCGCGCCACATCGCATCACCCCGCCGCCCGCTGACCCCGCATCGCATCACCCCGCCGATGACCCCGCCGCGCCGCATCGCATCGCCCCGCCGCCGTATCGCATCACCCTGCCGCCGTATCGCATCACCCCGCCGCTGCCGCCCGATGACCCCGCCGCCGCATCACATCACCCCGCCGATGACCCCGCGGCATCGCATCATCCCGCCGCCGCCGCCCGATGACCGAAGTAATACAGAAGTAATCTATACATAGGTTTGATGGTGCTTGTTAAGGCAGAGCCAATAATATGACAATATTAGGTGATTGTCTTACAGATGCACTGGTATAATACTAGTCTATAGCAGAAAGCTTTGTAAGCCACAACAGACCCATCTTTAGGACTGTGTTATGAGAGCCTGAAAGCTGGTACTAAAAGTAGGCCGAAAAGGTTGGTAAGGTAAGGTAGGTGCAGGTAGGTTGTGGTACTCACATAAGCGCCATGGCCTCTTTACACAGCTGTTCAGCAGGGATGCTGGGAGTTTGACCTCTGCTGATCTAATACTGAATTATATATGTTGTCTTCTTATCATTCCACCATTCATGCTGTATTGTAAGCCAGCCAGATGCCTAATAGCCAGAACATGGAGTCAACAATTATCACTATCATCTTTAGAGCTACACACTACACTCCAGGATTAAGGATGTTAGAGGTATTAAATAACTTTTTGAGGCACTCTGGTCAGTCTGGGTAACATTTTCATTTCAGCAGTCAGGAGAATCTATTGCTATGTGATGCCTTTAATACTTTCTTAATTATCATCATTCCTTGCTTATCTTTAACATATGAATGAACAAAATAATTCACAGTACACCCCCCCTAATAGAATTTGATGTTTTATTTATATGCAAAAACACAAAAAAATACAAAGTATATAAGACTATGTTCGCATACTGGCAAAATACTTGCCGATATTTTACAACAGATGTTTTTTCTATAATATCCAAGTTTTCCAGGGCTGCCCGGATTGGGACAAGCCCAAGCATGCTCAAGGTTTGCTAAACCCTATTACCATCCCATACTGCAGCTACTGCATGCATGTCCACATGTGGCCAATAATCGTGCGATTTTGTCAGCAATACAGAAGTTAACCAGCAAGCTGTTGGCCACTGAACATGAGTGGTTTAAATCACACACACTAGCTACAACATGGGACTGTGCTCTTAAAGGGGTTTTTCAATATAAACTTACAGGATAGAGGACAAGTAAGAGATTGTAGGGGGTCCAACCTCCGTGCCCCTCGTAGATCTCCAGATCACCCCTGGCTCCTTTGTTTTTAATAGAGATGTGGGTCGGCACGTGACCCGCAGCTCTATTCATTCTCTGGAGCCGCCAGAAAGAGTAGAGTTCTCTACTCATCTATCTCCGGTGGTTTCATAGAGAATGAATATAGCCTCAGGTCATGTGCTGTAGTCAAAACAAAGGGGCTGGGGGCGATCTAGAGATCTCTGAGGGGCATGGAGTTCAGACCCCTGCAATCTCTTACCTATGCTGTGGATAGGGGACAAATAGGTTTAAACACCAATACAAAGCAATAAGACCAAAACAGCTTGGGTCTTGTTCATACAGTGCAGTGTTTATGTGTTTCTTCCGTACATGGTGCTTTAAATTAATTAATAAACACATTATGATTCTGCAATGGTAATACTCGGCACTAGAAATATTAACGATAGTGAATGTAAGTGATATCACGTCACATGTCTGCTGCAGATAATACCATCTGAGTGCCTGTTTAATGAAATCCTAAGTAGCTTGCTTTAAGATGCATAGTACAGACACATTTAATGAATCCATCTGTACGCACTGTATAGTATTCATTGCTGAAACCACAGTAGTGACTACGTACTTTTCCATGTTTAGTTATTTACATGGTATATTATACTTCATATATTCACCTGGACTTCCTATATCGATCTATGTATGAAGTCCAGGTGAATCCAGGAAGATTTAGTGTGAGTCACCTGATCGGTTTGGCTTGAGCAGATCTGTCCTTCCAAGGATTCACCTTCAGCATTATCAGGGATATGCTTTGCTGATGACAGGTGGATTAATACACACTTGACTCATTCTCATGTTACTAACAGAGCCTCAGCCTGGATCTCGTCACATAAACCAGGAATATTTGATATAGGAAAATTCTTCATTTAGCTACATTTGTTGAAATCTTTCACAATGAGTCTTAAAAAGGCGGACGTGATGGCGTTTTTGGAAAACAATCCGGCATTTACTGAAAAATACTTCAACAAGAAGCTAAAGCCAGAAACTATAGCAACTGCCTTTGGCCGGAAAGATCTGTCGGTTGATTTTGCTACTTACCGGGAACTTGCTCAGGTAGAAGAAAGTGAAATTCTCTTTGAACTTATTAAAGACATGCAAGAAAGTATAAATATGGAAAAAGTTGTCTTTAAGACTCTAAGGAGGATCAGTTGTCTTATTCATGCGGACCGGTGCAGTCTCTTCATGTACAGGCAGAGAAATGGCACTCCCGAGTTAGCTACAAGACTTTTCAACGTCCAGCCTAATAGTAAATTGGAGGATTGTCTTGTACCACCTGATAGTGAAATTGTGTATCCTCTGGATATTGGAGTTGTAGGACATGTTGCGCACACAAAGAAGACCGTCAACATCAAGGACGTTGCGGAGGTAAGGCAAAAGTAATTCCTGATATATATTATAATGTGTCATTACAGTGTTCCCTCTTCCATGTATAGCATGAGATCTGAGATTGGTTTATTATGTTTTTATTGGTCATTGAATTTTATTAGAAACTGTGACATTGTTGTATGTAGGAGTTCATGCAGTATTGGAGTAAATTATGTCTATATAGAAACATACATTAGAGCCTATATAGTTACTTTCCAATGCAGTGCTTCTCGATTCCGGTCCTTAGAGACCACCAACAGGCCATGTTCTCTGAATTTCCTTAGTATATCACAGGTGATATAATTATACTCAGTGCATCAGGTATTATCACAGATGTTCTTTGTATGGGATATCATCAAAACATGACCTGTTGGTGGATCATGGGGACTGGAATTAAGAAGCACTGGTCTAATGCACAGTGGTAAATTACAGTCCATTAATCTGGAAAGAAAAGGTAACTAAAAAAAAAAAAAGTCATACAAGAGTAGTGTGGGGACCAACTTATTTTATTTTAGGGTCCATCTGATTAGGACTTGTCACACCTCTGTATAAAGAAGAAGCCTCAACTAAAAATCCCCTGTTAGCAGGGGTTTGCAGGTATACTTACCCGTGGCCATACCCCCGTAGCAGTGCATCACTATCTCTCTCACCGCAGCTGGACTTAATCTCTTCCTGGCTTCCTGGTACGTCATAACCCAGGGAAAGTACCCGCCCAGCCTATCAGTGACTGCAGTGGTGTCCCGCCCCAGTCACTGACTGGCTGAGCGGGCATTCCTAAACCCGGGTCGTGACTTTGCAGGAGCGGGTGCCAGAGGAGGCCAGCAGGGGTCGGGGAGAGCTGTCTACAGTGGATTTTCAGTTGTGGCCCAGATTTCTCCTATAACTGTGCAGATCAAAAGCGAATGTTACCAAAATCTGGTTACTATTATGGATTGTCCACCTTTAGATTAATTCCTTGTTAGGAATGTGACTTTGCGCTCCTCGGTCTGTGCCAGGCGGCCGAGGAAGCGCTGAATTTTTGTCTGTGTTTGCATAGGAATTGTGTCTGAACTGTGTTTTACTTCAGCCACACCTGCCTTGCCTGTGAGACTTCTGGCAGTGCAGGGGTTACTGCACTGCTAGGTCTGTTCAGCTGAGCTTGGTGCTGGAATCAGGGCTGCTCCAATCAGCTGCTGGACCTAAGCTCTTACCCTGGATAAAAAGCAGTCAGATCCTCAGTTCCCCGCTGGCTATTAGTTGTCACTAGTCCCAGCTCCCCTACTCCTTTCCCAGCGTTCCCTGTCCTAATCCCCTTGCTATTGCTCTGCCCGTGTTCTGACCTCTTGCTTGACATTTGACTATCCGCTCTCCTTCTGATTTTGTACTGCGTTGTCTGTTTGGTTTTGACCCTGCTAGTTGACTATCCTCTATTGTGTTTTGTTTGTCTGTCTACGTTTTGTGTATTCACCTACGCAGTGTAGGGACCGACTCCGTGGTTGTCCGCGACCGTTTAGGGTCGACCGAGGCAAGTAGGCAGGTGACAGTGGGTGGGTTCAGATCTAGGGTCACTGTCTCTTGTCTTGTCTACGCCTGCCAGTCCTGACAGAATAGCCAGCCCTATAAAAAAAAAAAAAAAAAAAAAAAAAAAAATTTTTTTTTTTTTTTTGCAGTCACCTTGCATCATGGACGCCATGGAGGCTATGGTTAACCAGATGCAAGGTCTGAACACGCTGGTTCAGAACCTTGCTGAGCGCGTCCAGGAGCAAGAGACTGCACCACGACAGGTGACCATGACCACCCCTCTACCTCTGGAACCTCCTGTGCAGCTCCCTGAAAAGTTTAAGGGAGACAGGAGGAGTTTCCGAACATTTAGAGAGGGATGCATGTTGTTTTTTCGTTTGCGCCCCTGCTCCTCTGGGGGTGAGGACCAAAGGGTGGGCATTATTATGTCCCTCTTGCAGGGTCCTCCTCAGGAGTGGGCTTTTTCATTGTCCCCTGGATCCATGGAGTTGACCTCCGTGAATCAATTTTTTGCTGCCCTAGGGCTATTATATGATGACCCAGACCAGGCGGCAGTAGCAGAGCATCAGCTTACTTCTCTGAGACAGGGTAAGAGACCTGTAGAAGAATATTGTGCTGAGTTCCGGCAGTGGTGTGTACCATCCGGCTGGAACGATCCAGCTCTGCGTTGCCAGTTCCGGATGGGGTTGTCGGATCAGCTTAAAGATCTATTGGTAGTGTACCCTACCCCTGATACTTTAGAGGGGACCATGACATTAGCCATACGGGTGGACAGATGACTCAGAGACAGACGCAGAGAGAAAGACACCCCTGAATCTTCTAAAACCCTGTCCTCTGCTGTTTCTACTCCTAAATTAAGTCCTTCTGTTCCCCGATTGCAAGATGAACCCATGCAACTCGGGGTTGCGGATGCCAAGATTAGACGGGCTTACCGCCTACAACATAATCTCTGCTTGTACTGTGGAAAGGCCGGACACCGGGTGAGGGAATGTACCTCCAGACCAGAACCACCTCCGGAAAAACTCCAGCGCCTGAGTGACGATCGAGGGGGTCACTCAGGTGCCCAGGTACCTCTTGAAAAGAAAAACAAATTAATGTTGCCTATTTCTTTGTTTTTGGGAGACAAATCTGTTTCTGGTTACGCTCATGTGGATTCGGGGGCCTCGGCCAACTTCATTAATTCTGCATTCTGGTCAGCTCTGGGAATATGCCCGCTTCAGCTTAGATGTCCGTTGACTATTACTGGTGCTGATTTTACACCCCTGGCCCAGGGTAAAGTCAGGTACATTACTCCTTCTATGGAGGTGCAGGTTGGGTCAGTACACAAGGAGATTCTTGATTTTCTGGTCATGGATAACTTGTCTTCTGACATAATTTTGGGTTTGCCCTGGTTGGAACAACATAATCCTGTATTTGATTGGTCCACTAAGGAGTTGATTAAATGGGGTTCTAAGTGTTCTTCTCACTGTATTGCATTAAATGTCACAGACTGCTCTACTATGGAGGGAGAGATTCCTGAGTTTGTAGCTGACTTTGCTGATGTGTTTGATGAAAAATCTGTGGAAGTTCTGCCACCGCACCGTCCGTACGATTGTGCTATTGATTTGATTCCAGGGTCCAAATATCCTAAGGGGAGAATTTTTAATTTGTCCAGACCCGAGAGGGAGGCCATGCGAGATTACATCCAGGATAGTCTTCGCAAAGGTCATATTCGTCCCTCTTGCTCTCCATTAGGTGCTGGTTTCTTTTTTGTGGGGAAGAAAGATGGTGGACTTAGACCCTGCATAGATTACCGTGAACTTAATAAGATCACCATTAAGAATCAGCACCCCCTTCCTCTTATTCCGGATCTGTTTAATCAGATTGTGGGTGCTCAGTGGTTCTCCAAGATTGATCTTCGTGGGGCCTACAATCTGATTCGAATAAGAGAAGGGGATGAATGGAAAACTGCCTTCAATACCCCTGAAGGGCATTTTGAATACCTAGTCATGCCCTTTGGGTTAAGTAACGCGCCGGCAGTTTTTCAGCACTTTGTAAATGATGTCTTTCGTAAATATCTTGGTCAGTTTCTGGTAGTATACCTGGACGACATCTTAATTTTTTCACCAGATTGGTCCTCTCATGTTTGTCATGTCCGTAAGGTATTGGAGTTACTCCGACAGAATCACCTCTACGCTAAATTGTCCAAGTGCCAGTTCGGGATCCAGAAAGTCTCTTTTCTTGGTTATATTATCACCCCTAACTCTTTTTGTATGGACCCCCTTAAAGTGACCGCTATTGAGAAATGGGAACGCCCAACTAACCTCAAGGCCCTGCAACGGTTTTTGGGGTTTGCCAATTACTATAGAAAATTTATTAAGGGGTTCTCTGTCATTGCTAAACCATTAACTGATTTGACCAGAAAAGGGGCAGATCTGGTGAACTGGAGCCCCGACGCCGTACAGGCATTTGGACAGTTGAAGAGGTGTTTCTCTGAAGCTCCAATCCTTATTCAGCCTGATCCTGAGCAACCATTTATCATTGAGGTGGATGCTTCGGAGGTAGGGGTTGGAGCAGTTCTCTCACAGGGTCCTGTGACACTGACTAACTTAAGCCCTGTAGCCTACTTTTCAAGAAAATTCTCTAAAACAGAGTGTAATTATGATATCGGCAACAGAGAACTACTGGCCATTAAGTGGGCCTTTGATGAATGGAGACATTTTCTTGAAGGGGCTAAGCATAAGATTAAGGTTTTAACGGACCATAAGAACCTATTATACCTGGACAAGGCTAAACGCCTTACCCCCCGGCAAGCCAGGTGGGCATTATTCTTTACCCGGTTTAATTTTGAGATTACGTTTCGTCCTGGTTCTAAAAATGTCCGAGCTGATGCCCTGTCTCGCAGCTTTGATGTCAGCAGTGCCCCCAGGGAAGAACCTGAGACTATTTTAACACCAGGAGTGGTCATTGCCACTCTCCAACCTGAACTTGCAGCTCAGGTGGTAAACTCACAGTCCCTAGCACCCAGGAATACTCCAGATGGGAAACTCTTTGTACCTCCTAATCTTAGACTCAGGGTTCTTGAAGAGACCCATTGTTCTGTATTAGCAGGTCACCCGGGCATTGCTGGCACAAAGTATTTGCTCTCACGTTGTTATTGGTGGCCTACTTGGGCCAGAGATGTTAAACTGTTTGTTGAGGCCTGTGAGGTCTGTGCCAGGTCCAAGGTCCCTCGCAGATTACCCGAAGGTCTTTTACATCCTCTACCTTTACCTGAGAGACCTTGGACTCACCTTTCAATGGACTTCATCACTGACTTGCCGCCATCAAAAGGAAAGACTGTCATCTGGGTTGTTGTTGATAGATTCTCCAAAATGTGCCATCTCATTCCCCTTAAGAAACTTCCTAATTCACGTACTTTAGCATCTTTGTTTATCAATCATATTCTACGGCTACATGGGGTGCCAGAGAACATTGTATCTGATAGAGGGGTGCAGTTTGTGTCTAAGTTCTGGAGGGAGTTCTGTGGTCGATTGGGCACTTTATTATCATTTTCATCTGCCTTTCACCCTCAGAGCAATGGGCAAACTGAAAGAGTGAACCAGTCATTGGAACAATTTCTCAGATGCTTTGTTTCTGGTGCCCAGGACAAATGGAAGGAGTATTTGTCCTTGGCAGAATTTGCCCTCAATAATAGGGAAAATCAATCTATCAAAATGTCGCCGTTTTTCTGTAATTATGGTTTTCATCCAAGGTATTCATCTGCGCATGCTTCTGAATCTGTTAACCCGTCCGCTGAAAAGACCTATAGTAGACTGTGCACAGTCTGGGCTCGAGCTCTTGAGAGCTTGGTTAAAGCCCAAGAATCTTCTAAAAGACAAGCCAACAAAAGACGCATATCTGGCCCAGAGTATTGTGTGGGTGACAAAGTGTGGCTTTCCACCAAAAACTTGAAGCTTAGGGTTCCGTCCGGAAAGCTAGCACCTAAATATATTGGTCCATATGCCATTACTGAAATCATTAACCCTGTTTCTTTCAGGTTACAACTGCCAAGAACCATGCGCATTCATAATGTGTTTCACAAATCTTTATTAAAGATGTATGTTACTCCAGTGTTGCCATCTACTCCCCCTGCCCCTCTGGTCGTTCAGGGGGATCTTGAGTTTGAAGTGGAAAAGATTCTGGACTCTCGTCGGGTGCAGAACTCTGTCCAATACCTCATCCATTGGAAGGGGTTCGGCCCAGAAGAGCGAACTTGGGTGGCGAGCAAAGATATTCATGCTCCTCGTCTCATACGCCAGTTCCATGCTCGCAATCCCTCTAAGCCGAGTCCTTTGAAAGAGGGTCCGGAGGCCCCTCATAAGAGGGGGGGGTACTGTTAGGAATGTGACTTTGCGCTCCTCGGTCTGTGCCAGGCGGCCGAGGAAGCGCTGAATTTTTGTCTGTGTTTGCATAGGAATTGTGTCTGAACTGTGTTTTACTTCAGCCACACCTGCCTTGCCTGTGAGACTTCTGGCAGTGCAGGGGTTACTGCACTGCTAGGTCTGTTCAGCTGAGCTTGGTGCTGGAATCAGGGCTGCTCCAATCAGCTGCTGGACCTAAGCTCTTACCCTGGATAAAAAGCAGTCAGATCCTCAGTTCCCCGCTGGCTATTAGTTGTCACTAGTCCCAGCTCCCCTACTCCTTTCCCAGCGTTCCCTGTCCTAATCCCCTTGCTATTGCTCTGCCCGTGTTCTGACCTCTTGCTTGACATTTGACTATCCGCTCTCCTTCTGATTTTGTACTGCGTTGTCTGTTTGGTTTTGACCCTGCTAGTTGACTATCCTCTATTGTGTTTTGTTTGTCTGTCTACGTTTTGTGTATTCACCTACGCAGTGTAGGGACCGACTCCGTGGTTGTCCGCGACCGTTTAGGGTCGACCGAGGCAAGTAGGCAGGTGACAGTGGGTGGGTTCAGATCTAGGGTCACTGTCTCTTGTCTTGTCTACGCCTGCCAGTCCTGACATTCCTAACTTCAGCTTGCATGTTTGTTTAAATTTTTTATTGTTTTTTATTAATTAGTGTCCTCATGAGGCAGATTTATAAGGATGATTTCTTGCAGCTTGAATTCATCTCTTCAGAACCTGCCAAACATCTTAGGCTCTGCATTTTCCCTTCAACTTCCTTCCTTTTTTCCTACCTATAGGCTCCCATACAGTAGTATTTCTGATGTTTGGTGTCATGTGCAGTAAAGTGAGTACGTATGGGGGTTGCCCCCATAGGTAGGATCTGCCATATAGTAATAACATCCCTTTCTATTCCCCCCCCCATATAATAATAATGATGTGCCCAATATGGTAAAAATGCCTCCTGCTGTGTCCCCACCAACATAGTATTAATGCCCCCTGCTATGCACCCCCCACCCACAGAAATAATACTCACAGTAGTAATACTCACCTATTCCAGGAAAGCAGCAGGTCCCGCCATCTTCTCTCCTCCAGTCTGTGAGCCGTGGTACAGATCCTCTGCAGGCCTGATGACGTCACATCATTGCGCCTGCTGGAGAGATCACGTCACGGATGCGCATAGGCTGCGGACACAAGCCTGTGGGATTATTTGTTTGCTTTATAGAAGTTTTATTCAATTACTTATGGTGCTATTATAAACACACTGCATGACAGATATTGATTCACTGTGTAACATTATTGTACAGTATTCATGTCTATAGATAATACATGTATGAGTGTACATATAGCGACATTTTTCCACTACGTGTGTTGCTTGTAGATTTTGCAGTGCTTTTTATTTGCGGTGGATTGACAAAACATTTCAGCCTTCTCTACAAAGATGAGAACAGGGGATGTTACCGGCTCCTTCTGTCTGGTTTGGATTGGCATTGGTTACATAGAAAGGACAAGGAGTAGGCCCCATAGAGTTACACCATGGATTCCTCTCCTCCATATACACCTCTAACTTCTTACTATTCACTGCATAACCTTTTACTTTAGCTGCACTTTCTTGTTGACCAGGTTCTATAAAATAACTGATATATAACCATATTTTGATATTCTGTCTTTAACATCTACATAGACCACACTGTACAGCAAATTTGCAGATGAACTTACAGAATATGACACAAAGAATATACTTGCCACACCGATTATGAATGGAAAAGATGTAGTGGCAGTTATTATGGCGGTCAACAAAACGGATGGCCCCTTCTTTACCAAGAATGATGAAGATGTAAGTATATTTTCATTTAATCATGTCTTTCAATAGGAAGAACTAAGCTTGTAAAGTTTCTAATATGTGACTTTTCAGTATTTCAATACCAGCCATAGATTAGCCAGGTTTCTCTAGTACTTTAGGGTCTGTTGATCTTTTATAATGATCACGAGCAGTTTTGTAATATACTTGCTTTTTTTTCTGTGTTTAAATCAATGTTATACATGTTTCCTTCTGTGCCAATATTTGGTCTTTTCTCTGTTCAAAAGAGACCAAACACAGGAAGTCCCAGTTCTTTGTGCACTCACACATGGAAAGACACCTGTTCATCATGCAGGTTGTAGATCAACTGAGGGCAATTAACTTAGGCTAATTATATTAATTACTTTGCTAACTATATTATCATCTCTGCAGCCTACCAGGAGACAATGCTCTTTGTTCTGTAACAATTCAGTCAGTAAAATGTCAATATGTGGTTACAAAGGTTTTGGGCCTGTGTAATGGGAGAGCTGACCATACAATGTGAGCACCCCCAGGATTCTCTGCTGCTAAATGTGGACATGCAACACCTATACACATGCACAGAGAAGGGAGACACCTAGTGGCCATATGTATAATGTTGATTCAAACATAAACTTAAATAAATAGAGTATATTGCAAAACTGCATTTTGGACTGAGAATGTAGTTCTACTGGCCCCTCTTCCCAAATTTCTCTATCCTGGGACTGAATGAAAAATGTTTATACCCTCCCTTTAAGCTGTTCAATTTCTTCTAATAAACATTTGGAAAACTAAACTGGTGTTAATGGATTTACCTGTGTAGAATACACATTTAAGCCTAGTGATGTCTGGGTCAGACGCAACATGTCTGTCTAGATAACTGAATTATCCTGAGCTCAATAAATGGCTTCTCATCAGACAAACCATTTGCACCAATTAACTCATTGAGGTCAAGTCAATTTATTAGTTAGCAGTCAAGAATAACAGACAATTATTAGCCTTATGTCATAGAGACATATCCACGGTTTTCATCCGTCAGGGTCTGGGGGCTGAGTGCCCCGACTGATCACTAGAATAAGTGGGGGAAGAAGCGCTGAGCTGTGCACGTTCTGTACTTGTATCTCTTTGCTGAAGGAGTCTATAAAGACCTTGGCAATGGTGGGAAACAAAAGTGCTCTGCTGAGTGCTTCTCCCAGTTTGTTCAAGTGATTATTGTGATCTCTTTTGTCTCTTATGGCATATCAAATGTCAGCGACTTTTCAATGACCATGATGGAAGATGGTTAAACAGAACTTGAGGGATAGTGTGTAGGAAAATCAGAAAGATCATAATATTCATATTCTCTTTTCTGTTTTCACCTGCCTTGCTGCAGATAGATAGGGGTTGTGGTGTATTGGGCCCCCATGGTTAATAATTATACCTCTGGACGTCATAGTCCAAACTTATAACAGCTGCTAAAGGCGATACAATGTGTAACTTCTCTGATCTTGACAAGTCTTTTATTGAATGACGCCACTATGGCAAGCAGCTGGCAGAAACTCCCAGTGAACATCTGTTATTATTAGGACAAGTTGCTTTAAGCCAAATATGTTCTGCATTTACTACTTCAGGGTAGTATTATATTCCTGCCCTATAAATGAATGGTGTAAGTGTACTTCAAGGAAAGGCCTGATTTACCAGAGCAAGAGACACTTGTTTTTAGTAGCTTTTTGCTCTGGTTTATAGGTGGGAAACGAGTGGAGAATTATCCTATATGCCTGTTCATCATATTTTTATTTGCTATGTGCAGGGGCGTAGCTTGGATACATGGGGCCCCATAGCAAAAAACTGTATGTTGCCCCCTCCCCTACACACTATATATATATATATATATATATATATATATATATATATATATATATATATATATATATATATATATATATATTCACTGATGTGGCCAAATAATAAATCTCTTGTAGCCAGGGGCAGAATCCTGTGTGCAGCCACAACAGTGACTGGCAGAGCAGAAAGCCAATGTCTGCTTGTTCTGTCCATCCACTGTATTTAACTATAACAGCCTATGGTTATATACATACTGTAGGTGCGGGAGCAGACTACCTTTTGCTTAACCCCTTATTTACTGCAGTGTGTAAGTGACCCAATGTTCTCTTACATGCTGCAACACAAAAAAGGGTTAATACAGAAGACAATTAGCTCTCTCCTTCACTACTCCTGCACTGATAACCCCTGATCTCTGCAGGAACTCAGAGAACAGAGGTCAGAGGTTATCAGAGTAGTGAGGCAGAGAGCTAATTGTTAACCCTTTTTGTGTTGCAGCATGTAAAAGAACACTGGGTCACTTACACACTGCAGTACATAAGGGGTTAAGCAAAAAGACACAGGAGGCTCTTATCTTCCCTGTGCAGGGCTCCCTCCCTCCAAGGGCCCCATAGCAACCGCCTTCCCTGCCTTTATGGAAGCTACGCCACTGGCTATGTGATAGATAGATAGAGAGAGAGAGAGATAGATAGATAGATACTGGATGTGCCATATATCATATAACCACTCCCACTAATTTGGGTTAACAGATATAAAAGGAGCAATAAACTGGAAAAATCTTTGTATATTCACCAATTATTGACATTATTTACATTTATTTGTATCAGATACTGGAAAAAAGAAAGGAGTAAAACAAGAATTAAATTCTTCATATATTATTGCTGAAGTAGGGAATCTGTACATAAATAATCTTATTAGTTTCATCAAATAATCTAATAATAATAATAAGGCATATCACAGAAACCATTTTTTTATGGAATAGTAGTACAATGTATGTCCAATGAACTATAGAGGTACTTGTTTATTATTTATTTATTCATTTCATTTCCTTGCAGGTGTTTTTGAAGTATCTAAATTTTGCCTCACTTAACCTGAAAATCTATCACCTGAGCTATCTACATAGCTGTGAAACACGACGTGGACAGGTAGAATGGCTGCACAATTTCGCTTTTCAAATCTAAATCTATCCCTATCTTTCTATCTATATACTATATGCTAATATCACAAGGCTTTACTGCACAGATGTGAGTTCTTTCTGATTTATGAGGGACATATTCTCGTATGTATTTTCCAGGTACTCTTATGGTCAGCAAACAAAGTATTTGAAGAGCTTACGGATATTGAAAGACAGTTTCACAAGGCCTTCTATACTGTGAGAGCATATCTGAACTGTGAACGATATTCAGTTGGCCTTTTGGACATGTCAAAAGATAAGGTATTGTATCAATCATAGAAATATAGTTGTATTTCTTTTTACATTTGTCAGGTTTTTTGACATGCTTGACTTAATAGTTGCATTACGTACGGATAGTACAGGAAAAAAAATCTACTTTATGGCCGTCCTACAGCAGCACACTAGGGATTTTAAAAGCAACAACATTAAAGGGGTATTCCACTCAAACATTTTGATTTGTTGCTGCCCATGGCGAGACTAACAATTCATTTCATACTTGTTATTATCTATTCAGTCTCGTTCCCCCAGTTCTGAGCTGCTGCTTTCTGCTGAAGACACAAAAATCTGCATGTGAGCTTTTCTCTCCGTCTCCTCCCCTCTCCCCCGTGGCAGACTGTATCTGCAACTTTGTAGCTTTGTATTGCTGGGAGGGTTACTCTGAGGTCAAGTTGCTAATGAACTCACTGTGATTATTCTTCTTGGCATTACAAAGTTGCTACAAAGTCACTAGAAGCAAATACTGCAGCTAAGTTCTATATATTGCTAAGTGATAAGCTTGTTTTGGGTGCGAGTGTTTTTGATCTGAAGTGTGTTTTTGTCTTAAGTGTGGGACTTTAAAATCTGGGAGTTTAGAGGGGAAGAAATTGTTTCTATTTGCTTTTGTTGTTTTATATCTATCTTATATCCCCATTGCAAAATGTCCTCTATATTTGACAATGCGGTCCAATGTACATCTTGTGCCAATGTATATCCTTGAACAAGCATTCGAGGGTGCATACCATTTTGTGAGATGCATGCACGCTGCTGGTTTGGAAGCCCAGATTCTGTAAGTAGCTGCTAAGATTGAGAGACACTGCCAAACTGGAAAGGGGTCTGCTTCTCACTGAGCAAGCACTCATAGGGGTAGATGGGGGAGAGGGTGATAGCATGGAGGTTCAGGAGGAAGAGGCAGCTAGTTGGGTGACAGTTAGAAAATGGGGTAGAGGGAAGAGTGCAAGAGAGGCTAGTCCTGATCTGGCACATCCCAACAAGTTTGTTAAGTTGGCGGATGAGGGGGATGTTGATTCAGGGGTGGCATTGCTGCAGCAGGACACTGTCTCTGAAAGCAAGGAGGGGTGTCTGCTCCAATAAGGTGGAAAATAGGAGTGCAGGGCAGGCCAGGCAGGTACTGGTAATGGGGGACTCAGTTATTAGGGGGACAGACAGGGCAATCTGTCACAAAGACCGGGATCGTCGAACAGTGTGTTGCCTACCTGGCGCTCAAGTTCATCACATGGCGGATCGGGTTGACAGATTTCTGGAAGGGGCTGGCGATGACCCAATGGTCAAGGTGCACTTTGGCACCAATGATAAAATTAGAGGTAGGATCCTTCAAAATGATTTCAGGGACTTAAAACTAGGACCTCCAAGGTGATATTTTCCAAAATTCTACCTGTATCACGTGCCTCACCAGAGAGACAGAAGAAGATTAGGAAGGTAAATAAAATGGCTCAAGAGTTTGTGTAGGGTAGAGGGGTATGGGTTCATGGTGAACTGGGCTGACTGGATTTGGACGGGTTGCATCTGAATAGAGAGGGTGCAGCTGTTCTGGGGCAGAAGGGGCCTAAGAGGTTGGAGGAGTGTTTAAACTAGGGACCGGGGTGGGGGGGAGGGCAACTACAACATTGAAGGTGAAGACAGAATAGATGGAGAGCTGGGGCTAAGTTATGGAACTGGGGGTGGAGCGGCGGGAGGGTATAGAACAGTCACTAGTGATAAGAAGAAAGGAAATATGGATAAGAATATTAAGTGTATGTATACAAATGCCTGAAGCCTCACTAATAAAACTGAGAAATTAGAACTAATGGTGAAAGAGGGATACGATATAATGGGGATAAGCGAGACATGGCTCTATGAGAGCTATGACTGGGCGGTTTATCTCCAGGGTTATAGTCTGAATAGAAATGACCATAAAAATAAGAAAGGGGGAGGGGTCTCCCTATATGTTAAATCCTGCCTTAAGCCCATAACTACCCAAATATAAACTGGAAAGCAGAAACCTGCAACTCCAGCAAGGGAAGCAGGTTTTTGGAAATAATAAAAGACAATTACTTTCCCAAATAGAACAGGAACCAACAAAAAGGGGGGAGGGGGCACTTCTGGACCTAATTTTAACCAATAGGCCAGACAGAATATCAAAGGTAGAGGTATAGGGGGGGGGGGGGTCACCTAGGTAATAGTGATCACAACATAATAGGTTTTAATTTATCCTTCTATTTAAAATTATCAAGTCTTCCAGTACCTATCAGCTGATCCATGTCCTGCAGTAAGTGGTGTATTCTTTCAGTCTAACACAGTCCTCTCTGCTGCCACCTCTGTCCATGTCAGGAACTGTGTAGAGCAGGAGAGGTTTTCCATGGGGATTTGCTGCTGCTCTGGACAGTTCCTGTCATGAAAAGAGGTTGCAGCAGGGAGCACTATGAGACTGGAAAGGATACAGCACTTTCTGCAGGACATACAGCAGCTAATAAGTACTGGAAGACTGGAGATTGTTAAACTACAAATCAGTAAAATACAAATCAGTATGAACGAACAAGAGAATATTTCCAGCAATCACCAATCTTCGTTGCAGGTAACATTTTATTCATGTTTAGTTCACATTAAAAAGGAGTGGATGGACTGGGGTGTGTGACGTGCCTCTCGTGGCGATGGCCGTTTCAGGCGCTCACTCTATATTCTGGCTCAAGATTGCTCTTAAGCCAGAAGACAGGCTGAGTGCCTGAAACTGCACTCCGGGAAGATAGGCTGAGGGCCTGAAACGGTCGCCGGCACAAAAGGCAAGTCAGCCCGCCCCAACAGCCCCTCCTCGTCCATCCCCTCCTTGCAATTTGAACTTCACATAAATAAAAGTGTTGTTACCTGCAACGAAAATTGGTGAGTGCTGGAAATGTTTTTTTTTTGTTCCTACAATTGCCATCTATACTTTCATCCGTGCACTCACGATATATAGGATATATATAGGATATATAGGATAGTCGGCTCTATTCAGACATTTGCTGTATCACACATGCAGTGCTGACGCTCTGTTTCTACATTGCTGCTTACAAATCAGTATACCTTTCTGATTTAAAAGAAAAACATTTCGGCAGAGTTCCCTTTTTAATTATAGCATGAATGATAGAATGAAAAAACTATTTTTTAGGGTATGTTCACACACATTGGAGTTTCACTGAAGTAACGCAGTTAAATAACCAAGGATCTAGGTTCATCTTATGGTAAACTAAATTTCTTACAATTATTTTTAGGAATTCTTTGACCTGTGGCCTGTTCTAATGGGAGAAGTTCCTCCTTATTCTGGACCTCGCACACCAGATGGAAGGGTAGGTTTACCATAAATAATCTCTTCTTACAGTTTTGGTACAAATTGCATAATTGCCAACATTTGAATTTTTTTCCAGGGACACTTTAGTGTTAAAAAGGAGTGTGGCTTATTGTGGGTGTGGTCTCGGTGGGGTGTGGCCTATCATGTGTTCAAAATTTTCCCGTTAGAATTTACAGTCCGAACAACACAAAAGGAGCATTACACACCCCAGTATTAGGTCCCCAGTATATTACACACCCCAGTATTATGTCCCCAGTATATTACACACCCCAGTATTAGGTTCCCAGTATATTACACACCCCAGTATTAGGTCCCCAGTATATTACACACCCCAGTTCAGGTCCCCAGTATATTACACACCCCACTCAGAGCAGGGTGAGACTCAAATATAGCATTCTACTGATGACTGTACATAACGGTAGTTTGTGCCCATATGATGCGGCTTTACCCCATATCATCATAATACTACCCCCTTCATCCTTCTGCCCCTCAATCATCATATTACTAGCTCACCATATCTCACCATCATACCTCACCAGTATGGTTCCTCTAGTCCCCCAGGGACTCCTCTCCCTGCTCTGCATGACTGACATCCCTTTTTTACTGGAAGAGGACGGGGATTCCCGCGGCGGGGGCAGAGCTTTCCGGGACATACACGGGACATGGTTTTGCCGGGCCTGTCTCCTCAGAATCGGGTTCAAAATTTTCCAGTTGGAATTTACAGTCAGAACAACACAAAATGAGCATTACACACCCCAGTATTAGGTCCCCAGTATATTACACACCCCAGTATTAGGTCCCCAGTATATTACACATCCCAGTATTAGGTCCACAGTATATTACACACCCCTGTTTCAGGTCCCCAGTATATTACACTCAGAGCAGGCTGAGACTTAGAGATATTATTCTACTGATGACTGTACATACTGGTAGTTTGTGCCCATATGATGCAGCTGCACCTCATATCATCATACTACTACTACCCCCTTCATCCTACTGCTCCTCCATCATCATACTACTACCCCATTCATCCCCCTGCCCCTCCATCATCATATTACTACCCCTTCATCATCCTCCTGCCCCTCCATCATCATACTACCTCCCCCTTTATCCTCCTGCTCTTCTATCATCATAGTGCTACCCCTCTAATCCTCCTTACTCCTCCATCATCATACTACTTCCCCCTTCATCCTTCTCCTGTCCCTTCATCATCATACCAGGACCCCCTTCAGCATCCTCTTGTCCCTTCATCTGTATTTAAAACAGGTACTCCTCTCCCTGCTCTGCATGACTGACATCACTCCTGCTGGAAGGGGGTGGGGCTTCCTACGGCGGGGGCGGAGCTTCAAGGGACATACCTGGGACATGGTTTTACCCGGGCTGTCTCCTCAGAATCGGGACAGTTCCGGCAAAACCAGGACTGTTGGCAACTATGAAATTGTAATGTAGAATAAGCGCTATATTTTCTCCTATAGACTGTATATCTTCTCCCATAGACTTATACAACTGTATAATTCTTAATCCTTGGATCTTGTTTAACCCATACCAAATCACTGTATTACTTTTACCTAAACATAAGTGTTTGTGTTTTTAGGAAATTTTATTTTACAAGGTTATCGATTACATTCTGCATGGAAAAGAAGACATCAAAGTTATTCCGTAAGTATATCTAGAGCAAGCATTAAGGAGGGAACGGCCGGGTCATGGAACGGCCGGTGTCAGAAAAGATCATCCCGCCGGTACTGGAGTACCGGCAGGTTGATCTTTACATCCGCTGAGTTGGATGCGGGCTTATCTGTGTTCGCGCCTGCATCAGAATTCCCCACTGCACACAATGGAGCGTTCCATTGTGTGAACTGACAGGTTTTGTGTGAACTGATATGTCAGTTTAATATGAACATGGAGAGAAGGAGCTGCTGCACCTCACACCTATGGCTGACACTAATCTCGGCTACATTTAAAAACCAACGCCAGGATGTTGGTATATAGTTTGATCAAACCATATTGCCCCATGTACCATGTGCCCAATGCCCCATGAACACTGTGTCGGTCAGCGACCACTAACCCCGCAAAGCAAGCGCAAGCAGGGAAGGAGGCCATAGAATGGCCCTGCAACCCCAATGTCACAGGACCAAACCCCAAGGGCCCCCCCAAAACCAGCAGGACTGCTGGCGGAGAAAGCAGCCATCAAGCAACACAAGTGTGAACAAGAACTTGCCACTCACCACTGCACTGGAGGTAGAATGGAGGACATGTCAGTTTCTTGTGGCGCTGTTGAGCTGACAGGGTTTGTGTGAACTGATAGGGCACTGCGAACTGACAGGGTTTGTGTGAACTGACATGTCAGTTTCTTGTGGCGCTGCTAGGGATCCCGGCCGGAGTGTATACTATGGGGGACTTTTATTAAGTCCGATGTTTTCTGCGCCAGACTTAAAAATGTCCCCACAGCTCAGGCGCTACGGGGATTTATGTAGAGGCGGACTGCCACTACATAAATCCCGTGCACGCCGGTGCGCACGGCAGAAAACCTACGCCAGCTGAGAGCCGAAGTAGGTTTTCTGCGTATCTAAACGCGAAAACACCCCTAGCCCCCGGCGGAAAGTGCCTATTTGTGAATAAAATCATTTGCAATGGGCACTTTCCGCCAAAAAAACACAATTCGCCGCTTGATACATGGCCCCCTATGTGTATACACTCCGCCCGGGATTCCCTTAGCCTTCAGCACAACGTAAGTTCCATACTAATTACAGCTGTTGCAACAACGGCCATGATTACTACGGAACTTGCGTTGTGTGAACATAGCCTTACTATGCATCCTGGTTCCCAAGATATAGGGACCATCTGTACTTTCTGTGGAAAATTTATTGCAAAATAGGGTGTATGTGCTAGGCTAGACAGATGTCATTAGTAGTTTCATATTCACATCTTCCAAGCTTCAATCATGCCCCCTCAGCCTTATCTTCACACTCTTTTAACCTATCATTCAAAGTTGATATCAAAAAAACATTTCTATGTTCACACGCTGTTCAAATAACGGCCATTTTTGTTGGATGGGCCATCAGTTAACAGCAAATAACATCCGTTATCACAGAAACAATGGCCATTGTAATAAAATAGCAGCAGTTATTTGCCGTTAAATGAAGGCCATCTAATAAAAACGGCTGTTATTTTGAAGGTGTGTGAACATAGCCTAAGGGTATATTCACACGAACGGGCTCGCAGCGAGATTCTCGTATGTAATTATACCGCCCTTAACCCCTTCTGCTCCCGCCCGGCTCTCCCGCTGTAAGCATACTTTACCTGTCCTTGCTGCACGGGTCCGGCGTCCTGCTCTCCCGCCCGGCCAATCAGTGGCTGCGGCTGGGCAACACACTAATTGGCCGGACAGGAGAGCAGGACGCCGGGACCCCGTGCAGCAAGGACAGGTAAAGTATGCTTACAGCGGGGGAGCCGGACGGGAGCAGAAGGGGTTAAGGGCGGCAGAATTACATACTCGCTGCGGTCGTTTAGACCGCAGCGAGTATATAGTGTGTGGGAACTGCCAGGACCTGCCGGGCTCGCAGCGAGAATCTCGCTGCGAGCCCATTCGTGTGAATATACCCTAAATATAGTTTTCTGTAATAAAACTTAAAGGGAACCATTCACCCCGTGGCCCCCGGCAGAAACTGACATACAGTGACATAAAGTTCAATATACTTACCACATCGCTCCCGGTCCCGTCCCGAAGCCCGTTGTTGACACGGAGAAATCGACGATTCTTCTTCTCGCGCCCATTATGGTAATGAGCGCCGCCGGGTCCGAAGTCCAGCCTTCTCCCCGCCTCCGACACTTGATTGACGCCAGGTCCTCTTCCTCCTCGTCTTCTTTCTTCTCGCCGAATCCCGCGCAGGCGCCGTGACAGTCGTTTTCGGCGCATGCGCAGTTCACAATTGAAGCCGCTCCGCAGCTTCACTGTTTACTGCGCGTGCGCCGATTTGCTCGAAGACCGTATCCTGTTTACCGCGCAGGCGCAGAAGAGGTGACGAGACCATCACAGCGGCGCCTGCGCGGGAATTCGGCAGAAGACTGAAGACTGAAGACGTCAATCAAGTTCCAGGAGGCGTGGATGGGCGGCGACGAGAAGAGGACCTCATGAATAAGTTGGACTCGTCCGTCGTTTCCTATGGACGTTGGACTCATCTCAGCTCATTACCATAATGGGCGGGAGAAGAAGAATCGGCGATTTCTCTGTGTCAACAACGGGATCCGGGACGGGAACGGGAGCGATGTGGTAAGTATATTGACCTTTATGTCACTGTATGTCAGTTTCTGCCGGGGGCCACGGGGTGAATGGTTCCCTTTAACCCCTTAACGACATCGGGCGTAAATTTACGCCCTGATGCCGGCCCCGCTCTGAACCGCGCCGGTCCCGGGTGCCGCGTGTAGCCCGGGACCGTAGGTATTAGCGGGCACGGTCCGATCGCCGTGCCCGCTAATACAGTAATCGGATGCAGCTGTCAAAGTTGACAGCTGCATCCGATTACCGGACGCAGCGTCATCCCTGGTGTCTAGTGGGGAGATCGCTCCTCCGGGATGTTATCCCGGAGGAGCGATCTCCGTAAATGAGGCCAGCTGGGGACCGCTCCAAGATGGCGCCGTCCCCGGCTCGGCACTCGTTTACTTCCGGCTGCAGCAGCCGGAAGTAAACGAGTGCCTATCTCATGGATCTCTGCAGCATATCTATGCTGCAGAGATCTCAATGAGAGATCAGTGCACTTATACTAGAAGTCCCCCAGGGGGGCTTCTAGTATAAGTGTAAAAGTTAAAAAAAAAATGTCATTATTAGTAAAAAGCCCCCTCCCCTAATAAAAGTCTGAATCACCCCCCTTTACCCAGGTTATAAATAAAAGTAAATAAATAAATAAATAAATAAATAAATAAACATGTTTGCTATCGCCGCGTGCGTAATCGCCCGAACTATTAATTAATCACATTCCTGATCTCGCACGGTAAATGGCGTCAGCGCAAAAAAATCCCAAAGTGCAAAATTGCGCATTTTTGGTCGCATCAAATCCAGAAAAATTGTAATAAAAAGCGATCAAAAAGTCGTATATGCGCAATCAAGGTACCGATAGAAAGAACACATCATGGCGCAAAAAATGACACCTGACACAGCCCCATAGACCAAAGGATAAAAGCACTATAAGCCTGGGAATGGAGCGGTTTTAAGTGTTGTATATTTGTTGACAATGGTTTAAATTTTTTACAGGCCATCCGATGCAATATAAGTTATACATGTTACATATCGTTTTAATCGTAACGACTTGAGGAACATATATAACAAGTCAGTTTTACCCCAGGGAGAATGGCGTAAAAACACATTTCCCCCAAATAAACAAAATGCGTTTTTTTTTTTTCAATTTCACCACACTTTGAATTTTTTTCTGGTTTCGCAGTGTACTTTATGCAAAAATTCAGCCTGTCATTGCAAAGTACAATTAGTGACGCAAAAAATAAGGGCTCATGTGGGTCTCTAGGTGGAAAAATGCAAGTGCTATGGCCTTTTATGCACAAGGAGGAAAAACCGAAAACGCAAAAATCGAAATTTGCTCTGTCCTTAAAGGGTTAAAGAGGAGGTCTCGTGAAATTGGAAAAATGGCAGACAGGCAGGGAGCACAGGAAAATAATAAACAAAGAAGCACCCCGTGCCTCCGTTGCACCGCTCCTGGGTCCTGTTGACAGTAGCCGGCTGTCATTTTCGTCTGGAATCTAGGTACATCACATACTGGCTCTGCCAACTGCAATGTCATGTATCCAGCTGATCAACTGCCCGCTCAGCCAGTCATTGACACCAGCCCAGTCACTGATTGGCAATAGATCACCCGTATACATGACGTTGCAGCTGGAAGAGCTGAAGGTGGCCGGTGTCTGTCAACGGAAGTTGGGAGAGGCGCCACAGGGGACGGGAAAGAATACTATTATTTTCCCACACACCCCTGCCTTCCTCCCCTCCCTTTTTTTTAATTTCATGGGACTTCTCCTTTAAAAGGGTTATCCAGCGCTACAAAAACATGGCCACTTTTCCCCCTACTGTTGTCTTCAGTTCAGGTGTGGTTTGCAATTAAGCTCCATTTACTTCAATGGAACTAAGTTTCAAAACCCCACCCAAACTGGAGACAACAGTGGCCATGTTTTTGTAGCGCTGGATAACCCCTTTAAAGCCTCATTAATTCAATGGGATTACCAAGAGACCAAAAGATGAATACTTCTATAATACACTTTTTATGTACAGATTTGTCTCCGGTATTATACAATATTGTGCACTTCTTACCATACCTATTAAATGATACAGCTCAGTTTTAGCCACATATACACAATAAGTAGTACAGAAACATAGAAATTACATATAGTATATTTTAGCATATGTTTGCATTTTTTTTATTATATATAATATATTGTTTTTTTTTCTCAAGAAATCCTCCAGCTGATCATTGGGCTTTGATTAGTGGGCTCCCGACTTATGTTGCAGAGAGTGGATTTGTAAGTTAATTAAAATTCTTTGCTTAGAATCCTATGATGTTAACCAGCATCTCCTGTTTTGTAATGACACAATAAGTATATTTTCTATTTTACTGTATGTTACTTTCTTTAGGTGCTCTTACAAGTGCTCTTACAAGAACTTGATGCTGCCACACTTGTTATTCATTGTAGCTGGCACAGGGAGTTCCGTTTTTAGGCAAAGTAAAGTCCAGATGCTGGCTTTAGTTATCAAGAGATCTCGAGTGCCGGTGGCTAGCCGTTACCCATTAGCAATCGAGATTCCTAGATAATTGCAGTCAGAACCTGGACTTTATTCTGCTTATGAATCATCCCCTCCTGGAGACTAACAATTCATTCCATACTTGTTATGGTATAATCTTTTCAATCTTCCTCCCCCAGTTCTGAGCTGCTGCTTTCTGCTGAAGACACAGAAAACTGTGAGTGAGTCATTCACTCCATTTAGATATCTCTCTTCCCCTCTCCCTTGCGAGACGGCTCATGTAAACAGCAACCTTGGCCGGCTGTTTCTGCACTCTGTAATGTCTGGAGGGTTAATCTGAGGTCCAGTTGCTGGTGACCTCCCTGTGAATAACCCATCCTTGCATTACAGAGTGCAGAGACAGCCAGCCAGTAATGCAATTTACATGAACCATCTTGGAAAGGATGGGGAAGAGGTGGTTCTGAACGCAAATGGATTGAACAGCTCAGACACAGTTTTCTGTGTCTTCAGCAGAAAGCAGCAGCTAAAAACTGGGGGAAGGAAACTGAAAAGATAATAAAAAGTATAGAACAAATTTTCAATCTCCGGGAGGCGGAATGATTCAATGTGTATTTTACCTGAGCGGAATACCCCTTTAAAGCAGCAAATTGTATTTCCGACTGCAATGAATAGTGTAATCAGCAGCAGCAAGCTATTACCGCCACATGTAAGAACGGCCTTAAAGGCTATGGAAACATTTACACTTAATGTTTTATTGTTAATTTATTTTATGAATGCAAAACTAAATAAAAACTGACAGAATAGAACCTGCAAACCGGGAAAAATGCATCATATGGCTGATATTCCAACACACACACACTGATTTATTATGATCATTTGCTGAAATGTTCTTCAATATCATCATGGTGTGAAAACAGAATTGTTAAATTCAAAATTCTTAAACTAAATTATTTTTTTACACCTTTTGTAGATTTGCAACATTATGAATGCAGCTGCAGATGAAATGTTCAAATTTCAGGTAAACATATATTATTTAAGTTCTTGTATGCAGTACAGACGACACTTGTGTTAGACAGATTTCCCTCTAAATCATGACACCATTTCCACAGTTCTGCACCAGAAAGCAAAAGTGAGCAGAAAATGAGTGTAAGCTCAGGGACCTATTAGACAAAGCGATTTTTAACGATAAACTATCTCAAATAAGCGTTTTAGGAATGCCCTGAAATCATTTCCCATTATACACAGAGTGATAGTTGTTAGTTATCATTGTTACTACGATTGTCACTAAGAACCTTTACTTCTTCTGATCCCAGCAAAAGAGCAAATGTGCATACATACACAGAAAAATTAGTGAACATTAAAAAATGATTAGCGAACCAATAACGATTAAAAGATGCCATCAACGAGACACAAATGCGATCGTTTGCAGGGAGGAGAAAGTCCAACAGTACTGGTGGTCCCAAATGATGCAGCCCGGTAGTAGATGCACGCTGGAATGTCCACAACCCCAAATGGACCGGAAAACTTGAAGACAGGAAGTCCAACAGCATCCAAGTGAAGTAATCTTCTATAGTTTATTACAAAATCAAGGAAACAATACAACGTTTCGGCTACACAATAAGCCTTTGTCAAGTGCCAAGTCAATACACAAGTGCAGGTATAAATGTACAAGCCCAGATCAATCCCCCAATCAGCAACCAATGGGAGGATCCCTGGACTACGGTGCCGTGACAAAGCAATAGCTAAAAGTGGTCCAGGTATTCAATGAAGGCATTGGTCAGATAGACAAAGATCCCCTGTATAATACCTCATCGCAACCTCATACATACGCACAACGCATTATCTAAGTCATTAAATGCAATTTAAAGATCAGGGTCATCTATCTGAGGAATAGAGGTTGATCCTGAGAGAGCCCGTCCCATCATCTACGTCAGGGTTTGTACCCCCGGTGAGTGCAGTCATTCAGTAAGTGTCGGAGATGGTGTAACCCGGGAACCCCTGCAACTGTTGGAAGTCCTGGATCTAACGTGTGTGAAAGGAGGAGGTCCTCCTCTTTGCCTAGGATAGCAGGACACTGCAAGACCCGTAACTGGGCTGTCATCAGTACAAGTGCTGAAGATAGTGTTCGGTGTATGATCGGGACAGAACAGTGTGTCTGTGGAGTCAGGATAGAGATGGTGTTCCAGAACGAGAATGAGTACAGAGTAGAAGTGAACTAGGGGAGGAAGAAAGAGAGCGCATAGCAGAAACCTTGGCACAAATGCGATTGTTGTCTGCATACACACAGAGCGATTATTTAAATTGTAACGATATGATTTTTTGCATGACAATCGTCCTGTGTAATAGGGCCCCTAGACTAAAGTTGGCCATCCTGTCCCCAACTTCGCCATAAACAGGAACGTTTGGCACGCGTAAGTGGTCCTGTGTTCTCTTACACCTCATAAGCCGCAGCCAGACTCGTGGGCTTATGCCCTGGTGTAAAATTTCAGCTTGTATCCCTCTCCCTACCCCCCCCCCCCCCCCCAATCAGAAGCAGTCAGATCGGTGTTATGCATTTCTGCTTTCTTCACCATTTGGCTCAGATGACTTCAGGTCCCAGATGTCTTTCAATTCTTACTGTCCCCTACCATTGTTACAACACACTTAAAGGGATTGTCTGAATTATCTAAAATATATATATATATATATATATATATATATATATATATATATATATATATATACAGTATATATATATTTCCCTTACGTCCTCAGCAGCAGCACAAATGGGGAAGATCCTATCTTCCTGCAATGGTAGGACAGATGGTACTAATAAAAGATTGATTAGGAGCCCTATAAGAAGGCCATACAGACCCCTCCTCCTTGTGTTTTTTTCTGTCCTCCTGTGGGACAGGTGGTAGGAGAGGGAAGCAGGCTCAGGCCTATGTTTGTGTCTGACTTTCCTTTCCAAAGATTCTTCCTTTCCACATGGTCGTGTGGAGAGGGGAAATTTATAGAAATGTTGTTTTTCCTGCTCTGCTGTATCAGAGAGGAGATTATTTACTTTTTAGTAGAGTTATCGCTCAGCTTCTCTGCTGTATGGAGCCGCTGTGTGAGGGAAGCCATGAAGCTGCTGCAGTAAGTATCATGGCGCTGCCAGATCTGTGTCCTCACCTGGGCGGCTGCTAATGTTTCTTGATACTTCAGCAAGGTAAGATATGCTGCTTTTTCTTTTGAGCTGGAAGCCTGGCCTGTGTGTCAGGAGGATTATTGGATGTATATATATATATATATATATGTTGTATGAGGCTTTTATGCCTCAAATGTTTTGTTTCAATGTCTTTCACTTTTTTTAACATTGGTTGTGCAAGTCCTGTTAGACTGCTTCACTATATGAGTGACCTATGTAACTATAGTGTGTATACATGAACACAGCTTTAAAGCTGCTAGTTGTGTATTAGTACACCTGCTGTCTCATTATTTTCTCCAGTACTGCTACAATGAAGCTATGAAACTATAGTACTGCCATTGGATGATGCAGTGAAGCTATAAAACTGTGTGTGTGCACACAACCCTAGAGCTGTTAGTTGTGCAGTGTGCACACCTACTGCCTGATTACTTTCTATAGCACTGCTACCAGATGATGCAGTGAAGCTCTGAAACTGTATGTGAACACAGCCCTAGAGCTGCTAATTGTGCACACCTACTGCCTGATTACTTTCTATAGCACTGCTACCAGATGATGCAGTGAAGCTATAAAACTGTGTGCACACAACCCTAGAGCTGCTAGTTGTGCAGTGTGCACACCTGCTGCCTGATTACTTGCTATAGTACTGCTACCAGATGATGCAGTGAAGCTATAAAACTGTGTGTTTGTGTGTGCACACAACCCTAGAGCTGCTATTTGTGCATTGTGAACACCTGCTGCCTAATTACTTTCTATAGTACTGCTACCAGATGATGCAGTGAAATTGTGTGTGTGAACACAGCCTTAGAATTGTAGTTGTGTAGTGTGTATACCTGCGGTCTGATTACTTTTCCAGTATTTCTATCAGATGATACAATGAAGCTATAAAACTGTGTATGAACACAGCCTTAGAGTTATTGTGTAGTGGTAGATACACCTCCTGTCTAATAACTTTCACTAATACTGCTAACAGATGATGCAGTCACCCTATGGAGCGTCTGTGTGCTACTCCAGTGCTGCCATTTAAGAATGCAGTGAAGCTACTGTGTATGAACACGGCCTTAGAATTGTTAGTTGTATACTATACACCTGCTGTCTATTTACTTTCACTATACTGCTATCAGATGATATAGTGATCATGTGGACCTTCTGTGTGCTGACATTTAAGAATGCAGTGAAGCTACTGTGTGTGAACACTGCCTTAGAATTTAGTCGTGTACTATGTACACCTGCTGGTTAATTACCTTCACTAATACTGCTATCAGATGATGGTTATCATGTGGACCTTCTGTGTGCTGCTATTTAAGAATGCAGTGAAGTTATGAAGCCACTGTGTGTGAACACTGCCTTAGCATTGTAGTGTACTGTGTAACACCTGCTGTCTGATTTCTTTCACTATACTGCTATCAGATGATGCAGTGCCCTATGAAGCTACTGTGTGTGAACACAGCCTTGGAGTTGCTAGTTGTGTACTGGATACATCTATCTAATTACTTTCCCTAATACTGCTATCAGATTATATAGTGACCATATGGAGCTATGTGTGTGAGCACGGCCTTACAGCTGCTGGATGTGTATTGGATACACCTGCTATCTGATTACTTTCCCTAATACCGCCATCAGATGATGCAGTGATTCTATGGAGCTTTTTTGCGCTGCTCCAGTGCTGCTATTTAAGAATGCAGTAAAGCTACTGTGTGTGAACATGGCCTTAGGATTGTAGATGTGTACTATCTGATTAGTACTGTTATCAGATAATGCAGTGACCTATGAAGCTACATCCTTAGAGATGCTGGATGTGTACTGTGTATACCTGCAGTATAATTACTCTGTAATACTGTGTACACCTGCTGTCTAGTTACTCTCTGTAATACTGATATCAGATGATGCAGTGACCCTATGGAGCTTCTGTGTACTGAAGGATGCAGTAAAGCTATGAAGCTATGTGTGAACACTGCTTTAGGATTGCTGGTTGCATATTCATTGCACCTGTGTGTCTGATTCCAGGCACTCTGCACTAGTCTGTTAGTCGGCCGGTCAGTCTGGCACAACTTCCATCCTTGGATGTAGCAGGATTCTGGTAACAGAACTTCTGGGGAAAAAGCTTTCTTGGCGTACAGATCCTGCAAGATTCCACTCTCAGGTGGCAGAGAATTCATTTGTGGATTGCAACTTTTTCTCAGAAGAGACAATGACTGCTTAAGATTTTACATCTGAATGATAATCTACAGGCTGAACTGGATGGAGTCCGAGGTCATGGCTCCTTCAGACGCACAAAGTCCTTGTTCAAAAAAAAAAAAAAAAATTTTTGTAATTTAAAAAATAATAAATAAATAAATAAAAATAAATAAATAAATAAAATAAATGTCTATATTACTATAGCTGAGCAGTATGCTTGGCTGCCCGATCCCCACAGTTTGGAGACTGGTCCTTCGTTGTAAGGGGGCAGATGTTCACTCCAATATAAAGATAGTTGGATCTGTATTGGACATTCTCATGAAAGTCTAATAAGAGAAGGAACTTCTACTTTTGTTCCACATTCCGTAGGAATTCTAGTATGGAAGGTAAAGGAAAGAATCCTGCACAAGAAGGACCAGACGTCTCGGAGGCCTTGGGGATGGGGACAAGAACTTGTGACTACGTCTTTTCTGACAATTTATTTCCATAATGAGAGAGGTCTGTACCAGTGTTATATGATAGGAAAGGCTACCATATTGAATTTTGATCTGTGGGTCCCTCCTAGAGGGATGTTATCTGACCGTGTATACCTGTATACAGCCTCCTCTGAGGAAGGTGCTGTATGTGGGATCTATGCTCTGTAGGTCCCTCCTAGAAGGATGTTATCTGACCAGGTATACCTGCATGTACCTGTATACAGCCTCCTCTGAGAAGGCGGTTGTATGGAGGATTTATGCTCTGTAGTTCCCTCCTAGAAGAAGGACGTTATCTGGCCATGTATACCCGCATGTACCTGTCTACAGACAAAAGCTGCATATTCCTTTACATCAAGACCTTTTGTACAAGGCAATTGGCATTCTTTTCAATTTACAGCCCTTCTGTCTGGAATAATCTTGGCTCCATCTACAGTCACCACGTAATGTCTATTGTACCTTGACTGTTTGAGAAAATTGAAGCTCATCATTGTTTTCTGGCATCGAACAATTCCTAAGGAGGAGAATAGATCCCCAGTCTGTGACTTTCTTCCTCCAGAGAGATTACAGAAGTTGACACAAGTCGGGGTTCTCAGCACTCCCCAGTTGCTGTCACTTCATCTGATACCCTTGGGTCTTATGTCTACACTGGAAATAACACCCAGAGACAAGGATAGCTTTTCCTGCTCAATGGCAGCAGTCTCCCAATGAAGTGGGTAGAGAAAACCATTGATATATCAAGCAGTGGGGCGCGTGTATGAGCAACGGGCAAAGGAGCCTTAATCCCCATCAGAGATGTTGCTGGCATCCAACATATGAAGGGAATACTAGTCCACTCCAGCACACCAATCTATGGTAAGCTATCAGTATAAGATCAAAACCGCATCTAGGATGGCGCATACCGATCTTTATAGGGGCACTACTGGAGGCAGGGGCATTTTGTCTACTGGCAAACTATGCTGCGATGTAACCCTGTCGGAGGAACGGTCTCTGGACCAGAAGCTTTCTGGAAAATCGCATGGAGGATAGACCTATTCCTATTCAAGGTTCAAATTGGAAAACCTTTTTTCCTCACTCCTAAAAAGCCCAGAGTCTTGCAGAATCTGAGACAAGGTTGGGCCTTGGTCAGCCTCATTTGCCCCTATTGACCCAAGAGGGCATGGTTCACAATGGTGAGCCCCCTGCCTAAGAATCTTCTGGGAACTCTCCCAGTCTCCCCAGCTACTGACACAGAGTAGCAGAGATTACTCCCAGCGTCCCTGCCAGGTGTGGGCAGAGTCTAAAAATCTTGCAAGTAACAAGTCTCTGGTTTCATGATGGCCTCTTATTATCTAAAAGCATGGCGCTAATTCCATAGGAATAATCTGGAGGCTTCTGTATACCCTCAGTTAATAACTCAAGAGGGCAGGCTTGTCCGAAGCTTGACTGCCGTCAACAAGGTGGGAATTGATATGCTGTCAAAGTGGTGACCACTCTTCTGTAGTTCAGAGCCACAACTGCCTACAGAACCTACCTGAAGGTAAAGAAGATGTTTGAAGCCTGGTGGGTGAAAGTCTCTTCCACATCTCCATTGTTACAATCCATTACTCCTGCCAACACGGGAGAGAAGGAGCTTCATCCCTTAGATGTGGGAAGGGCTTGGAGCATGTATATTGAACTGGCAAACTCCTTCAGGTAATCTAACCACTTGTTTTTATCCTTTGCAGGGAAAAACAAAGGATGCAAGTCATCCAAAGCTTCTCTGTCCAGATGGATAAGGGAAGTCATCTCCATATGCTAACAAGAAGCTGGATTACAGGTACCTGGTGCAATCAAGGCACATTCAATGAGGGTAATATCATCCACATGGGCTGGAAAAAGATCTGTACCCTTGGAACAAATATGCAGGACTGCTTCACGGTCGTTCGTCATTACCTTTGTCAAGAACTATAGACTAGATATTCACGAGTCAACCAGTTTTTGGCTCAGCCATTCTGTCTTCTGTAATGTAATGGCCCTCCCTAGTCTGTTTTCATAGCTTGCTATATCCCCATTTGTGCTGCTGCTGAGGACGTAAGGGAAAGGATAATTTTTTACTCACCGTAAATTTTCTTTCCTGTAGTCCGAAGCAGCAGCACAGACTTCCCGCCCTGATTTAAACAAACTATTATTTATGCAGCATACCTTGATTGTTTTAATGCCTTATTAACTAAGATTTTATTATGAATTTTAAATTTTTTTGTCGTTAGAATTAACACAAGGAGGAGGGGTCTGTATGGCCTTCTTATAGGGCTCCTAATCAATCTTTTATTAGTACCATCTGTCCTACCATTGCAGGAAGATAGGATCTTCCCCATTTGTGCTGCTGCTTCGGACTACAGGAAAGAAAATTTACGGTGAGTAAAAAATTATCCTTTATTATTGTCAGAAAATAAAATATGCCATACTCACCTGTTTTATCTCCAGCAAACCCAGTGCTCCTGCTTCTCCCTGCAGAGATCTGTACCGGTATACCCCCTGTAGTCACTGGTCTCAGCAGTGGATGGCACAAGACCCCTGAAGCCAGTGACTGGGCAGATAATCTCTGCAGGGTGGAAGCACTGGACAGATCAGGGATAAAACCAGTAAGGATAGCATACTCAAGAAACTAATTGCATCACCTTTAAAGAATATAGTGAAACTTCACTAAAACCTCCCTAAAAACTCCTCTAAACCCTCATATGCTATGAACATTAACCTGGCTGTTTTTATTTAAATTTTTTATTTTTTCAAGAGAGAACCGTTGGACGAATCTGGCTGGGTTATTAAAAATGTTCTGTCAATGCCAATTGTAAATAAAAAGGAAGAAATTGTTGGAGTTGCCACCTTTTACAACAGGAAGGATGGGAAACCATTTGATGAGCAGGATGAAACACTTATGGAGGTGAGAAGAAAATTCAAGAACATTTCATAATTAGATTTTTTTAGAGGCCAGTTCAGTGGATTTCAGTGGCTCATATGTAAGAAACCTCTTTAACCCCTTCACATCAACAACACATATATGTTTCTATTACCAATGCCTTATGCAGTAGGAATGTATATATACAGTCCAGCTGTGAAGGGGTTTTAATGTGTGTAAGCCGCTTCAATGTGATCAGCCCCACACATATTAGTGTCCCTGGAGCCTTACTAGGCACCAGGGATAGGGAGAAATAATACATTTAAATGCAGCTGTCAGTGACAGGAGAAGTACCTGTCACTGACTAATCGAACATGCTGCGGAGGTCTCAATGACTTTTCCTTACAGGTAGGGATATAATACTTAACTGTTGGATCAGCAATCTTCTCATATCTTGTACACACTTCTGTTGATTGGTGGCAGCTTTCCCCGCCGGCGGCGCCTGCTGGGTTTTGGGGGGGCCCTGTATAGGGTTTGGTCCTGTGACATTGGGGTTGCAGGGCCATTCTATGGCCTCCCTTACCTGCTTGCGCTCGCTTTGCGGGGTTGGCGGTCACTGACTGACACAGTGGTGAGTTAGTGTAGGGACTCATGTGAACCAGGGGACCTGCACGTGATACATGAGGCAATATGGTTTGATCAAATTATATACCAACATCCTAGTGTTGGTTTTTAAATGTAGCCGAGAGGCATTAGTGTCAGCTATAGGTGTGAGGGGCAGCAGCTCCTTCTCTCCTTCTCTGCATGTCCGAATCTTCTCATAGAGTCTGCCCTCAAGTAGATTCTATGGGGGAGATTTATGAAAGGGTGTAAATATACACCTGGTGTAAACTGCCCAAAGCAACCAATCACAGCTCAGCTTTCAGCTTTGGTAAAATATAAGAGGAGCTGTGATTGGTTGCTGTGGACAGTTTACACCAGGTGTATATTTACACCCTTTCATAAATCTCCCCCTGTGTGCAGATTGCCGATAATACTGATCATTGCTATGCAAGGGTATAGCATTGATCAGTATATGCAATTTAATGTTTGCTTACATAAGTCTCCTATGGGGGCTGATTTAATTTAAAAAAAAAGTATAAAATATATTTTTATTTTAAGTTAAAACTTCCCCCAATTAAAGTTTAAATCACTCCCTTTCCCAATTATACAAATAAAAATGTGTAAAAAAATAAATAAAAAATAAACATATATTTGGTTGCATGCTGAATTGTCCAATTCATTAACACATACCAATATAACCCGCACAGTGAACAGCATAAACAAAAAAAGGAGAAAAAAAAAATATTGCTGATTTTTTAAATTATATACCAGAAAAAAAATTATAAAAAGCGATCAAAATTTTCTTTTACACCAGTATGATAACAATAAAAACTATAAATCATGGAGCAAAAAATGAGCCCCCAACCTGCCAGAAAAATGAAGTGTTATGGCTCTTAGAAGGGTAAATTCCCCTCTGCGGTCGGAGGTTCAGGTCTCTATGGATACATCCATGCTGAGACTGTAATGCAGGCGACCTGATTCACTGTAGATCAGATAATTGGACTTCGTAAAAGGCACACTTAACCCCTAAACGACAAAGGGCGTACATTTACGCCCTCACTTCCTGGGACTTAACGCAGGAGGACGTAAATGTATGCCCTGGCGCGGTCCCGGGCTATGGAGTGAGCTCACGAGCTGAGCCTGCCCCATACCGGGTGAGGACCGGCTGCTATCTGCAGCCAGGCCCTCACCCTCAATGGAGGGCCGCCGCGATCGCGCCGCCGCCCACCATTAACCCCTTAAACGTTTAAGTATAAGTGACCGGAGCATCTCCGGTCACTTAACGATCAGGACCTCCGCAACGTTTCTGCAGGGGTCCCGATCGCTTTTTCTGACTGCCGGAGGGCTTCTCCTCCGTGCAGTCCTCGGATCGGTGAACGGCGTGAAAAAAAACGGTAAAAATACGCAGAGAATGCTTTTTTTAAATGACATTTTATGTATAAAAATTTTAATAAAAAGCGATCAATACATTTGATCTAGAAAAAAATGTTACTAATAAAAACTAGAGATCATGACGCAAAAAATTACACTACATTCGACCCCGTAGGTAAAAAAAAATTAAAAGCGCTATAAGAGTCACAATACGGCCATTTTAAATATGCCTATTTGCAAAAAAAAAGTTTTACTGCTAATAAAAATAGTAAAACGGAAGAAAACCTAGTAAACCTGCATATTGCTGTGTTCAGACTGAAAAATTCCAGTTTTACCGCAAAGTGGATTACGTAAACGTGGAAGCCCGCCAAAATTTGCAGAATCACATTTTTTGACCCAAGTTCACCCCATAAATGATATTTTGGGGGGTCCATCATTCATTTAATGGCAGATTGAAAGATGCCATTACAAAGTAAACCTTCTCCTGAAAAAAACAAGCCCTCACATGGCCCGGTAGGTGGAAAAATGAAAGCGTTATGGGTCTTAGAAGGAGAGGAGGAAAAAACGAAAACGCAGTGACAATTGTCCCTGTCCTTAAGGCCATTTCAGGCTCTGTCCTTAAGGGGTTAAAGATTGTCACTCTCACATATATTATTCCCTATGAACTGATTGGTGCCGTTTTTTCTATTTTTAAATCTTTTACTATAATATTATACTTTGATATACTATGCTGAAATAAAATATACTACATGTCAGGAATGAAATCATTGACATTTGCTCCCACTTCTTGTACAGTCTTTGACACAGTTTCTGGGTTGGTCCGTTTTGAACACTGATACGTACGACAAGATGAATAAACTGGAAAACCGGAAAGACATTGCACAGGATATGGTGATGTACCATGTGAAGTGTAGCAAGGATGAAATTCAAGATATTCTGGTAAGTAGTTTAGGCTTTCTTATATATGATTATACATAAACTGAAGCTTCTGCACACAAAGGGGAACATTTATTCTGCCAGGCTTAAAAATGTCCCCGCAGCGCCAAGGCTTCCCGGATTCATATGTATCTACATAAATCCCATGTACATCAGTGTGCATATGTACTGAAGCCTACAGTAGCTCAGAGGTGGCGTTGGTAACTTTAACATTTTTCTGATGGAAAATGTTAATTTCGTCAGACACAGAGCCTGCCCCCCCCCTTCTGCGCCCTCACCACCCCTCTCCACTTTTCTGGCGCAGTGGGCGTAGAGGGGACAGATGTGCAAATTTATTCACAAAACAGGCGTGTACAAATAGATTTATTTGCATCTGGCTCCTCCTCTGTGCACCTTAATAAACATCCGCCACGTACACTATGTACTCCTCATAACTGTGTCCAATAGTTGGACCCACGTTGATCAATTTCCTACATTTGAAGACTGTCTACGTTTGTACATAGTACATCAGAGCCTTTATGTGATATTTTAGTTGCTTCCATGATTAGTAAGACTTGGTTCACACTGTATTTTTACAGTCAGTTTAACTGATCTGTTTTAAATTACTGTTTTAAGTTACTTTTAACGTAAACAAAACGCGGTCAACCACGTTTTTGTATAAAAATCCATTTTGATCCATTTTGGAAGTCAATGGAAAAACAAATCCAAACGAATGCACACAAATGCATTCGTTTTTGCATCCATTTTATTTCATTAAATGAATATGTTCCACAGACTACAAGAACGCAGTGTGAACCCAGCCTTAGCTGAGATCCCCAAGTTATTTTTTTTTTTGTCCTGTCTTTTTTTTTTCAGCCATCTCGTGAAAAACTTGGAAAAGAGCTTGAAAATTGTGAAGAAGATGAAATTGCACAACTGCTTGTATGTATAAACTGTGTTTCAGATCTTAAAGTGCCAGTCCATCTTGTGATTAGTTACATAGTGTTCTAGCAGTTGGAGTATATAACCCATAAGGAGACAGCACTTGCCACAAAATCCACTGCAGAAAGTGTGAGGGTAGGTTTCTGCAGTGTGTTTTGGTCTTTTGGACTGCTCCATTTGCCTTATGTTACATAAGGTAATAATAATAAGGAAATATATTGAGGATTTTATTAAAACCATACTGCCAATCTGATACATTTTGTTCATTTTAGACGTGATATTGAATAAATTCTCGTTTTTTCCAGAAATCACGTTTGCCAGGACCCACTAAATTTGAAATTTATGAATTCCGTTTCTCGGATTTTGACTGCACTGAAATAGATCTTGTAAAATGTGGAATCCAAATGTACTATGAACTTGGTGTGGTTAAGAAGTTTCAGATTCCTCCAGAGGTAAGAATTCAAAAGAGTTGCAGAGTAGTATGTAAGGTTTCCCTCATTTTTTAAAATTCTTTATTTATGATTTTTACATTATAAAACAAGAACAATTAAGGTTCACAATATAAAAACTAACAATATACGTAGAAGAGTCGCTAAATTAACGCCTAACACAATCAAACAATCGAAAGATCTCAGATCCCCCTTGTATCGGAGCAAAAGGAGGGAGCCAAAAATAACAACAAAACCAAAATGAACTCGGCCAAACCCCACATATATTACAAACAGCCGCACTGTGGACAGATATGGGTAGACCCCCATCCATATCCAGACCAATCATCCAAAGCCTTACTATAGAATTAAACTGGAACAATAAATTAAGGTTACCCTCATTACTATTAAAAAACATCAACACTATATCAGTTAAAAAGACTGCCCACATCCCAACTCTGCAATTCTGCCATCCAAACGTGTAATGGTGTGTTTAGACAGAGAGATTTATCTGACAGATCTTTGAAGCCAAAGCCAGGAACAGACTATACACAGAGATCAGGTCATAAAGGAAAGACTGAGATTTCTCCTCTTCCCAAATCCATTCCTGGCTTTGGCTCCAAAAAACCTTTCAGATAAATCTGTGGAGGAGCGGGCGCCCTCCCATAGACGGGCTATGGCACACTGAGACCGGCGGGATTCCGCGGCGTACAGTTCCGCCGCGGAATTCCGCCTGTTTTACTCAGTGTGAACATACCCTTAAAACCTGAGCCAAATTTTTTTCTACCCTCTTCATGTTTGTATAACTTTATTTGTGGGATGGGACAGCATAGCATACCGAGATGTTTTGTTCTCCTTAGATGTATATGTATTCCTAATTCTAGTCATATATGGTGACAATCTTATATGTTCCTAAGTTTTCCAAAAACTTTAATCCCAAAGTAGGAACATTGGTTTCCCCATTGAATCCCCTTACTCAAAGGGTATCTCTAACTAGTCACGAGTTGTCCAAAGGCTAGGAGAACAACAGACCTTACAGTAAAACATTTTACAGCCCCTCCCATGAGTTAACTAATAAAGCTGACATTTTCTTTGAGGTTTTTTTTTTATTCGTCATCAGTTTGCGCTATTATGGGGTTGTTATCCAACCATGGTATTTAGTCTGACCATAGACAGTGTGAAACAGGGACAAGCTCCCATGTTTCAATGTTGTAGGATTCACTTAGATGAAACTTCAGGTTTCATTTAATTAGATCATTTACAATATATTAATGGGAAAATCCATTTAAAAGGGGTACTCCCGCTTTTTTTTTTTTTCTTATAAATCAACTGTTTTCAGAAAGTTATATAGATTTATAATTTAATTCTATTTTAAAATGTCAAATCTTTCAGTACTTATCAGCTGCTGTATGTCCTGCAGGATGTGGTGTATTCTCTGCAGTCTGACACAGTGCTCCCTGCTGCCACCTCTGTTCATGGCAGGAACTGTCCAAGGCCATAACAAATCCCCATTGAAAACCTCTTCTGCTCTGGAAAGTTCCTGACATGGACAGAGGTGGCAGCAGAGAGCAGTGTGTCTTACTGGAAAGAATATGCCACTTTCTGCAGGACATACAGCAGCTGATAAGCCCTGGAAGACTGGAGATATTTAAATAAAAGTAATTTACAAATCTGTATAACTTTCTGACACCAGTTGATTTGAAAGAAAACATTTTTTGCCGGAGTACCTCTTTAATACTATACCTTAGATATAATTTTTTATGTTTTTTTCTACAGAGCCTATAATTATCTGAATTTGTCGTTTAGGCACTGGTGAGATTCATGTATGCTATGAAGAAGGGATATAGAAGAGTTACCTATCACAACTGGCGCCATGGATTCAATGTTGCACAAACAATGTTCACACTTCTGATGGTATGTTATTTTTAGGCTTACAAACATGAACAAGTTAACCTTAAATGGGGCTCTAACATAAACCTCAGCCCCTTCAAATGGCTGATTGTCTAGGGTGCCAGAAAGGGCCCCACCAAGGGATAGGCCGTCAATTATTACAGGCTGAATAACCCCTTTAACAAAATAGCATTGAAATCAATGCAGAATGGCTGGAAATAATTGGCAGGTGAATTATTTCCACAGCTGTAGCAACAGTGGCTGTTGTTTAATAAATTGTGTGACCAACGGCCATTGTTTGCATTGACTTCAAAGCAACACATTTCAATGTGAAAAAAATGGCCGTTGTCCATATGTTCTGTGAACATAACCTTGAAGTTTAAAAAATAAGGGAAAGATATACTTGGCATTTAAATAAGTACTCAAGAGAAATTTTATTTTCAAACCAACTGGTATCAGAATGTTATATAGATTTGTAATTTACTTCTTAAAAAAAAAATTCCAGTCTTCTTGTGCTTATCAGCTGCTGTATATCCTGCAGGAAGTGGTGTATTTTTTCTAGTCTGACACAGTGCTCTCTGCTGCCACCTCTGTCCATGACAGGAACCATCCAGAGCAGTAGAAAATCCCCATAGAAAACCTCTCCTGCTTTGGACAGTTCCTGTCATTGACTGGAAAGAATACACCTCTTCCTGCAGAACATACAGCAGCAGATAAGTACTGGAAGACTGGATTTTTTAAAAATATAAGTAAATTACAAATTAATTTAACTTTCTGACACCAGTTGATTTAAAAAATGTTTATTTCTCCAGAGTACCCATTTAATATGTTAGTCTTAAAGGGGTTATCCAGATGTACAAATAGAAACAGCAATGTGCAGTTTCATTCTCACCTAAGACTTATTTCCCTGTTTATAGACTGGGAAGTTAAAGCGCTATTATACTGATCTAGAAGCCATGGCCATGGTTACTGCAGGGTTCTGTCATGATATAGACCACAGAGGAACTAATAATCTCTACCAGATGAAGTAAGTCATGTATTTTATCTATTCTCCATGCAGTTGGTAGGTTTCATGCATCAAACATTCTATTGAATTACTGTTGATTAATCTCTACTTGCCTTTGGCATGCCAATATTGTCGGAGATATGGCTAATAGGGAGCATTCGTACTAATATACATATGTTGGGTGTCAAATGATTGACATATTGCCTCAGCTGTAACTATATTGGACACAGACAAATAAAAACTTTCTAGTTCTTGGATCATTTGAACTTGGACTAGACAGATTTTAACAGTGGATCATGCTGTTTGACCGGACGTTCTGACCGATAATCGTTTACTGTAATAGGACATGTTGTTAAGGCAACAATCAGCCGACATGCACAATGTAAACTGATCATTGTCTTTTAGCATTTTGTCAGGCTATGTTCACATTATGTATGAGACCGGCCGTTCCGTGACCTGTAAGTGTCACGGAACGGCCGGTCTCTGAAAAGATCATCCCGGCCTGCCGGGTGATCTTTAGGACTGCAGAGTTCTGATGCGGGCGCATCCGTGCGTGCCTGCATCAGAACTCCCCACTGCACACTATGGAGCAGGCGGCCGGAGGCACTCGCTCCATAGTGTGCACTGACTGGAACAGAATAACTGACATGTCAGTTGTTTGTGGCGCCGCCAGGGATCCCTGATGGAGCATCTACTATGAGTATACGCTCTCGCCGGGATCCCATAGATGTCAAGGTAGTGTATATTTTCATAATAATCACGGCCGTTGTTGCAATGTAGTTTTGAGCATAGCCTAATTTTTATATTTTTTTCTAAAAAAAAAAAAAAATGCCTCCTACATTTACACCTACTTATGCATAGGCATGGCGGTCTTTTTCCCGCATTTGTAGTACCAGCACCTGCAAGGAGATGGGTAGATGACCTGCACATGGGTGAAAAAGACCGGCCTGCTTATGCGTACCTGAAGATGCATAAATAAATGTAAATGTAGAAAAGGAAAAGAAATGTAGAAAACGTGGAGTAAGGTGTTACAGGGACATAGCAGTATGCACCAACATGCTGATGGTTTCCATTCCTTTATTGTGATTAGCTGATGTGGGCAATAAGGATAGTTTTTCAAAATGATACCCCAGTGTGTTCTAATCCATGCACCCTAGCATACTATATATAAACAGTTCCCAGTAAATTTTCTAATTTTAGTATTTACCAAATTGTGTCCAAAATAGGAAATTTAGTACAGAGGGTTAGCACTTAAATGTAGTTGGTTGTTTTATTAAATACTGTATTATTTTCTCCTCAGATCTCAGCATCCTTTAGCTAAATTACACGGATCCTCTATTTTGGAAAGACATCACTTAGAGTTTGGAAAGTTCCTACTGGCAGATGAGGTGATAAGACCCTACATTATTATTGTCCTTATGATAGTGTGCACATTAGCTTGTATAGTGGTGGTCTCAGTGTTTACCCTTTAGCCCTGTTTTTGCATTTACATTTTCCAGTCATAACTTTTTTGTATAGTCACGTCACTATTTAATGGCATTTTTCATCTTATGAAATGTACTAGAAATTAAAAATTCTGCAAATTCCATGTTTATGCAATGTGTTACTAGCACTTTCTGAACTTTTAAGGAGGACTTCAGCAAAAAAGTTTTTTTCCAAATCAACTGGGGTCAGAAAGTTATATAGATCTTTTATTTACTTCCATTTAAAAATCTCAAGCCTTCCAGTACTTATCAGCTGCTGTATATCCTGCAGGAAGTGGTATATTTTCTATTCTATTTGACACAGTGCTCCCTGCTGCCACCTTTGTACGTGACAAGAACTGTCCAAAGCAGTAGAAAATACCCATAGAATACCTCTCCTTCTCTGGACTGTCCCTGACATGGACAGAGGTGGCAGCAGAGAGCACTGTGTCAGACTGGAAAGAATATACCACTTCCTGCAGGACATACAGCAGCTGATAAGTACTGGTAAGTTAAGTACTGATAAAGTAAATTACCAAACTACACAACTTTCTGACACCAGTTGATATGAAAGAGAAATGTTTTTATCCAAGCACCCCTTTTTTGTTCTAAAGTACAGTTGGGGGTCACTGTCTCCACAGAGATCCCATGCCCACAATTTTAACCCCCGCTGCCACAAATGGTTCAGTGGTTGCAACTCGCAGCAGAACATCAATCAATATAACAGAATTGTCAGGTGTAGACTTTTGCCTGGTTTATTCCTCTTTTTTAGGCATAAAGCTTAATAAATCTGGCCTTCTCCCACACCTCTTCGCGACTTGACACCCCGGCTGGCATATGCCATGGAGAAATGGGGCAAATCTGCCCCTTTTCTTTGGCGTATGCCAGGGGTGCATTTTAGTAAATGTCCCCCATAGTAAGGCCCGCCTCCTCCCCCCCCAATGTGACAATATTCCCTCCCCTCTGGCTCCATTGATTCTAACGTGTGTTTAAAGTGTTTAAAAAAAAAGGACCACACCACCGGATTCCTGTGGACGTCGCCAAACAGCTAGTGTTATTAAAAAAAGAGATGTACATAATGGTACATTCCCTTTGAGTTATGACTGAAAACAATAAAAAGTTATAGTCTTCCTGTGTGATATTAAATTACTTCAGCTTCAAACAATATTTAGTTTAGTCAAACTCTTGTGCACATTATATATATATATATGTACAGTATTTATATATAGTTCTGTTATATAACCTATTTTATCTTTGTGGCAGTCCATGAACATTTACCAGAATCTTAACAGAAGACAGCACGAAGTTGTCATTCACTTGATGGATATTGCAATCATAGCTACAGATCTGGCTCTTTATTTCAAGTAAGTAGATGAAAGCAGTCATCAAAGTACCAATGGTGTTTTTTATGGTGCATAAGTTACATTTTGCTTTGTAGCTACTTGTTTAACATAATGACTTATGATTAGCAGGTTCTATCTATACTGTACATTAAGGCTATGTTCACACTACGTAAGAGACCGGCCGCTCCGTGACCCCGGTAGGGTCACGGAACGGCCGGTCTCTGGCCGGATCATGATCTTTCGGCCGCGGAGCTCTGATGCGGGCGCATCAGCGCGTGCCCGCATCAGAGCTTCCCATAGCGCACAGTGAAGCAAGCTGCCGTAGCCGCTCGCTTTACTGTGTGAACTGACAGGTCTTTCCACGGCCGGAATTCACTGAATTCCGGCCGCAGAAAACTGACATGTCAGTTATTTGCGGCGCCGCACAGATCCCGGCCGGAGCGTATAGGATGTGTGTACGCTCCGGCCGGGGTCCCATTGAAAGTAGGGTTATGTTCCACCCCGCAAAACTACGGCCGTAGTTTTGCGGCGAGAACTATGGCCGTAGTTTTACGTAGTGTGAACATAGCCTAAAGGTGTATAGACCCCTAAAAATCATTCAACTTGCTGAAAATGTTTCCAAAAATATAAAATGTTCTTGAAAACTTAAAAACTTTGGGGCACATTTATAAAAGCAGCATAGCCTCCTCCTGCACCAGATTTACCATGATTTACGTCTGCTCGGGAGCAGGTGTGGATTTCTGCTCCTGCCGTACAGCAGGCGCAGGTCAGGCCAGTTTCACTAAGAGGCGTGCGCCTCTTAGTGAATCCGTTGGGGCAATTGAGGACGGGATCTAACTTTAACATAACAACATGCTCCTACCTCCCTGGCTCTTCTGAAGAAAATGTCTGACATCAGACCTCCCCTTTAAACTGGCACTGTCGTTTTAAAAGACACTGCATAGATTAATAGTTAAAGCGAATATAAGAAACATTATATTATTATCGGTTAACAGTGTCAACTAGGCGGAGCTTCACTGCAGTTGGGCCCCATATACTTGCTGGGGAGAACTGTCATGAAGCCCCGCCTAGGTGACACTGTCCACCAATAAAACAAAGCGATTTTAGAGTACAAAGAAGACACAGACATGTGTTATACAGGTATATATAGAATGTGCAGCCTCTAAGCTTGTGGATGATGTGGAGTAAGGGGGGGAGGGGGTGTGACAATATCACATTAAAGTAATTGTCTGTGAAAAAGGGTTTAGTTTTTTTTTTTTTACGTAAATATGCCCAGACTGCGTGATGTAAGAAAGCTTTTACTTGTCTCCTTCACTCCTCTGAAGCCTCCATTTTCCTAGCATCCGATCTTTGTTGAGCCACACTTCTTGTGCATTGGTTGGTACGAGACATTACCACTCAATAAACCACTGTCAGTTGTGGCTGAGCAGTAATGTCTCTTGCCAACCCCAGTACTAGTAAGTAGGTGCAACACAGCCAGGCAGGGCCGGCTCCGGGTTTTTGTGGGCCCTTGGGCGACAGAGCCTCAGCGGGCCCCTCATCCATCCATCGACTATGCACAATCACTTGAGACACCATTAACAAACACAAACACACATTACTGACACACATTGACTAACTGGCACATTGACTGACTGGCACATTGACTGACTGACACACATTACTGACTGACACACACATTACTGACTGACGAACACACTTACTGACTGACTGACACACACACATATACACACAGCACTTGCAGCTCAGTCTTCTCCCTTTTCCTCTCTGCTCTCTCTCTTTGGGCTCCTGGAGGTGCTGGTGACCCGACACTTGCCTAAGTAAGCCCTGTGCTGACGCAGGCCCTGCAGCCAGGCACCGGGATGACAGAGACTGTGAGGGAGATACATACAAGCTTTTTTTATTGCTCAAGCAACCTAGGCATACAGTATATATATAAAAGAAACATTTTCCTAGATAACCCCTTTTAAGAAAAGTTTTTTTAACCTCACCACTGGCTAGTCCAACTATGTGTGCCAATTGCACTGGCTAAAGGTTATATTACACAGCTGCAGGCCGCATTAGTTATCGCTAGGTTGCTTGCATGGCTCTCTGGTTTAATCAGCCATCGGCTGTAAATCCCCTGTTAGATAATTATACTTTGACAAGTCATTGTTACCCATCAGCCAATCAGTGAGCCTTATTACACAGGGAAGTATCTGCCTGATTTAACAGATTATCAGCCAGTGTATTAAGGCCTTTACCAGGCAAAGAAACACTTGGACCGCTATACATGCCACAGAGGTAGTTTTTTTCTCAATCCCACCTAGACTTTACATAATGCCCCCAGTCATCATAGGACTTAGGGCCCTATTACACTGGAGGTTTATTGCGCAATATATCACTCTACCATTCTAATTTAAACGATAATTGTTTTGTGTATATGCAGGCAACGATCAAAAAAATGTTCATGTGTTGTTGATCGCATCTTTTAAGCTGACCATAAAATCATCTTTAATCATTTGCTGATCTTTAAATGTTTGCTAAATACTCATCATTCTGGGATCAGAAAGAGGACACGATCGTAGATACGATCATAACGAACCACTACCTTTTTGTGTGTTATGGTGAACGATTTCAGGTTGTTCCCAGTTGTTCAGTTGGTAAACATTGCTTCATCTAATAAGACTCTTGCACAGTCCTCACAGTCCGTGCGTGCTGCAGAGATGAGTCCAATGCCCAAAGAGAATGACAGCTCCAGTCATTCTCTATGGGCATCGCACTCATCTCAGGTAATTTGCATACAGCACACTCACGGCCTCAGGCGCTGATATCTTTGTCCCAGGACCGGCTCCAGGAGCGGGACTCGCCGTGAAGGGTAAGTATCCGGGGGCTGCACCGAGGGGTCGGGCTGGCTCTGTGCCCGCGTCCTCAGTGACAGGTTCCCTTTAAGTGATGCTATTGAATAAAATGCATATTCTAGACAAATATGTTTCCCCCCTACAGGAAGAGAACAATGTTTCAGAAAATTGTTGATCAGTCAAAGACCTATGATGACCAACAGAAGTGGATTGAATACTTATCACTTGAAACAACCAGAAAAGAAATCATTATGTATGTATGCTATAAATTTTATTTTATGAGAAATAGCTTGAAACGGTTTAACTTCTAACCTAAATTAATGTAATTGTAAGGAATAAAAAGGAGCACAGGGTGAAGCCTGTAAAATCTCTGGACATATTACTGCTCACTTCTTCTCTTTTATCTATTTAGAGGTTCAAGCTTAATCATTTTAATTCATTGCTTGCGCTCCCTGCATACAGTAGATGCGCATCTTAGTAAATTAGAATATCATTAAAAAGGGTTTTTTTCAGTAATTCAATTCAGAATTGCAACCCTTATATTATATTACAGTCACAGAGTGAACTTTTTCTAGTGTTAATTTCTGTTAATGTTGATGATTACGTCTTACAGCCAAGGAAAACTCTAAAGTCATTATCTCTGAAAATGAAATAAAATTAACCCAAAACACCTGCAAAGGCTTGCTAAGAGTTTAAAAAGGAGCCTTATGGTGTGTTTACGCAGAGAGATTTATCTGACAGATTTTTTAAGCCATAGCCAGGAATGGATTTGAAAAGAGGGGAAATCGCAGTCTTTTCTTTATGACCTGTTCTCTGTTTATAGTCTGTTCCTGGCTTTGGCTTTAAAGATCTGTCAGATAGATCTCTCTGTGTAAATGAACCCTTAGTCTGGCTCAGTTGGCAACACAATTACTGGGAAGACTGCTGACCTGACAGATTCCAGAAGGCAGTAATTGACACACTCCACAAGGGGATTAAGCCCCAAAAGGTCATTGCTAAAGAAGCTGGCTGTTTACAGTGTTGTATCAAAGCATATTATAAGACAGTGGAGTTGAAAGAAAAAGTGTGGAATAAAAGGATTCACAAGTAACCGGGATAACCGCAGCCTTGATAGGATTGTTAAGAAAAGGCCATTCAAAAATTTGGGGTAGATTCACAAGGAGTGGACTGCTGCTGGAGTCAGTGCTTCAAGAACCATCACATACAGACGTCTGCAGGACATGGGCTACAAGTGTCACACTCCATGTGTCAAGCCACTCATGACCAATAGACAACGCCAGAAACCTCTTACCTGGACCAAGGAGTAAAAGAACTGGACTGTCGCTTAGTGGTCAAAAGTGTTTTCAGATGAAAGTAAATTTTGCATTTCTTTTGGAAATGGAGGTCCCAGGGTCTGGAGAAAGAGTGGAGAGGCTGTACGCAATCCAAGCTGCTTGAGATCTAGTGAGACGTTTCCACAGTGATGGTTTGGGAGCCATGTCATCTGCTGGTGTAGGTCCACTGTGTTTTATCAAGAATCAAGACCAAAGTCAGCGCAGCCATCCACCAGGAAATATTAGAGCACTACATGCTTCCCTCTGCTGAAAAGATTTTTGGAGATAGAAAAAAGTACCACTGCCAAAAGTACCAATACCTGGTTTAATAACCACAGTATCATTGTGCCAGCAAACTCACCTGACCATAACTCCATAGAGAATCTATGGGGTAATGTCAAGAGGAAGATGAGAGACACCAGACCCAACAATGCAGATGAGCTGAAGGCCGCTATCAAAGCAACCTGGGCTTCCATAACACCTCTCTAGTGCCACAGGCTGAACACCTCCATGCTACGCAGCAGTGATGCTGTCATTCATGCAAAAGGAGCCCTGACTAAGTATTTAGTGAATTTACTGTACTTTTCATACTTTTAATTTGGCCAACATTTCTGTGTTACAAAATATTAACAGAAAAAAACACTAGAAAAAGTTCACTGTTTGCAATGACTCTATATAATATAGGGGTTTCACCTTTTAAATTGAATTACTCAAAAACTTTTTGATGATCTTTAAATTTATTGAGATTCGTTTGTAAATGTAATACACAACATGCTGACCACCTGCAGTCTCCACTAGAATAGGCTTAGGTTATTACTGCATACTGTTCTACTGTATATGAAATCCATTGTTTGACGTCACTCAAGCGCCGGTGCACTGGGGAAGAAAGTGGCATCTTGTGACCACAGACATAACATTGCTGGCGGCCACAAGAGTTGTTCTTTGGTTGGACAGCTAATGGCTTCTTACATATGTGAATAAGAGGTCTGCATTTAACTATAAGCACTCATCAGAAGTGCTTACAGTTAAAGTGAAACAAAGAAATGGAACAGCGCTCCATAGCACAGGTCAGCTGGTAGAATAGGTGTGAGCACATCACCTGTGTAGGTTGTGCAAAGGGAGGCACAACACTCAGAATGGCTTGTATCAGAACCGCAGCCTCTCCCGGGTAGATCCAAACAGGATCATATACGATACAAAGAAACACCTCCTCTTCGTGTAGGGGAGTTGCGGGGCGCAGGTCCAAAGAAGGAACAATGTCAGGAAAAAAATAGTTTATTAAAAATTCCCATAAAAATAGCTAAAAAGCGACACAACGCATTTCTAAACCGAACTGGTTTCATTTTGACACTTGAGAAAGAAGCCAGTCCAGTTTAGAATCGCGTTGTGTCGCTTTTTAGCTATTTTTATGGGAATTTTTAATAAACAATTTTTTTCCTGACATTGTACCTTCTTTGGACCTGCGCCCCGCAACTCCCCTATATGGAGAGGAGGTGTTTCTTTGTACAGTTAAAGTGGGCCCCCTGAACTTGTCATTCTACTGGACTGCATCTGTTTCTAGAGGTCAGGATTGTCAGTCAGTGGGAGAACTGTGGCACCGGGCTAAAGACCCATCCCAGATGCCTACTGCTAGCAGCACCCTTGCAGAGAAGATCAGCTGTCAATCTTTATTAGGCACTACTCCTAAAAATGTAATTATTATTAAGTATAACTACAGTGCAATGGATAACTACCATTATGTTTTTGCTGTAGGGCTATGATGATGACAGCATGTGATTTATCTGCTATTACAAAACCTTGGGAGGTCCAGAGCAAGGTGAGATATCTATAATTTTATATTGTATATGTTACATTGTTTTTTAGGCTAACATCCATAAGCTGGAGGTATACAGTACATCAGGAGTATTAGCGGATGTATACCTCTGACATATGCCACTGTACTTTACATTGCCTTACTATATAAAAAAGCTTTCCCACACAGCAGAAATAAAAAGGCATGCTCACAAATACAGGATAATCTTTTAGGCTTCGCTAGTTGAACTGGAGCCTATGGCTATATTCAGAGTATGTGCCGGGAGTTCATTATGCCTACACTGATTATAGTGGTAAAATAGGATTAATCAGTCACAAAGAAGAAAGTTTATTTATTTTATTTATTTCAATTGGTAATAACAAGTAGACGAAAACAGTATAGAAGTATAGAATTGGCCTGAAATGCAGAAGGGTGTCTAAGAGTATATATATATATATATATATATATATATATGTATATGAGCTGCAGAAATAATAGGACTGTATGCATCAGGTGCTGCAACCTCACTGAACTGACAGTAGAGACATGGCAGGGGGATAGGCAGGGTGGTAGGACTGTGAAGGAGAGCAGAGGGAAGACAATGTATTTGGGAAATCAGGAAGTACAAAAGTAAGACCCCCCCCCCCCCCAAAAAAAAAAAAAAAAAAAAAAGAACTGCGGCAAACAGGTAAGCAGTGCTGGTCAACAGGGCATTCTGTATTTGTATTTATAGAAATGCTGATATAATTCTAGTTCACTAGAATACTTATTGTCATTACGGTCATTGTTTTATTAACAGGTTGCTCTTTTAGTTGCTGCTGAATTCTGGGAACAAGGTGACTTGGAGAGAACTGTACTTCAGCAGCAGCCTATTGTGAGTGAATGCATTTTATGAAGAATTATTATTATCAGATAGAACCTGCTACAGGCACCTATAATATAAAATAGTTATTACCAATCTATAAATTGACAGCACCCCCTGTAACCCCTTCCGGAAGTTTGATGTCATGTATGTGACGTGTAGCCTTGGGAAGTGAGTATGAAGTCTGTTCAGAAGATGAGCATACTCCATACAAAACTGTAGCTGAATATACATCAGTGGTCAGGATCCACGATAACTCCAATCCCAGCCATTTATCCTCCTAGATGCTGCATTCAATAGAGACTGTGGCATCTAGTAGCTAATATTAACAGTGGTTATCCCTTCCCTTCTCTGACCAGTTCCATATGATGTGATTACACTAATGATGATGAATACACTAATACCTATTGCCAGAATTGCTATGTTCAGTCACCTTGCCTCCCAGAAAAGGAGTCCTCACACAGCATCATAGTAGGAAAAGTTCTAGGAGTCAGAAAAGGATGATGCATTTATGCCCCCAATGCCTTTATTAGCTGGTTATTGGCTCCGTCCTGATCCTATCCTGGATCATGTAAACATTGCCCAGAACCACTGAGATCTACAGCAGGTTATGTATGCAAAGGATGTCACTTATTCTATTCATTCTATTGATTCTATTGAATTTAATGAAGTATGGATGTGATTCTCTTTGGAATAAATAAAGAGGGAAATTTATCAAACATGGTGTAAAGTGAAACTGGCTCAGTTGCCCCTAGCAACCAATCAGATTCCACCTTTCATTCCTCATAGACTCTTTAGAAAATGGAAGGTGGAATCTGAATGGTTGCTAGGGGCAACTGAGCCAGTTTCACTTTACACCATGTTTGATAAATCTCCCCTTTTGTTTTCCCCTGCACACATAAGCGACTATAAGTGACATGAAGCTTGACAGTCTGTCACATACAGTATTCTAGGGCAGGACCAGGATGGAGCTAATAAAGGGATGGATAAAACTTAACTACACTGAAATGGTGAGGCTGGGTTCACACTGTGTTTTTAGCATACATTTAACTGATCAGTTTTTTAAAACGGACAAAAAAAAATAGTGTCAGCAACGTTTTTGTGTCCGTAAAAAAAAACGGATCCGTTTTGATCCATTTTTTTAATAATGGAAGTCAATGGAAAAACGGATCAAAATGGATGCACACAAATGCATTCGTTTTTGCAATCCGTTTTTTATATGTTTTTTTCAAAAACGAATGATAAAACGGACTGCAAAAACTCAGTGTGAACCCAGCCTAAGGGTGCCTTCACACCTACCGGATCCGCAGCACATCTCACTTCTGCGGACTCGCTGCGAATCCGCAGAAGTGAGATCCGCTGTGGATCCGGTAGGTGTGAAGGCACCCTAATACTGTTTTGCAGCTAACCTGGAAAATCATGTGGCCATAGGGTGTATTCATTAAAGGGGAACTATCAGCAGGTTAGACAAATCTAACCTGCTGATAGTCCCCTATGGTGTCCGGGACGCCGAGGAGGAAGGTGTGTGTCTTGCCTACCTCCTTGGCGCTGGTCCCTTGCTGGTAGTAATCTTTGGTCAGGAGGACCCGCCTGCTCCATTAATAATCACCACAGGATATACACAGGAGCCTGCTGCCCACAGCAGCCAATCACAGATCAGCTTTGTGTTTCTGTCTTTTTTTTTAAATGTTAACCTCCTTTAACCTATTTATCAAAAAATTTTACTTTGGGTCACAAAATATGTAAACTAAGTTATTTGTCTATATTTTATGGACATAAACAACATGGAAACAAACAATGTATGTGGTAAAACAAGTACTAGCTTCCAAAAGATGTAAGTACAGTAAAACCTCTTTGAAAAGACCACCCAAAATGATGGATCTGAATAAAGAGGTGGTCTTCTTCTCAAAAACGTGGTCTTTTGGAGGGGTTTTATTATGTCTGTGTTAGCAAATAGAAACTATACAGTGGGTGAGGGTAAAGCTTCATAGCTTTAAACCTACACTGAAAATTACATGGACATCATTTAGATGCCAAACACGATCGGGTTGTTAAAAAGCGCAAGACAATCATATATAACTAGCGTCCAATAGCCCTACTTAATGTCCCTTAGCTTGTATGGGATACACTTCAGGATAAATTAAAATGCTACGGTGCTTAGTTTATAATAGAGAATTAGCATGCATTTGGGAGGAGAATTTCACTGACAAGTAATTATTTCTAATAATATCCCAATAATGTCTGATTATTTTCTAATATATAATGTCTTATTCCAATTACAGCCAATGATGGATAGAAATAAATCTGCAGAACTACCAAAGCTCCAGTGCGGTTTCATTGACTTTGTCTGCACGTTTGTATATAAAGTAAGTCATTAATATATAAGAGGAACATATATCTGAATGAAGGTCATATCTTCTACATATTTGCCTGCCTTCAAAGGGAACCGATCAGCATCAAATTCGCTATAAAGCTAATAAACATTGGTAATAAAGCTTCTAACAGCACCCAAGCATATTTGTGTTTCCCGAGTCCCAGCCAGCAAAACCCCGAAAACGTGAGATGCCTCCAGATACGAGTATACCGGTCTTAAAGGAGAAGTCCGGTGAAAATTTTTATTCAATTATTGTATTGCCCCCCAAAAGGTACAAATTACCAATATACACTTATAATGGGGAAATGCTTATAAAGTGCTTTTTTCTCTGCACTTACTACTGCATCAAGGCTTCACTTCTTGGATAAAATGGTGATGTCACGACCCGACCCAGCTTGATCCCTTAATGCAGTAATAAGTGCAGGTAAAAAAAGCACTTTATGTACATTTCCCGTAATAAGTGTATTTGGTGATTTGTATAACTTTTGGGGGGCAATACAACACTTAAAAAAAAAAATTTGCCGGACCTTTCTTTTAATAAATCTCCCCCATTGTGTGTACCTGTGTGATCTATATGCTGAAGTCACCTATCACTTAACTCCTGTCTGTGTCGATAAACTGGACACAGCTGGACACTGATGGGAATGGATCTGTACAAAACAGGAAGTCTCACAATAGTTTTATGTAAAAGGACGCTAGTTGACCTCAGGGAGATCAACCAAAACACCGCAGAGACACCATCACGTGTCTCAACGTCAGTGTATTCTAGAACATTGCCCCCAGGGAAATCAAATATGCAAAGGAACACTGCAGAGACACCATCACATGTCTCGACGTCAGCGAACTAGCCAGACCTTCCCTCCGGGAAGGAACAACCAAGCCAAAGGCGTTCTCCAGTCAAGGAAACCACCTCAGCAAGGTATCCATCCACAGACAGCAGGTATCCATCCCGAAACAGCTGTCTGTGGGTGGATACCTTGCGGAGGTGGTTTCCTTGACTGGAGAACGCCTTTGGCTTGGTTGTTCCTTCCCGGAGGGAAGGTCTGGCTAGTTCACTGACGTCGAGACATGTGATGGTGTCTCTGCAGTGTTATTTCACAATAGTTTTAAACCTAGCGGCCAAAATGTAAACTGCTAAATTCAGGATTATTATTAAAAACTATAGGTAAAAAAAAATAAAAATTCTTTAAAAATATGTTTAAAGGGTATGTGTCACCTAAATTATCTTTTACTGATTAGAGTCAGACAATAAAACTTGTTCTTTTATTCCAATCTGTCTTATGGACATAGACGACAATAGACAGACGAATGTGAAACATCATTAAACATGCTCTGCAAGAAGTCATTCCACAGGGAGTCATATATCGCTGCAATGCTGTAAAGATCACTTTACAGCAGCCTCCTCTTATCACTACAGACAGACAGAACAGGAAGTCTCAGCTTAGTTTTAGCCCCACTGGTAAGAATGAAAACTGCAAGATCTCAGGAATATTTTATAATATAGGTTGAAAAATGGAAAAATAGAAGAAACTTCACCACAAATTCTTAGAACATGTATAAACATGAACTTGTATAAAATAAATACACTATTCAAGCAATAAATCGTTTTCTGATTACACATTCCCTTTAAGTAGCAATTCAATATGACATTCTTCCTAAATATTAACAATCATTACATCCCGTGTAGGAGTTTTCTCGCTTCCATGAGGAAATTCAGCCGATGTTGGATGGTCTGATGAATAACAGAAAGGAATGGAAGGCTCTGGCTGATGAGTATGAGGCCAAAATGAAGGTGATTGAAGATGAAAAGAAGAAGAAGGAAGATGAACTTGCTGCGAGGAAAGGTTGGATAAATCTGTTTAGTAAATTGTTTTCCATAAGATTTTGGGAACATTCCTGTCTGATAGCGCAGTCTGTACACAAATGGACACATCTACTGAAAGCTGAATCACTTCCATTGATTCTCCAAACTTTAATATTGCCCATGATAATGGAAATGTTTTTGTTGTTTTTGTAGAGACTGTCAGCGCTTTACTCTGGATTTTGTTCCGGTTATAGCTATTCGATGTCCCTGCTAAGATAACAATAATTTTACTTAACCTCAGTATTGTATCGGTATTACCTCTTACTTTGGTTTCCCGCTCCCACACAATATATTTAATGATATTAACCTTAATCCATAATCTTCCAAATCCTCTTTTGCCAAAGTGACTTTAGTTATTTAATCAATGTATTTTCAGTCAGCTGTCCCTGTCTGCCTGAGCTGACACAGCATATTCTTTTGTAAGGTGGTGCATGACCTATATGTCCCAGCCTGGACTATCATTCAGAAAGTAATGTGTGGTAGAAAGCTGGGGACATCTTAAAGTGCTAATTGTTTTTTTTTTGTTAAAGAAATCAATAGGGGTTGTGATCACAAGCGGTTTTGCAATATACTTTTTTTTAAAGTTTTATATGTTAAAAGTGTCACTGTCATCATAGAAAACTTTTGACATCTCATACTGACATGTCAAAAGTTTTGATTGGTCCGAGTCTGTGGGGGAGATTTATCAAACGGTGTAAAATTTAGACTGGTGCAAACTGGGCCCAGCAACCAATCACAGCTCCTCTATCATGTTAGCAGAGCTGGAAGCTGAGCTGTGATTGGTTGCTGTGGGCAGTTTGCACCAGTCTAAATTTTACACCCTTTGATAAATCTCCCCCAGTGTGTTCAGACCTGTACCGATTGGGAGAACTAGCGGTCCTTTCCCAGCTCCGTGTCACATGATCAGTCGGGCTCATAATGTAAGTCTATGGAGCATGACTGATCACGTGACACAGAACCAGGAGAAGATTGTGCTGCAGCGCGGTCCTGTCCCCGTCGTTCTCCTAATCAGTATGGGACCTGGACAGATCAAAACTTTTGATATGTCTCCATTATATGTCAAAGTTTTCTATGATGACAGTGACACTTTAAATCAGTGTTTTACATATGACCAAACTGCGGTCCATGCTCCCTCCATGCTGAAATTTGGTTTTTGCTCTATTCAAATAAAGAGACCAAACACAGTAAGTCGCAGTCCTTTGTCTGCTCACACAAGACACCTGTTCATCATGCGGGCTGTATATCAAATTAGAGCAATTAATTATACTATTAACTTTTACCAATGATATTATCAGCTCTGCAGCTTACCAGGAGACAATGCTCTGTTATGCAACAAATCATTCAGTATAATGTAATTGTATGCTTACAGAGGTTTTGGTGCTATAAGACAGGAGAGCTGACCATACAATGCAAGGACCCCCATGATTCTCTGCTACTGAATGTGAACACGCAGCAGCTTTACACATCCACAGTAAAGGGAGAAACCTAGTGGCCATATGTATAACATTTATTTAAACATAGAAAACTTAAAAAATAGAGTATATTGTAAAACTGCTTGCTATCTTACAGTGCTTCTTTAATCTAAAACTGTATTTTGGCAGGTGATGTGTAAAAACGTAGCCGTAGGATAACATTTCTGAAGCCTACATCTAAGTCTTGCGTTCTGTCTTTTTCCCTATAGCTGCTGCTGATGGAGCTGGAGGAGGGGGTGGTAATGGCAAATCTTCAACGTGTTCAATCATATAACTTTCAGCAGATAGAGCTATTTGTAACCCCATTTGGAGAGAAATACCAAAGGAACAGTTTCATACATTATGTTTTATGGTTGTCTGATTTTAAAATTGAATTTCTTAATGATATCGTATGCAACAAGATCAGCTATAGTTGTTGTCATGGACGGAACACTGACAGGTCCAGTTCACATTGTTCATCAAAATGCAGATTGCGACCTTGGTGTGGAGGTTTGTAAGGTATAATTCTGTTAACTAAAAGGATAGAAATGACCACAAACAAGGTCTATGTAAATCCTATTTCCCCTGAATGATGTTGACCCCACCCAATCAAACAAGGAATAGTTCATAGATCACTACATAATAAAGTAATAGATCAATATACACATACAGAAGATCAATAGACACATCTCAAGCATGAAGAAAATTATGTAGGTGAATATATTTTATATTTCCCAACTTTCTAGATCCCATTGTTTATTTGGTAGTGGCTGATGCTACATTTACTCTTGTAACTCCCAAGAACTCCTTACATAACAATAAAGGAGGACGCACCATCCACGGTACTTGAAATTTAAAGTGAATCTGTACCCGCTGCCATCCATTCCAAACCGCTGGTACATTTCTCTAGTCATCAGAATGCCATGTCTGGTCCTAGGGTTGGCCTCCCTCCTGGGGCCAGTATTATGGTTAAAAGCAAGTTTTATTCCAGCAGCTTAGCAAGGTTAGGGGGGAGGGTCAATGGGGCGGGGCCTAGAGCATCCCTGCCCTAGGCCTGCAGCGCCTTTCTCCCTGTCTCTATCCAGCCCAGGGGCGTGCCAATAAAGAAGAGAGCTGGGAGTGAGGCACTGCAGACCTAAGGCACAGATGCTCTCGATCTGCCCCATTGACTCCCTGCCTCGATGAGGTGCTGGAATAAATCTTGATTTTAACCATAATACCAGTCCCAGGAGGAAGGCAGACCCCAGGATCAGACTAGACTAGAGAACAGTACTAACAGTTTGGGGCCGGTAGAGGCCAGTACAGATTCGCTTTAAGGGTGGCAGATGTATCTTGGGTCTTCAAGTATAAGCTGTTTTGACAGTGGAATCCTACAAAGAGTAATGATATATGATGACCGAAGTTGCTCTACATGTGAGCATGAAAATTAATAGAAAGTATATTAGACAGCCTTTTTGAAGTTAGATATGAAACATTAAAGAGGTTATCCAGCCTTATAAAATTGATAGGCCTTCAGTACTAGATCTGCGGGTGTCGGACTCCCAGAATCCCTTGAAAGGTCCATGGCACTTAAAGGGGTGCTGCAGTCTCTTAATATTTAAAAGTGCTTGTCCTTGTGTTGCCATACTAATAGTAGTAGTGGCACAAGGTAGTGCATTGTTGTCTTATCAGTTTTTTAAGACTGTATAACCCCTTTAAGCCTGTACAGCATACCTAGCATAATGTATGTTTGACATAGTAACCGTATGTTTATATCATTGCTATAATGTGGATCTATGCAATATACAAAAAATATTATGCAGTGTAAATAAAGTATTTTTCCAATATAAATGTTATACACCATTTGCTTTCTTATAAATTATTGTGCTTGTGATTTTTTTAAAGCATCATTAGAACATGTATAGATGCAAAAAAAATCTGACCATTGGTTCTAAAAGGGAGGAATTGTTTGGCATTAGAGATGAGTGTAACCTGTGTGTGCTTGGGTCCTATCATTCAGCATTTATATACCAGTCACTGAAGAAGTTGGATGCAGCTCTAGGGAGTCTCGGAAAACATGGGTACAGCCTATGTCCCAGTTGCGCTCATCTCTATAAGGCATGTTTAAATTTAACACGGTCACAAACCTCTGTATTAGGAGAATGTCTTTTTTTGGGTTATTTATTTATTTATTATAAGAAACACTACTCCTGTTAATATACTTTACCTGTGAATGAGACTGAACTATGATATATAGCATTAGGCCCCCTCTGTACAGTCCTCGTATTAGCCCCCCGTGCACCAAAACGATTTATTTGACTGCAATGAAAACTCATGGGCACCACACAATCATGTCACATGTGCTGAAACCATCTAGAAGCCATGCTACTAAGCACAGAATCAGGGAGTTAAGCATCCAGCATCCAGTAAATCCAGTATGGTAAATCTAGGCCTGGATTCTGCTCTAGCCTCTTAGTGAATAACATTAAAATGTTTACTGGTGGTCACTAAAGGCTTAAAGTGTCGCTGTTGTTACAACTTTCAAAATCTAAATCAACAGTAGATGTGATATAAAGCAAGTTTGCAATTTACATTATTTTATTTTTTTAGTTATCATGGAAAACATGCCACTTCCTGTTTTCTGACTCTTTTTTCTCAGTCAGAAAACAGGAAGTCCTGTGTATCCCAGGCCATCTGAGCGCTCACAGAGAAGGCAGACATGTGATTGATGGACACATTGAGCTGTGACTCTCTGTAGTGCTAGTAGGGATGCACGATGCACCGAAATATCGATACTACTATCGATATTCCGGGGCAATAAACAATTCGGTACCAGGATTTCCTGGTATCGATACTTTATGTTAATTTGCATAATAGCGCAGTATAACATAAAGTATAAAGCAGAGAACACGGCCAGCGGCTATCTGAGCGCCGGCCGTGTTCTCTGTGTGCCGCCCCCTGCTCCCACCTGTCATGTCTTAGGTCCCGCGCAGCTTCTGCTCCCGGTGGCGCCAAATTCAAATTGCCGGCACACAGCGATGGCTTGTGCCGGCTATGTAACTGTATACATACCGCTGTCACAACTGACAGCGGCATTCTCCCATCCTGAGCGCGCTGTATATGCAGCAGGGGTCGGCTACTATGTGTAACAGACCCCGGCTGCTAATGACTGCATGTAACCCTTTCAATGCCGCGATGTAATGTGATCGCAGCATTGAAATGGATGATTGACAGGTGGCTGTGAAGTGTCCGATCGGCACCCCCGCAATGTGAGAGCGGGGGGCTGATGGGTCACCTCACAGCCCGAGGTCCGCACTCACCTTCCCGGTGTCTCTGCTGATAGAGTCTGGCTCAGCCAGCTTCTACTAGCAGAGCACTGATACTGATCTATGCAATGCTACAGCAATAATATATAGCATTGCATAGCTCAGGTCATCCAAAGGGCAGAGCAGGGTCAGCGGCAGGAGAGGGAGAGCAGCGCGATCCGGGTGAGCAGGACAGGGGGGAAGGATGGAGGAGACGCGGCCATCTGGCAGCACAGGACTGTGAGGAGGAGCGGCAGGCCGGGCCGTCAGGAGACTCACCTTCCTGATCACAAACGGTAAACAGTGCAAACGCAAAAAAACACCAAGTTCAGTAGCACATAAAAACATGCTACTGAATAAAACTACAGATCATGGCACAAAAAAAAGACCCCTCACACCACAGCCAGACAGGTAACAGTGTTAGGAGTGAGAATAGGGCAATTTTTAAAGCACATTTACTTTAAATAATGGAAACTTTAGTAAAATTAAAGGAATGTGAATTGGTTCGTTACGGACCTGATGGGGGGCATTTCTAATTTTCAATATAATTTATTCAGTATCGAATTGGTATCGAGCATTGAAAAAAAAAAAGTTGGTATTGGTATCGAACTCAAAATTCTGGTATCGTGACATCACTAGTGTCTAGTCAGTTTTTTTCATACAGCACAAGTCTAAAAATCTGCCTGCAGGAGACTGGACCTGGATTTCTGGTAAGTTCAGCTTTGTTTTACAGCATGATGACAAAATAATGAATGTACAGTATATTGCAAACTTGCTTTATTCCTCATATACTGTTGATTTAGATTTGGAAAGTTTTAACAGTGACACTTTAAAATATTAGCTGTAATACACTGCACTAAAAGACTAGTGTATTATACTAGTGATCTGCTGATCACAGAAACAGTCCTCTTGTGGAACATGAAAAAAGTAAAAATAAATAAAGTGTATAAAACAAAATGTAAAAAAATATATCCCCCATGCTCTATAAAATAACAATACTTTTTTCTTCCCCTCTTTCATATAAAACATTAAAAACATTAAAAATACACATATGAGGTATCGCTGCATCCGTAACAACCTGAAAAATAACATTATATTATTATTTATTCTGAACTGTGATAGCTATAAAAAAAAAAATAAGCTGGGATTCCTATTTTTTGTTAATCCGTTCCACCAAAAATGGTAAAAATCAAATAGTCATACATATTCCAAAATGGCGACCCTGAAAAGAAAGAAAAAAGGCAAAATGTATGTTGGGGGTTAAACATAGAAATCTTAAGAAAAGAGTATATTGCACAACTGCTTGCAATAAACGTGCAACTCCAACATGCTCAAGTCCAAGCATTTGAATACCTGTATCCAACAACAATATTTTCCGATGTTCACCAATTATTAAAACATTTGTTTAAATTATATAAAATCCAATATGTCTTCTCTGAACGCAGGACCAGTGTGTGCCTATGTGTCCAGTAGATGGCAGCATAACACTTATATGATTTTAGAGGACCTGTCAGCAATGTCGGTTCTTATACAGCTCGGAACTTGCTTTGGGTTCCAAACTCTTGCTCAGATCTCAAACACTTTTGAGTACTACCACAATAGTCATACAAAAATTTACCAGAAAGTAACGTTCAGAATTATAACTTTGCTCGGTGTCTGAATGTTTTTGCGAGCATGGATCGTGGGCTGTACCTGGTGAGTTTACCACTGGTGAGGCTTCACATACAGTACTGTATTAGACTTCTGGAGTGCATATACAGTATAGTAGTAGAACAGTCACTGCACCACCATCTCCAATCCTGTACTGTATAAGACTGCTGGAGTGCATATACAGTATAGTAGTAGAACAGTCAGTGCACCACCATCTCCCATCCTGTACTGTATAAGACTGCTGGAGTGCATATACAGCACAGTAGTAGTACAGTCAGTGCACCACCATCTCCCATCCTGTACTGTATAAGACTGCTGGAGTGCATATACAGCACAGTAGTAGAACAGTCAGTGCACCACCATCTCCCATCCTGTACTGTATAAGACTGCTGGAGTGCATATACAGTACAGTAGTAGTAAAGTCAGTGCACCACCATCTCCCATCCTGTACAGTACTGTATAAGACTGCTGGAGTGCATATACAGTACAGTAGTAGTACAGTCAGTGCACCACCATCTCCCATCCTGTACTGTATAAGACTGCTGGAGTGCATATACAGTACAGTAGTAGTACAGTCAGTGCACCACCATCTCCGATCCTGTACTGTATAAGACTACTGGAGTGCATATACAGTACAGTAGTAGTACAGTCTGTGCACCACCATCTCCCATCCTGTACAGTGCTGGGGTGGGGGACTATACAGTAAAGGATGAGTGAGGAGTCGGTGACTACTGTACTATAATTGCTGGTTTTGTTGAATGTTTCTTGTATAAAATGTCCTGTACAGTATATAGTGCTTTTCTGTACTGTACTGTAGGGAATAAACTAGGTAATTTTTGTTGGGTGCTGGCACCAATTAAACACATTTACATTATTTCCTATGATAAAACACTGCTCGATTCTCAAACTGCCCCCTGAACCAATTAAGTTCAAGAACCGAGCTACCACTGTATATAGCTTGTCACTACTCTATTCCTTACAATCTAAATTGAGCCACCATGTTGGCTGTCAACTTGGTGGCACCAGCCCTCTCTTCTGTATAGTAGTGTCCACACTGATCGCACAGTGTCAGAGCGTGTCCCTACAATCTGTATGTTGATCAATTCATTCATACCCTTCTTGATACTGATATTTCATAGGCCCTCCTTTGTTCATTCATGCACTAACAATGGGCCAATTTGTGCACACAATTTATGCAAACCTCCATGCTCCCCAATAAAAATGTTTCTACTTTGTGATAACATTCAGTATTAATATTCCTTCTGTGTGTCCCAATATATTAGGTAGACACCTGCTAAATAGTAGGTTGGAAGATCAATCTTCCATAAAGTAGATATATAGTAGGTAAGGTGACCCACCATATAGTAGGTATATGGCAGGTAAGTAGACCCCCTATGTAAAAGATAGACACCACAAATAGTAGGTATATAATATGTAGGTAATCTTACCCTATATAGTATGTAGGTAGACTCTTTATATAGCAGGTACTGTATATAGACTGCCCAATTAAAAATATTAACTAAAATAACAAACAAAATTGCTAATGTGATTTTCTTCTACCTGTGTGGCTGGCCAGAGAACCAACGGCACTGGGCTTCACCATAATTTTCCCTTGCATGTGTGGTATTCTACCTGGGATCTGGGGCATGTACTGTATCCTGAAATCCTAGTACTAGGGAGGCCACTACCAGCAGCACTCTCTGTGATGGCAATTGTAATACCCCGGCTGATAGATTCTCTTTAAATTGATATTGTCACCCCCCACCCCCACACACACACACACTCTATTTGCTGTCTTCTACTCCATCAATATGCTTAGATGCTGCACATGTGATCTATACTGTATAATCTATCTGTATAAAACGTGTCTGTGTCTTCTTTCTGCTCTAAAATCGCTTCATTTCATCAGTGTACAGTGTCACCTAGGCGGGGCTTCATGGCAGATGGACTCCATCTCCGGCTGGGTAGTTGTCATTGTGATTGGCTGATTGTTGTCTCTATTACACAGAGCCTGCCTGATTCGGGCCCTTACACAGCACCAGCTAAAGGGAAAGGGAAGAATTATCCCTGTGAAGTAGGTAGACAGTGTGAAGTAACAAGGGCAATCTTGAACCCCGAACACTGAGTATCACAGAGTCCCCCAAATACAATTTTTACAACATTTTTAAATCCCTATTGCACTAGTGTTCTATTTTACTCTTGTTAACAAAAGCTACCTTTTACCATAGAATAGATACTAGGGAAAACAAGGTATTCGATTGGGGATCAAAGAAATAAGGAATAATAATTCCCTCCCGGTAAGTCATGGGTCAATTCATGCATTTTAAGGCTATGTTCACACTATGTATGAGTCCGGCAGTAGTTCGTACGCCGCCGTACATGTGCGGCTGAAAGTACGGCCGTGGGAAAAATAGACATGCGACCGGATTGCGAACATGCGGGCGAACCGCGAACATACGCCCATAGTACAGTTATGCTTCCCTAGCTTGTTTCAAAGCGATCTGAAACAGGTCATTTACTTGGAAATCTTCGCCCAGCCCCGTAAAACACACAGAACCTTTTGGATCTAAAAAATCACGTTCAATTTGGCTGAAATAAGTACTCCGTACGGGACCGCATGGCAATCCACGCCCGTGAGTTGGAACAGTTCCGGCCGCAAACAATGGTCTTGTTCATTTTTCACGGCACCATATACGATCCGGCCGTAAGCTCATACGTAGTGTGCATTGTGCGGCCGTATAGCGTATACTTTTAAGCGAACGCATCAACCTCAAAACTACGTGCGTATATTCGCGTTTCGCACTACGGACGGAAAAATACGTAGTGTGAACATAGCCTAATGCTCACTCAACTCTACTCATAAGTCAGCATAGAACCCATAGAAACACATTTTTTCATCAACTATTACAAAGTTTGTTTAATTTTCCATTCTATTATATGTATATATACAGTATGGGGGAGATTTATCAAACATGGTGTAAAGTGAAACTGGCTCATTTGCCCCTAGCAACCAATCAGATTCCACCTTTCATTTTCCAAAGAGTCTGTGAGGAATGAAAGGTGGAATCTGATTGGTTGCTAGGGGCAACTGAGCCAGTTTCACTTTACACCATGTTTGATAAATCCCCCCCCCCCCCTATGTACCTAAAAGCAGTATAAAAACTGCAGTTGTGGTGCACTGATATGAAAGGAATCAGAAGACTCTTTCGTGTGCAGTGCAGCATGTGGGATGAAAAAAAAATTCTTAGAACAAGGGATTTGCTTCTTTCAATCTGTGGATGAGGCCAGTATTTGAGTACTGCCCCTATAACCTTAGAGGGGTATAAAATTTAAAGGGATCTGTCAGCTGTAACTTATGTTACACATGGTACTTAGTACTTGGTACTTTTCCTGTATCCAAAATGTAGAGAAATGCTTTTATTCTCTGGTACAAGGAGCCAAAGGGGCTTTTCTAAGCTCCTGAATAGCTACAGGCCGAAATCACCCCTGACCCCGCTTGATTAACACCTGGAAGTCCCAAGCATGATCAGGTATGGGTGGAGGGAGGTGTTACAGCGTGCTACAGAAGCTCAGGAAAGCCTCTTTGACTCTTCATTTTTCTAAATCCTAGAATGATAGACAGATATATGGATGGTACCATGTGATTCCTTGACCTAACAGCTATCTAACATGGTCAGCAGTTTGGAGTGGGACAGATTCCCTTTAACTTTAGGCCTATGTTCACGTTACATATTTTTTTAATTACAAGAACGTCCATTATTGCCGATTAAAACAACGTCCGCTCTTGTTAAAAAAAAGAAAAGAAAAAAAGTACTGCATTGAAATCATTGCAAAACAACAGCCATTGTTCACACAGTGTATTGAACAACAGCCCTTGTTATACACGTTCATGAAAATAATTGTCACTTAAAATACACAATGGTTATTTGATTTCCAGGCACCCCCACCCCCATGGGCTTTAGATAATGTTCCTTCAGCCGATATGGCAGTATCAGCCGCAGGAACATGTAAAACCACGGCCATTGTTTTACGCAGTGTGAACATAGCCTATGGGTATGTTCTCATGGCATAATTTCAAGCAAAGGCTGTGCGGCGGCCTCTGCTTAACCCCTTAACGACATCGGGCGTATATTTACGCCCTGATGCCGGTAAGGACGTTCAGAGCGGGGCCGCGCGGCGACCCCGCTCTGAACCGCGGCGGTCCCGAGCTCCAAGATGGCGCCGTCCCCGTCTCGGCACTCGTTTACTTCCGGCTGCAGCAGCCGGAAGTAAACGAGTGCCTATCTCATGGATCTCTGCAGCATATCTATGCTGCAGAGATCTCTATGAGAGATCAGATCACTTATACTAGAAGTCCCCCAGGGGGGCTTCTAGTATAAGTGTAAAAGTAAAAAAAAAAAGTGTTGTTAATAGTAAAAAGCCCCCTCCCCTAATAAAAGTCAGAATCACCCCCCTTTTCCCAGGTTATAAATAAAAGTAAATAAATAAATAAATAAATAAACAAACATGTTTGGTTTCGCCGCGTGCGTAATCGACTGAACTATTAATTAATCACATTCCTGATCTCGCACGGTAAATGGCGTCAGCGCAAAAAAATCCCAAGGTGCAAAATTGCGCATTTTTGGTCGCATCAAAACCAGAAAAATTGTAAAAAAAAGCGATCAAAAAGTGGTATATGCGCAATCAAGATACCGATAGAAAGAACATATCATGGCGCAAAAAATGACACCTCACACAGCCCCGTAGACCAAAGGATAAAAGCGCTATAAGCCTGGGAATGAAGCGGTTTTAAGTGACGTATATATGTTGACAATGGTTTAAATTTTTTACAGGCCATCAGATTGTTATAGAAGTTATACATGTTACATATCGTTTTAATTGTAACGACTTGAGGAACATATATAACAAGTCAGTTTTACCCCAGGGCGAATGGCGTAAAAACACATTTCCCCCAAATAAACAAAATGCATTTTTTTCTTTCAATTTCACCACACTTTGAATTTCTTTCTGGTTTCGCAGTATACTTTATGCAAAAATTCAGCCTGTCATTGCAAAGTACAATTAGTGACGCAAAAAATAAGGGCTTATGTGGGTTTCTAGGTGGAAAAATGCAAGTGGTATGGCCTTTTAAGCACAAGGAGGAAAAAACTAAAACGCAAAAATCGAAATTGGCTCTGTCCTTAAGGGGTTAAAGTTCTGCCTGTTCCATAGACTAGGATATTTTCAAACGAAATGTGCTGTCCGCCCAAAGAATTGCTAAACCTGATCAGAGCAAAATATGGAAATCTTTCATCTCATCGCAATATAAGCTGATATTTTGGTTGTTCCCCAATCCATTTACAATGGAGCCATGGTTATACATGTAGAAGTTGTTAGGACTGACAAGGCTAAACATCTCTAGGTGTAAATTGGAATACGTTTTAAAATCTATGCTCTGTCCATTTTATACATCAACCGTCCGAATACAGACAGACCCAAAGAAAGAATTTGGAGAGTTCAGACAACTGTGCTAAATACGAATAGTAATTTATTGGAATTATGATGTCATGGACATATATTATATTCCTTTTCTCAATTAGAAGCTAACTGGAGGGGAGCACTTCATTAGCTCGGCAGTCGGCTTATCAGCCTGCTACCTTTAAACTCTGTGCTACTGGGAGAGTCCTGCTACAGTCCTGGGAGAGCGGAGGAGTGGCACAGACTTCAAAGGCAGCAGACTGAAAAGCCGACTGCCGAGCTAATGAGGCGATTGGCATCACTATTACTGTAAATTCACTCATCTCTAATAATAATAATAATATTTATAATAATACTAAGTAGTATAATAATAATAATAATAATAATAATAATAATAAATAGAAGTAGTTGTATTCATTATAATTATTATTAGTTGTATTCATTTTTATTGATTGTAGTAGTATAATGCTGCATTTACATGAAGCGATAATTCGCCCAATCGATTGTTTAACCCCTTAACGACATCGGGCGTAAACTTACGCCCTGGCGCCCTGGTACTTAGCGCATCAGGGCGTAAATTTACGCCCGATGTTTCCCCGATCGCTGCGTGTTCACACACAGCGGTCGGGGAAGATGGCCTGCTATAAATCATAGCAGGCCATCATAGCTTCTCGGCACGGGGGGTGGTTAACACCCCCCGTGCTTACGATCGCTGCTATAGGCTGATCAATTCAGATCAGCCAATAGCGGCGATCGGAACCTTTTTACAGTAATGGCGGTCGGTGCCGTCCTCGGACGGCACCGACCGCCATTACTGTAAAAAGTAATGTTGATCGCCGTGCCACCGGCCCGATCGCCGTGAACGGCCGGCCGTTCACGGCGATCGGGCCGGTGGCACGGCGATCAGAGTCCCACAAAATAGTAAATACCTGCCCTGGACCCCTCAGCTAGGTAGCCGAGGGGTCCAGAGCAGGTATTTGTACATTACTCACCTGTCCCGGGCTCCTGATCGGCGGCTTCCGGGTTCGCGGCGTCCTCCGTCATTCCGTTCGGTCTTCGGGTCTTTCCGGCGGTCCTCGTCGTCTTCTTTCGGCTATTTTCGGCTCCAGCCTCGTCATTTTCCGGATTTTGCGCTCTGCTGCCCCCTAGCGGCTGATATGTGTAATACACTTATCAGCAGCTACAGGGATATTCAGAATATAGAAAAAGTGTTTTTTTTTTTCCCCAATTTTTTTTTTTCTATTTTCCGCACCCTATCGCCGCTGAGTGTTGATTAGCATCGCACGAAAGTGCGCTGCTAATCAGCAACTCCTCCTTTTTGGCGTAGGGTGTTTTTTTTCTATATTCTACTGCCACGGTCTGCTTATAAGTGCCGCACATAAGTGCGGCATTTATCAGCAACTCCTTTGGCGTAGATTTTTTTTATACTTACTGTAAAAAAAACACGTAAAAAACACTACATTACACCACACTACATTGAATAAAGTTTGACACTACACCACTACATACCCCATATACTAGTCCCCATATAAAGATGGCCCCCAGGGTGTTTTCGGTGTCAGAGGGATACGTTATTATTGCCTCCGACACCGAAACAGCCAGTGAGGATGAATGGGGGGGATCGTTCTTTCCTCCATTCATCCTCATCATCCAGTGACGTGTCTGGGGGTAGCGTAGCGTACGCTGCCCCCCAGACACGTCTTTTCCGCCAGTACCGTCCCAATAAGAGATGACGGTATGGTGTGAAATTCTACAAACTCTGTGAGAGTACCTCTGGGTACACTTACAGATTTAGGGTACATGCACACTGCGGAATGGCGAAGGATAACCCTTTGTGCATTCCGCAGCTGGCACCCGCTGGCGGACTGATGGAGGCGCGCGTCTCCATCCGTGTCATAGACTCCATGTTATGCACGGGCGGATTCCGTCGTCCATCCAAAGAATGAACACGTTGGACGGAGAGCGGAATCGGCCCGTGCATAGAATGGAGTCTATGACACGGACGGAGACGTGCGCCTGCATCAGTCCGCCGGCGGGTGCCAACTGCGGAATGCACGAAGGGTTATCTGTCGCGATTCCGCAGTGTGCATGTACCCTTAGAGTGTATGTAGGAAGGAACACCCGAATCCAGCCCCAGATGCCCCCTCCCCTCCCATCCTCGGAACAAGTGGGAAGATCGTCCGGGAACTGATCTTCCCACTGCTGGATAAAGGTCACCACCTGTACGGGGATAACCTTTATACCAGCACCCCCTCTTCCGGTCCCTCGCTGCCCTGTAGCTTGCGGCACAATCCGAAAATATCAGAAGCAGTAATAGCGCCCTAATATTTAGCAGCCATGGAGCGGCCCCAGCGCTTCTGGATATGAGGGACCCCGTATCGCACCAGGACAACATTTTCCAGGTGACGTCCCCCACACTGGAGAACAGGAGACCCCAGAAGAAGTGCAGAGTGTGGCGTAACAGGGGGATCAGGAAGGACACCATTTCCAGTGTGACGCCTGTCCTGATCACCCCGGCCTCTGCATATTGGATCGCTTCAAGGCGCACCACACGTCACTGGGGTTCTACATTATCTAAATTCTGTCCCTTATTCCTATTTCAGGGGTCATGTTGGTCCGGGGATTATTCTGATCGCCATTATGGAGTCGGGAAGGAATTTTTCCCATTGATGAGGCTACTGTCGTCTGCCTCACGAGGGTTTTTTGCCTTCCTCTGGATCAACACAGGTTGAATTTGATGGACACCTGTCATTTCCAACCTTATAAACTAATAATTGCCCTAATACCCCCAAATAAATTAGAATTGTCCCTTTTTCCCAGCTAAGTAGGTATGGCCGCCATTCCCATTAGAGGATGCCATGATGCAATTACAAAGCCTCTGTGCGGCCAGGACAGTAGAAACCCCCCACAAGTGACCCCATTCTGGAAACTACACCCGATAAGGAATCTAACAAGGGGGGCAGCGGGGATATGGCCCCCAAGTGACGGCCACATTTGGGACGTGAAAATGAAAAAAATGGTATTTTTTATTTTCTCGGCACATGTTCTACGTAAGTGCCTGTCACCAGTGGGGTCCATATGCTCACTGCACCCCTTGTTAGATTCCTTATGGGGTGTAGTTTCCAGAATGGGGTCACTTGTCGGGGGTATCTACTGACCTGGCAGCACAGGAGCTTTGTAATTGCGACATGGCCTCCATCCTCCATTCCAGCCTCTAAATGGCGCTCTGTCCCTTTGGTGGCTTGCCCTGTGCCCATATGGCACATTATGCCCACATATGGGGTATTTTCGTAATCAGGGGAAACTACCCTACACGTTTTGTGTTAATTTTCTTTTTTAACCCCTTGTGGAAATGGAAAAAATCAAGGCTAGACCAACATTTAGTGTAATTTTTGTAAAATTTTTACTCTAAATCATTAATCTTGTCATGATTTTTTCATTTTCACAAGGGGCTAAAAGATAAAAAAAACCACTAAATGTGTAGAGCAATTTCCCCTGAGTACGGAAATACCCCACTTGTGTACATAAAGCGCCATTCGGGTGCAGGGTAAGCCTCCGAAGGGAAGGAGCGCCATTTCGTTTTTGAAGGCTGGATTTGGATGGAATGGATTTTAAGGGGCCATGTTGCATTCAAAAGGCCTCTGTGTTGCCAAGACAGTTGAACCCCCCCACAAGTGACCCTATTATGGAAACTACACCCCTCAAGGAATGTAACAAGGGGTGTAGTGAGCATATGGACCCCACTGGTGACGGGCACAAATGTGGAACAATGTGGCGTGAAAATGAAATATTACATTTTTTACACTATAATGTTGGTTTAGCCTTGAATTTATCATTTTCACAAGGGGTTAAAAGAGAAAAAAACACACAATATGTGTGGAGAAATTTCCCCCGAGTCCGTAAATACCCCACATGTGGACATAAAGCGCCATGTGGGCGCAGGGCAAGCCTCCAAAGGGAAGGAGCGCCATTTGGATTTTGGAGGTTGGATTTGGCTAGAATGGATGATGAACGCCATGTCGCATTTACAGAGCCCTCGTGCTGCCAAAACACTGGAAACCCCCCACAAGTGACCCCATTCTGGAAACTTCACCCCTCAAGGAATCTAACAAGGGGTGCAGTGAGGATATGGACCCCTTGATGACGGGCACATTTGTGCCATGAAAGTGAAAAAATGAAATTTTTTACTTTTACGTCACATTGTTCCACATTTGTGCCCGTCACCAGTGGGGTCCATATGCTCACTGTGCCCCTTGTTAGATTCCTTGAGGGGTGAAGTTTTCTTTTTTCACGCCATATTGTTCGGAAAATCTGTGAAGCACCTGTGGGGTCCAAATGCTCACCGCACCCCTTGTTACATTCCTTGAGGGGTGTAGTTTTCTAAATGGTGTCCCTTTAGGGGTGTTTTTTAGGTTTTGGCACCCCAGAGCCTCTGCCAACCTGAAGTGGTACAGTCAGAAATGACCAAATATAACGGAGGCGTTGAAATTCACTAGGCGCTCCTTTGTATCTGAGGCTTGTGGTTGCGTCAAATAGCGCAATAGGGCCACATATGGGGTATTTCTATAAACTGCAGAAACGGGGCAATAATTATTTGGGTGCATTTCTCTGGTAATAGGTTTATAATTATGAAAAATATTGGATTACAATAAAATCTCTGCACAGAAAATTAAAATTTTCAAATTTCTTACACACTTAGCTTTTATTTCTGTGACTCCCCTAAAGGGTTAAAAGACTTTATGGATATGCTTTTGCAGAGTGTGGGGGGTGCAGTTTCTGAAATGGGGTGCTTTGTGGGGCTTTCTAACATACAGGCCCCTCAAATACACTTTAAACCTGAACAGGTCCCTAAAAATATCTGATTTTGAAATTTTACTGAAAATTTGGAAATTTGCTGCTAATGTTTTAAGCTTCCTATTGTCTAAAAAAAATTAAAGATCGTTTAATAAATGCCGCCAACATAAAGTAGACATGTTGCTAATGCTATTTAATATATAATTTATGTGGTATAACCACTTTCTGTATACGCAAAAAAGTTTCAAAGTTGGAAAAATGCATTTTTTCACATTTTTTCACATTATTTGGGTTTTTTTCATAAAGATTTGTTATGATTATCGACTCCAATTTACCAGAAATGTAAAGTACAATATGTCACGAGAAAACAATCTCAGAATCAGCCGGATAGGTAAAAGCATCCCGAAGTTATTAATGACTAAAGTGACACTGGTCATATTCATAAAATTTGTCTCTGTCATTAAGGCCATTTCAGGCTCTGTCCTTAAGGGGTTAAAGATTTTGAAGCAACAATTTGGTTTTTATAACGATCAGCGTTTAGACAAATAAATTGTTAGAAACATCGTTAGAAAATTTGTAAGAAAAATCGTTATTGCGATCGTTTTTAAGATCGCTTCAGCCCATCTTTCACATAGGGTGAATCTTTGAAAGACTGTTTCCACAAAGCGTTTTGCGAATTTTTTGCGAATGGCAAATGACGATTTGAGAACATGTTGAAAGATCAAAATGAACGATTTCTCACTCGTCGCTTGATCATTTGCAGTGATTACACGGAACGATTATCGCTCAAATGCCATCGTTATTGCGAAAATTCAAACAATAATCGTTCTGTGTAAACGCAGCATTAGTTGTATTCATTATTATTAGTAGTATTTATTATATATAAATTTATTATTATTATTATTATTAGTTTTATTCATTGTTATTATTAGTATTTGTAGTATTTATTATTACTTAATTTATTATAATTTATTATTATTAGTTGTATTCATTGTTATTATTATTAGTTGTAGTATTAATTATTATTATTAGTAGTAGTAGTATTTGAGAAAAGTAATATAATATTTTATGTAAATTACCAGAATTGTCACTCACTGTTTATGTTAGCTTACTATTCTTTACTGTTAAATATTGGTTACGTCATTATACACATACATCAGATGCAGCTATATGTATTTAAATCTATAGATGAATCTAAATGACATTTGGTGCTGTTTGTACTAATAATAATTTGGTGCTGCCCCATCTGATGACCACCTGGAGCTGTACACAGCAGTGTAAGTGGAGTGCAGCTCTTGTAGGTGCCTGAGCAGCTTTCTGCTCCACAGCTGGGAGCATCCCTCACCCCCCTCTTGTCTTCCACATGCATGTTGTGTATGCACAGTGCAGAAAATCACTATCCCTCTCTATACACTGAGCACTATTTCTTCTCTGGCTCCCCTTTTTCCTCCCATTTCTGGGGAGCTGATAGGTGTATAGATCCTAGCACTGTTCCTGCACTGAATCCTCGGGATGTAGCAACATCTGGAAGTTTATGGCACCTGTGGGATATAATGTTTTATTGCTGCTATTGCTTTTTCAATGAAGATGTTTTATTTGGACATCAGCTAAAAGAGTCCATTTCGGATTTGTGTGAAGCTGGTGTGTGCTTTTAAACTCCATCATCTCTCTGGACCTAGTGCCATAGTACAATGCTATCAGGAAAGTCTCTGAGGTTCCTAGTTTATGGTTTCTATCTATGGATATTTTTGTTTTTGACCTTCCTTAGAGGTAAGTGGTTATTCTGACTTTACTGACATATTCTCTATATGAATTTACAGAGTACATTTCTATTTAAATGTCTGCTGTGCATGGTGCATGTCACTGTGTTAGTGTCTGTCTGAATTTTTACCTGCAGTCCTATGGAAACCAGAGGCAAGACATAGTGATAGCACAGCACCAACTTCTAAATGACAAACTCATCTCTGCTCTATCTATTCACCTCCATCTATTAACCTATGGGATTTGAATGAATAAAGTGTTAAAGCAGCCACTTCTTCCCCCCCCCCCCCCCCCCCATCTGTTGGCATGCTGTCTTTTTTGTTGTTGCTTTTAACTATTGTTTCTAAAGGTGGGCACCTGCCTCTGGGTATTTATATACAGTGCGGCTTTTTCTTTTATCAAATATATCATCTATCTATCTATCTATCTATCTCCTATGTATCTATCCATCTATCTATCTATCAATCAATCTCTCTACCTATTTATCTCTTTATGTATTATCTGATAGATAATACATAGATAGATAAATAAATAGAGAGTTAGATGATAATATCTATCTATCTATCTATCTATCTATCTATCATTTATCTTCTCTGTCATCTATCTATCTCCTCTCTATGTGTATCTCATCTATCTATCTATCTATCTATCTATCTATCTAGCAAAAGAGAAGAAGCAGCACTGCTTTAATGTGGTAATGGTGGTGCCAGCGGATCTTGATCCAGACCAAAGATCGTAGTGAGTATATATGCAGAGAATCCACAGCACTCCAGTGTAGTGAAAAAGCTCAATAAGCTGTGTTTATTCAGTCAATTCATAGTGCAACACTCCAAACGCAACGTTTCAGTGACTCTCTGTCACCATTTTCACGCTTGAAAATGGTGACAGAGAGTCACTGAAACGTTGCGTTTGGAGTGTTGCACTATGAATTGACTGAATAAACACAGCTTATTGAGCTTTTTCACTACACTGGAGTGCTGTGGATTCTCTGCATATATCTATCTATCTATCTATATATCTCCTATCTATCTATTTATCCCTCTATGTATTATCTAATAGATAATACATAGAGAGATAAATAGAGAGATAGATTGATAGATAGATAGATAATATCTATCTATCTATCTATCTATCAATCTCTCTACCTAATTATCTCTTTATGTATTATCTAATAGATAATACATAGAGATAAATAAATAGATAGATATATAATATCTATCTATCTATCTGTTGTCTATATATCTCCTCTCTATGTCTATCTATCTATCTCTCTATCTCCTATTATATCATCTATCTATCTATCTATCTATCTATCTATCTATCTATCTATCTATTATTCTTTTATCTATCTATTATCTATCTCCTATCTATCTATCTATGTATCTATCTATTATTCTTTTATCTATCTATTATCTATCTTCTATCTATCTATCTATTATTCTTTTATCTATCTATTATCTATCTCCTATCTATCTATCTATCTATCTATCTATTATCTATCTATCTGTCGTCTATCTATCTGCTCTCTATGTCTCTCATCTATCTATCTATCTCCTATTATATCATCTATCTATCTATCTATCTATTATTCTTTTATCTATCTATTATCTATCTCCTATCTATCTATCTATGTATCTATCTCCTATTATATCATCTATCTATCTATCTATCTATCTATCTATTATTCTTTTATCTATCTATCTCCCATCTATCTATATCCTATCTATCTCATATCTATCTATCTATCTATCTATCTATCTATCTATCTATCTATCTATCTATCTATCTATCTATTCATCTATGATCGATCAATCTATTTATCTATCTCTTTGGTAATGTACACAACCATAATCTGTCACACTCTATAAAGAAATAAAAAAAAAAACTAAAAAGATTAGACGTCTTTTATTTAGTATTATTTTGGAAGAAATTTAGCAAAAACTTATTAACCCCTAACTGACACAGCAGATTTTGGCCTTGAGAACAGAGACACTTTTTAATTTTGCCATTTAGCTTTTCTTCCTCACCTTCTAAGAACCATAGCTTTTCTCATTTATGGTATGTTTGTTTATTTTAGAATGTTTTCCATTTTATTATTATTAATATTAGATTATTAGTTGTAAAAAAAAACAAAAAAACTTTTATTGGGGTGGGGCTTTGTAATATTTTTAAAACATTAAAGAAATTTTTTTTTTTACACTTTTTAAGTACCCCTAGGAGACTATTATAATCAATCATTAGATTGCTAACAATGATCAATGCTATGCCATTGCATAGCATTGATCAGTGATCTCAGCACTCTACTAGAGTCTGTCTGACCTTTCCTACATAGACCAAAATATATAAACAGGGCTATCTTAACAGCAAAAAATTCCTACAAGACTGATAGCTCACAACAAGATATGATAAACAATAAACACTTTATTGATAATTCATGTGAAGTTCATAAAAATACATATTTAAAATTCCAAAATCATGATATAGACAGATTTGTACAGATGACATAGGTGGGCCACAGAGATCACCAGGACATAATTGAGCAGTGAGGGGAAGCGTGGTAAAATTAGTCAGGCGCCCAAACAAGGGAAAAATTTATAAAGTGCACAGTGCTATAGGATCTAGTGTCCAATAAACATGTATAGCAGCAATGATGGTATATATTAAAGTGCACAGTGCTGTAGAGATACTGTATATGAAATCTCTGATGTATGGGCGACTGCGGTGATTACACATACACACAGTAATAGCGACAATGCCTAACCAGCTTCCAAACTAGTAACATGCTATAGTGCGGGATATACCTCAAGTCCGGTGACTGCGTGGTCCTCCTCCTCCCCAACGCACGTTTCGCGTTAGCTTGATCACGGGGCGCCCCGTCAACGTGCCCGCATCAGATCTCCACGGAGGAAAGATCATCTGGCCGGTACTTAAGTACTGGCCGTGATGATCCGGGCTGAGACCGGCCTTTCCGTGACCAGCCGAAGTCACGGAACGGGCCGTCTCATACGTAGTGTGAACATAGCCTAACACAAGTTGTGTGAACATACACTAGTAAAGAAAATGACTAGTACAATCTACATCTAGTGCAGACTAGATGGACCGGATGTTCTTTCTCTGATGGCAATCTTCTATGTTTCTGATATATATGGCCTTGATTTGCATAAAATGGCCATAAAAAAAGAGATTTTGTTTGAACATAGCCCTAAAGCGTAACTGTCATTTTTTTTTTTTCGCAGAAATCAGTAGTATAAGCGATTTTAAGAAACTCTATAATAGGTTTTATAAGGCAAAAAAGCCTCTTTCTGTATTCAAAAAGCAATCTCCCAGCCTCCCCCCCCTCACTTCTTATCTGTGCATTATCAGGCAAATCCGTCTTCATTACAGAGAAGCAAGTGAAGACGGGTTCTGCTGTGTCCATTATATCCCTATGGAGGGGGCAGGGGCCGAGGGAGAGGAGGGAGCAGGAAGAGGAGACATGAAGGTCAGCTGTTTGTAGACTGTCTGGGCACCTAAAACGCTGGATTCAGGGGTCAGAAAGGTCAGTGCTTATCTAGGAACTTGCTGAGAGAAGATTGCAGGGTGTTGTGCTGGACTGCTCCGTGCTCACTCACTCCTCTCAGCCCCTCCCCTCTCCATAACCACATAATGGACATAGAAATCCTGCTTCTTCTGAAGTCAGGGGGGAGCTAGGAAAACAGCTTTTCACTATAGAAGGAAACTTTTTTGGTAAATAAAACCTGTTACTTAGTTTCTTAAAATCGCTTGTACTATAGATATTTATTGTTTTTAGAACAATGAACCTGTAATGACAGTTACGCTTTAAAGCGACACTGTCACCCCCTATTTGCATTTTGACTGCTCTCCACAGGTGTAAAGAGTAAATGTTACAGCTTTCATTACTTATTTTATATCACACCTCATGGTGCTTGTTCTGATAAAAAGTAGGTTTTATCACCTGTGGATTGGTATATGTGGGCGGGGCCTCAGGGCCTATGCACCACATTGCTCAACCCCTAGTGCAACTTAGCCCCGCCCCCATCCGTGACATCACCACCGCATAGGCCCCGCTCCCTCAGCGGCCATTGGTGTGCGACAATCTAGAGGGGTGGGGCCTAGAGCTTTAGGCTGGCCCTTCCAATGGCTGCTGAGGGGCGGGGCCTATGTGGCGATGACGTCACGGATGGGGCGGGGTGAGTGGCGCTAGGGGCGGAGCAATGTGGCACAGAGGCCGCAAGGCCCCGTCCACATATACCAATCCACAGGTGATAAAAACGACTTTTTACTAGAACAAACACCATGAGGTGTGATATAAAATAAGTAATGAAAGCTGTAACATTTACCCTTTACACCTGTGGAGAGCAGTCAAAATGCAAATAGGGGGTGACAGTGTCACTTTAAGTTTTTTTGAAGGCTATCAATTGCAAGATAGATATAAAACACTAGAACACTAGTAGAAGGAGTCTGGTTCATGATAGGTAGATGGGTGTTCTTCATTCAATGTGTTTTAGCATGTCATAAAGATGCATATACTATACAATTGTGTATTTGCACACATAAGCTATGTTCACACACTGTCAAAATGACGTCTGTTTTTATTTTTTTAAAACAAAGGCTAGTATTCTTATAGTAGTGCTTGATGATGCCCCTTCCTTCCAATAGAACAGTGCAGGGCAGGGCTGTGCATTAACAGGGGCACCATAGTGGTTAACCATTGTAGTTCCACATGGTGCCACTGTTATAAGCATAGTCAAGATTGGGTTTATTATTATGACTGTTACTTAAAAAGTAGGCCTTAAAGCTGGCCATAGATACCTAGGAGAATGGTTGGCCAAAATGGCAGATTGTAGTAATTTTAGCCGATCATTGTCTGTAAATTATGAGCAGACTATCATGTGTGATGACTGAGAGCTGACTTATGTCTGGCGAAAATCTGTTTCATTAATACCTACAGTACTTCTCAACGACATACTCAGAACTCTTAACCAGGGGCAACTATAGTCTTATGGGCCGAGGGCAAATGTTAAACCTAGACCATATACAAAAGTATACTGAAAAAATACATAAATCTTATTTCAAAGGGGTGCTCCAGTATCAGCAAATTGTATTTTTTTAAAAAAATCTCCCTATATCTCCCCAAGATATATATCTTTCTAATACATAGTGCTGGCTTTTTCATGCTTCAACACTAACATGAAATGAATAAAAGAAGTACTGCAAAATTAGTTTTGTCCCTCTCTCCTGTGACAATACATCATCCTCTGATGTAACAGGAGGCTTAGCTGGATCTAGGCCCCATCCCCTAAGTGATGCATAGTCTCTGACCAACCCCTCCAGCCTACATCATCATCTCTCTTAGCTGACAAGGAGTAAAAGAAGCTTAGGGAAGAAACTGGCAGGGGTGCTGGGGGAGGTTAGTAGGCTGGGTGGGAGGGCTGCCATGATCAGCTGAGGGAGTAATGGATCCTAGAACATATAGTACTCAGCAACTACTCAACCAGTAAGTGCAACCAAAAAACACAGAACCAAAACCCATAAAACAAATGGCTTTTGGTGTTTTCAGGACTGGGGCAGGCAGGTAAACAACGTTAGGCCATGTTCCCACTTCGTAAGTTTTGTTATAATCAAGGCCATTGTAACAACAGCCGTGATTACTACGGAACTTACGTAGTGGTACCTTCTAAAGAATTCATAGTATAAACTCCGGCCGGGATCCCTCGCGGCGCCGTAAGAAACTGACATAAGTTATCTGCGGCCACTATTCATTGAATAGTAGCGGCCACAGAAAACCCTGTCAGTTTACAAAATGAAGCGTGTGGCTCCACACGCTCCAATGTGAGCAGCGGGAAATTCGGATGCGGGAGCACACGAATGCTCCTGCATTCGAATTCAGTGGCAGTAAAGATCATCTGGCCGGTACTGCAGGCAGGGTCAGGGAACTGTCAGTGTCTTACAGAGTGGGAACATAGCCTTAAAGGGGTTGCCAGCGAAAAAAGAATTTCGCTGGTGCTATGTAAATAAACATTTAAAGGGCATTCAAGGTAAAATAACTAATTCCCTATCCACACATAGGTAGCAGAGATGCTGCTGAAAAAATGTTACTTTTTTAAAGCAGCCTGCATTTTTTTTACCCTTTATCCACATATAATTCAGCTAGAATCACCTCATTTAGTTTCTCCTTTCTGTCTACAAAATTCCTTATATCCTTTACTGCACTTGGGTCATGTGATCTCATGGTGACCCACTGGTAAATCTATGTCTTTCTGTGCTATCACTGAGGTCCCCTTCTCTGCCAGAACTTCCAGTTCTGGCTGCAAGGACTGCTCCACATGATTTCATGATTTCCAGGACTAAGGCTGCATCCAACTTCTTCAGCCACCGGTATGGAAATGTTGAGCGTTCGGGTTCCGACAAACCTTACATGCTCATCTCTAATCTCTAAGGGTGCCTTCACACATACAGTATCACAACAGGGGGGCAGTGCACTGATTGGCTGAGCAGGACGTCAGGGAGCCAAAGAAGCAGACAGGAGCACCGGCAGGTAATGTATTAGCCTGGCAGGGGTGGGTTGAGTGGGAAGGGGCTACTTTCTCACAGCGGAAAAAGGCAGAGTATCTCAGCAAATTTTGCTGCAGAGCTGCAATACTGTACATGTAAAGGCACTGTTTGGAAAATTCTTTCTGCCATGGCCCGGGATTAGCTGTGAGCCGGTGGTACAGCAAGGTGGGCTTGGGTACACTTGGTCACTTGTCACGATGGCCAGGAGTGGTGTTAGTACCCACCCCCAGACACACAGGCAGTACGCCCAAGTGTAAGGCTGCATTCACATGTTCTGTGTTTCACATATAACAGAGACATGGAAGGCCTGTAACGGAGTTCCTCCTGCATGGGCAGTATCTCTATTGTGATGCTGAGAGCGGGGGAAATGTATGAATATGCATCATGCTGTAATGACAGAGCCGCATGGCCGCTTCATTACAGCGAGGCGCATATTCAAACATTTCCCCCCCTTTCAGCATCATAGCAGAGATGCTGCCATGCGTGGGGGAAGACAATTTCATTACAGGCCTTGCACGTCCGTGTTCCATGTAAAACGCTGAACGTGTAAATGCAGCCTTAGGTGTAGGTGCAGTGTAGGTGCAAGTGCGGCGAGCAGTGTCGGACTGGAGTGCCTTGGGCCCACCAGGGGAAATCATTCTTGGGGCCCACCCTTCTGCCACCATACTTATCTATGGTAACATTAATAAGGGTACATAATGGTGCGTTTACACAGGCAGATTTATCTGACAGATTTTGGAAGCCAAACCCCGGAATGGATTTGAAAAAGGGAGAAATCTCAGTCTTTCCTTTATGACCCGTTCCCTGTTTATGGTCTGTTCCTGGCTATGGCTTCAAAAATCTGACAGATAAATCTGCCTGTGTAAACGCACCATAACACGGTGTGATATGGGGCAGCATAGGGCTGCAAATGATTGCTAATCAGCAGGGCAGGTGATGTGCAGCCGACAGCAATGATCTAAGGGCCCTTTTACACAGAAAGATTATCTGACAGATTATCTGCCAAAGATTTGAAGCCAAAACCAGGAACAGACTATAAACAGAGATCAGGTCATACAGGAAAGCCTGAGATTTCTCCTCTTTTCAAATCCAGTCCTGGCCTTGGCTTCAAATCTTTGGCTGATAATCTGTCAGATAATCTTTCTGTATAAAAGGGCCCTTAGCCGCACAAAAAATCAAATTAGCCAACTATGGGGCATTTGCTTTCATGTCAGCAGATCTCTGGCACTTTTACATGGGCTGACCATCGGCTGAATAGACTTCCTAGGAGCACTTGTTACCAATTATTGGCCGGTGACCACAACCATTGCTACCATATTGTTACTGACCAAATCTGCTATACTAAGACCAATGAACACCGCACCAGATTACAAGTAACAAATAATACCACCACATACTGACTAACACCGCCAAATACTGACTAACACCGCCACTGGTACTGAATAAAATCCTCTGAACAAAGATCAATATCCCCTCATACAGTCATATAGAGGTAGCCACAGCTCTACACAGGCTCTATACTCCATATACATTACAGTGCACATAGATTTAGCGACTCACAGGGGACATCTTCTCTGATCAGAGTTCTTCCTTTTTCATCTTCTTCTCCATCTGTCCTGGGCCGTTATGAGAACTTCTCCGAGCCACGAATCCACAGAATCTGCCAGAGAAATATATTAGGCTCCTCACTCTGTCACCATCCTCATCTCTCTACACACTACACATCTGTCATCTGTATTGGCCCCTTTACACCTTCTCTCAGTGGTTAGCCCTGACTATTTGTAGTGTGTGTGTGTGTGTGTATATATATATATATATATATATATATATTATATATATTGTGTATATATATATATATATATATATATATATATATAATGTGTAGACACCTTGTAGATGGCCCCTTGTTCAGTCCTCCATATAGATGGCCCTGTGTGCCTCTACTATAGTAGAAATCCCCCTCTGTGTAATCCCCTTACAGTAGATGACAACCTCTGTGCATTCCCTATATCAGGTTTAGGGAACCTCGGCTCTCCACCTGTTGCAAAACGGCAACTGCCATCATGCCTGGACAGCCAAAGCTAAAGCTGTAGTTGTGCAACAGCTGGAGAGCCAAGGTTCCCTATTCCTGCCCTATAGTATATGGCCCCCTCTGTGTAGTCCCCTTATAGATGACCCCTCTGTGTAGTCCACTAAAGTAGATGCCCCCCTCTGTGCATGCCCTATTGTATACACACCGCACCCAGTATAGTTACCCTTATAGATGCCCCCCATTGTTGTCCCCCTCTGTGTAGTGCCCTTTATAGATGCCTCCTCAGTGTTGTCCTCCTTATAAATTGCCCCCATCCAGTGTCCCTTATAGATGGCTCCCTGTGCTGTCCCCCTTATAACTGGCCCGTGTTATCCATCCCCCCATATAGATAGCCCCCTTATGTTGTCCATCCCTACCCACCATATAGCCCCTTATGTTGTCTATTTCCCCATATAGCCCCCTTATGTTGTCCTTGCCCCATATATAGCCCCCTTATGTTTTCCTTCCCCTGTATATAGCCCCTTATCTTGTCCTTCCCCTGTATAAAGCCCCCTTATGTTGTCCTCCCCCTGTATATTGCCTCCTTATGTTGTCCTCCCCCTGTATATAGCCCCTTATGTTGTCCTTCCCTGTATACAGCCCCTTATGTTGTCCTTCCCTGTATACAGCCCCTTATGTTGTCCTTCCCTGTATATACCCCCCTTATGTTGTCATCCCAGTGTATACACCCCCTTATGTTGTCCTTCCCCTGTATATAGCCCCCCTTATGTTGTTCTCCCCTTTATATAGCCCCCCTTATGTTGTCCTCCCCCTGTATATAGCCCCCCTTATGTTGTCCTCCCCCCTGTATATAGCCCCCCTTATGTTGTCCTCCCCCCTGTATATAGCCCCCCTTATGTTGTCCTCCCCCCTGTATATAGCCCCCCTTATGTTGTCCTCCCCCTGAATATAGCCCCCCTATGTTGTCCTCCCCCTGTATATAGCCCCCCTTATGTTGTCCTCCCCCTGAATATAGCCCCCCTATGTTGTCCTCCCCCTGTATATAGCCCCCCTATGTTGTCCTCCCCCTGTATATAGCCCCCCTATGTTGTCCTCCCCCTGTATATAGCCCCCCTTATGTTGTCCTCCCCCTGTATATAGGCCCCCCTTATGTTGTCCTCCCCCTGTATATAGCCCCCCTATGTTGTCCTCCCCCTGTATATAGCCCCCCTTATATTGTCCTCCCCCTGTATATAGCCCCCCTATGTTGTCCCCCCCTTGTATATAGCCCCCCTTATATTGTCCTCCCCCTGTATATAGCCTCCCTATGTTGTCCTCCTCCTGTATATAGCCCCCCTTATATTGTCCTCCCCCTGTATATAGCCCCACTATGTTGTCCTCCCCCTGTATATAGCCCCCCTTATGTTGTCCTCCCCCTGTATATAGCCCCCCTTATATTGTCCTCCCCCTGTATATAGCCCCCCTATGTTGTCCTCCCCCTGTATATAGCCCCCCTTATATTGTCCTCCCCCTGTATATAGCCCCCCTATGTTGTCCTCCCCCTGTATATAGCCCCCTTATGTTGTCCTCCCCCTGTATATAGCCCCCCTTATGTTGTCCTCCCCCTGTATATAGCCCCCCTTATATTGTCCTCCCCCTTTATATAGCCCCCTCTGATAAAAAAAAAAAAAACACAAGACAACTCACCTAACCACACGCTCCCCCGTCGGTCGCTGGTCTCCTCTTCTCTCTTCTCCTGACAGATCAGCAGCTCCGTTGCAAAGTCCCGGCAGCGCCATCACTGACCTCAGTGTGCGCCGCGGTGGCTGGGACTTCCGGTATGCGCTCCATGAACCGGAAGTCCTAGCCGCCGCGGCGCACATGAGGTCAGTGATGGCGCTGCCGGGACTTCGCAACGGAGCTTGCGATACTCTTGTGATCGCAAGCAAATCTCTGCTTGCGGTCACAAGAGTGATTGACAGGGCGGGAAGCCTATGGCTTCCCGCCCTGTCAATCAGAACACTGCTAACATTTAACTGGAAGCGATCGTTGCGATCGCTTCCAGTTAAAAAGGGAGGTGCGACCACCGGCCCCCCTAGGAGCAGGGGGCCCACTCCAGCTCGGGGCCCACCGGGGATTTCCCCGGCCCCCCGGTGGCCCAGTCCGAGCCAGGCGGCGAGCTTTTACCACCTTGGGTGTGTGGCAATGAATAGTACCTGTATCGGGTAAACGTTTGCATTTTGCTGTCTTGTGGGAACCGAGTGACACACGATCCGGAATGTAGGCCTCACTTCTAGGTCAGCTAGCCATCAGGGTAACCCCTTAGGAATCCTAGCGCTGGCAGCAGAGTTCTTGGCTTGAAAAGCACTTGGCTGACTGCTGACTGGTTTAGAGTCCAGACTCTAGCAGGGTAAAGAATACAATAAGACAGCCCCTACCCCTAGCCCAGCATGGCTAGCTCTGAAACTCTTTTCATATAGCAAACTAATTTTCTCACTCTCTGGAATCTGACTAGTCCACTCACCAGCTACTCCTCAGACTAGAAAACGCTGACTAAACTGGCTTCTCCTTCAGCTCATATCCCCCTACGGAGCTCTAGGATTGGGGAATACACACCTGATGACATAACATAAGGGACTGGATCTCAGCCAGCTTAAAAATAATGTCATAGGATCCCACGCACCATCAATCAAACAGCAGTTAACCCACATGTTTAGCTTCTTTCAACTGTGCTACCTGAGATACTCAATACAGTGACATCTGGCGGTGGGAGCAGCACACTACAAGCTTCAGTCCCAGAGCATATAGACACACAAAGTACCGACTGATACATGCTATACTGAAACAGTGGGGCACTGCAAAAAGGCTGACCAAAAGACTGACAGAGATACTATGTGTGAACATAGCCATACACTGTAGTAACTAATAATTACAGGGAGTCAAATACCTGTACCTTGTAAACAGGCATACTTTCCTTCAGGTAATTGTCTACTAGTAGGACGGCTACTATTTCCATCCATCATGAATGCTTTTATACATACTTTCAGCTACCTGTGAAATGTACTCTTCACCCTTTCCACAGATTATCTACTAATTATCTCTAATTCTATCAATAATATATTACAGCTTGAGAGAAATAAAGAACCAGCACCAGTTCACCCCATTCTGCAAATGATCACTTGGGTGGTCAGTCCCAGGCAGTACATATGTCAGGGATGAGGATCAGAGCTTTGCATTATATCCAGGTGGAAACTTCCTGCTCTTTATTTAAAGGGGAACTCCTGGTAGAGATTTTAAAAAATGAAACTTCTGCAAGAAGCATATGGCATTGCTTACCTATCCATCCCAGTTTTGAAACTACCAAAATTCCATTTGTTTTGGGAGGGTTTTGTTCTGTATTGTGTTTCTGTACTTCCTGGTTGAGCAGTTCCCAGAATGCACTGCTTTCCTTCAGCTGTTCATCACAGTCCCAGAGTTGCTACACCTGCTTTTGGCCGGTCAGAGATGGTGAATCACTCAGGGGATTGGGGGATCCAGCCAAGCCTGAATTAAATACATAACAGTATGTTTACGCCCTGGATTTCCTATCTTCTTTTTTGACGTATACTTTTTTTTTTCTTACAAAACTTTAATGTGAACATTTGTTGCTGAGCATTGTATTTAATGCTTGTCTTGCTGTGTGTTCATGATAATTGCTGCCAGTCTTCGGTAACCCAAACCAGGGTCACATAAAGGCTTATAAGGAATTTACATTACACACAAAGCAAATTGCTTCGCTTGCTCAGCATTCAGCTCATGCCGGGACCTTAGATCTCCATGTCACTCCCTGCTGCTTCACCCCAGGTGTCTGGAAAAGCTGGATCAAGTCCTGGGAAACTGGAGACAGCTTTTCCAGGCACATGACTGGAGACAGCTTTTCCAGGCACCCGGGGTGGAGCTGCAGGAAGTGGCATAGAGATCAAAGGCAGCCGGCGCGTAAGCCAAATGCCGAGCAAACAAAGCAATGTGCTCTGTTTGTAATGTAAATTCGCTCATCTCTATGAGGAATCCATCATACAGATTAGCACAATTGGAGCATGCTTGAGTCCGATCATTCGGCATTTGATTACAAGTGGTTGAAGAAACTGGACACAGCCCTAGGGAGTCCTAGAAAACATGGATACAGCCATAGGCCATAGACTATCCATGTTTTCCTGGACTTTCTAGGCCGGCATCCAACTTCTTTAGCCGCTGATAATCAATTGCCGAACGATCGGACTCCAGCATGTTCCAATTGTGCTCATCTCTAATCCATAACAATATCAGTATAACAAATTAATATAAACATTATCCCTCATTACCTATATATGAGTTTCTCCAGGGAACTCATGATGGTAGTAGCTCCACAACAACACAAAGTAAAATCACTTATACAACACAAACACACACTGCTTCAATCGTTTCATGTTACAACATTATGGTGCAGTTGGATGACTCTTGGCCTCCTGAACAATACCCTATATTGAGGTTTGCTCTCCAGTTATTTCTCCCCCTTTTCTTTCGTAGTAATTAAACTTTCCTGCCAATCGAGCTGCTCTTAAACCCTTTTTGTCAGACTAATGACAATTTTCAAATGAAACAATTGCTAAACTATCTGTTAACAGTGATAAGTCACCTGGCCGTGAATAGCCGCCGTATTAAACAGCGATAAATTAAAGCTCTTACAGCTAAGCTATGGTTTTAGTGTTACTGAGCATTGATTTTTAGAGACCTATTGTTCAACCAGTATTGGAAAAAAAAAGAGAGAATAACAGCCTAGAACATGTCAACAATACGAAAAATCGATTGATTTATGTCATTGTCAGTAATAGGGATGGTGCGCGCTCTGTTCCTAACTGCAAAGCGTAAACCAGAAAAAAAAAAAGAAAAATAAAGAATGCCCTAATCTATTTAGCAGACTATTCGTCTGTTAAAGTGGTGAAAAGTTCTTTTTAAAGTGTACCTCACACATTTTTTTGAAGAAATAAACAGGGGGTTTTGATCCCAAGTAGTTTTGCAATATACTTAATTTCACATTTTCTGTTTAAATCAACATGATACATGTGGCCACTAGGTGTCTCCCTTCACTGTGCATGCAGCTGCTGCAGGTCAACATTCAGTAGCAGAGAATCCTGGGGTGCTCACATTGTATGGTCAGCTCTCCTGTCACACAGCACCAAAACCTCTGTAACCATACAGTGACATTATACTGGCTTAATTATTACATAACAAAGAGCATTGTCTCCTGGTAAGCTGCAGAGCTGATAATATTAATAGCCCTCATTTGATATACAACCTGCTTGATGAACAGGTGTCTTTCCTTGTGTTGGCTCACTTAGGACTGGGACTTCCTGTGTTTGGTCTCTTTTTTTTTTTTTGAACAGAGAAAAGACCAAATATTGACACGGAGAAAGCATGGACCTTAGTGTGGCCTTATATATAATGTTGATTTAAACATAGAACGCGTTATAAAACAAACGCGTCGGATTCCCGCTGTCTGCTCACTCCGTGCAACGGGTGGATACCTCCTAAGGAACGCCTGGAAAACCAATGGCTGTATCCCAGTTTTCCAGGCGTTCCTTAGGAGGTATCCACCCGCTGCACGGAGCGAGCAGACAGCGGGAATCCGACGCCGATCGTTCTGGTTCTCACGAACCAGAAATCCGAAAAGTCCGCTCATCTCTACTGATCACATCTCCTGTTGATTTCTTTAAAAAAAAAATAAAAAGGTGCACTTTAATTTATTATGATAGAATTTAATATTATTGAAGGAAAACATGTAGCCAACCAAAAAATAGCTTTTTGATTGCTTTGTATTTAGTTTTGTGATGGAATCAAAGAAAAAACGCAAATATTTCCATCTCCATTCACTGTGCAGTTTCAGTAACATTTCACCAATGATGCCTAAAATAAATCTCTAGATGTCACACTGACAGCAGGTATGCAGAGAGCCGGGCTGAATACACAATGAAAGCTGCCCTGTGATTGGTTGCTACGGGCCATAAATCTCCATAATTAGTTTTTGTTATAATAGACATTGAACATGAAACTGACATTGAGTTTATCATTTCCAGCAAATTCCACCCGTGAAATCTCTGCTGCTATAACCTGGGTGTGTGATCCACATTATCACAGTAAAATAATAATATGAAAAGAAAGCCGAAATGTCAGTCACATGTTTGCCCTTGTTCATTAAGATATTATGGGAAGCAACTAATTTAGTTAATTAATGCTATAATGAAGCTTCTCTAAGATTAGTTCGGAAATTTCCAACATGATGACATTATTCTAGAGACTTGGGATTTCTTTCAGCTTTGCAGAACGATGAGCCATACACTAAAAGATATCAATGTCAAACACTTTCTACTTGTTGAACATACATCAAAAGTTCAGTTTTCAGTATCATTGTTACAGTTATATACTATATATTGTTATATATGAAACAGAGATATCTATAATGTAGAAAGGGACCTAGAAGACTAAACAGGTTCACTAAAAGCATAGTACTTAGTCATAATCATATTAGCTACTTCATATTTTTTATTTTATGGTCTCGGGAAAAGGTTTCTTCTATCGATCACTTAAACTTGGCAGCTTGCCCAAACACCGTCTAGTCCAGGCGGAGCGGACTGTAAAATCCAACTGAAATTACAACTATATTACAGAGGCTGAAACAAATGTCATCATACTTGTTCATAACTCATAAGCTCCATGGTAATGTCAGTCCAGTTTGGTTGGAGTTTTTCTTATACTGTTTATTGTGTTTATAATAAGAAAAATAATCAGGGGTTTTAACAAAGTAATATGTAAAATAAAATGGTTAAAGAGAACCTGTCAGTCGAGATGCTGTGGCAGAGCCCGCCCGACACCCTGGTGGAGCCCGGCATAGGTAACCATCCCTGGGAGTCCTGCTGCTGGATCTGTACCCTGGGCAGAAAAATCACGGCCCGAAGCGGAGCACGTACCTTATGCAAAGCAGGTGAGATGAGTCCGATGCCCATAGATAATGACTGGAGCAGTCAATTCTATGGACGTCGGACTCATCTCTCTTGCTTTGCATAAGGCACGTGCTCCGCTTCAGGACGTGATTTCTCTGCCCAGGGACCAGATCCAGCAGCGGGTCTCCAAGGAATGGTTACCCATGCCGGTCTCTACCGGGGTGTCGGGCGGGCTCCGCCACGGCATTCCGACTTACAGGTTCCCTATAAGTTTGTTAGAGACCAAAATTTTCCTACGTTCATAACTAATTTGTAAAGATGGCAGCTGCACATATTATTACACATAAAAAAACAAAAAGAGCATATACTTTCCTGTCTACACTCCCCTACAGGTCCTCCTACAGGTCTCCGGTGTTCCACGCTAGTTTGTTTTGTGTTTATTTACTTATCAAAGCATGTTTTCTTCCCAATGTTACTATTAGAAATAAAAACAGCAACACTAGAATGAAAACATGCTGTCATAAAAAAATATAGGTAAAACAAGCTGGCAGGGTAGAAAACAATAGATGGGATCCCCATGTATGCCAATTGCTTTCTACCCTGCCAGCTTGTTTTGTGTATTTTTTCGCTTGTATTTATGTTTTTTCGTTTCCAACAGGAACATTGAAATAAAAACATGCTGTCATAATGACCTTTATGCTGTTGTAATAAAGGTTTAGTAAATTTAATTCAACCAATCAATTACCACTTATTAAAAGTTATGCTTGTTCAGGAGGCACAAGACACAAAGAGACAGTTGGTAATATTTCACCTCTCACCATTAGAGCGTTACAAGAGATGCACGTTCGTCCTAGATGGCATCCTGGTCTGGGCGCGCAATGTGTGGAAATGGAGAGAGAGAGGCTGACAGCCTTGTGAAATTGTTGGTGCACAAGGATGTCAGCCTCTCTTTCTTTCCATTTCCTTGCATCGCGTGCCCAGACTGGGACGTCAGAGTCATAGAGGTGAAATGTGCATCTCCTGTAACATTGGAATGATAGGAGGTGCACTATCACTAACTGTTTTGTGTCTTGTGCACAGTGAAGACAACAAATACCCCCTGGGGACAATGAGTATAACTTGCATCAAGCACACTGTTCATTTATTGGTTTAATTCATGTTACTGAACCTTTATGCCACCATGTTTTCATTCCAATATTGCAGCTAAAAACAGCAACATTGGAACAAAAACATGCGATCATAATTAAATATACACAAAACAAGCTGGTGAGGTAGAAAGCAATCGGCATACATGAGGATCGCATCTATGCAAAGCTAACATACAGAAAACTACCTGAATGCAACTGCTTAATACTTTTAAATAATATAAATTATATTATTTTACAGGATTAAGAAAACTTCGGGTTTATCAGAACTGAACAGAACGTTTGCTTCAAAGTTCAGCAAACTCGCAGAACCAAACTCTAGTCATAATTAATGTCAAGAAAAGCAAGTTAGGAAATGAAAGACAAACACTACAATATAGCAGGCCTAAGGGGGCGTCCGCAAATTTGCAGATGTTACGGGCAGGGAAGGAATGTAATGGATTCGTTCCTGGCCCGGCATGATGTGTCAATATCATGCTGACAGCGGAGAAACTTTTTAAGTCGCCGCAGCACTCCTTCCCTGTCCATGTAAATGCCCCCTAAGGGTACAATGTACACTTTGGAGCCAATTTTTATTTAATTCCCATTCTCCAATCATAAGTTTCCAATTTGTTCAATATAACTATAATGTAGGTCTTTAAAATGGATTATGTGGACGAAAAAAATGCCATTCATTTATTCACTTCACAGCTGTAAACTTACTAAAGCACTTTAGCTGTGAAAAATACTATCTATGATGCTCCTATCCTGCTCCTCAGTCACATGGTACAGGAATCAATGGATTTTGTGGGCGGGGTTACAGATGAGGTTTTACAGCTTGTCTGGCAACAGAAGAGACAGAGATCATGTGACCTCAGTCTCAATAGGGAGGGGGAGGACAGAGGAGTTGAGACAGAGTGGACCAGGCTATGAGGATTTTTAGCAGCTTCAGAATGTGAGTCAGGATGAGCTGCAGACAAACAGCCTAATTCATGTAATAGAAACCTATTACACACTTAGATAATGGGTGGGGATTGAACAGGGTTAAATTTTTCTTAACCAGAGTTTCCCTTTAATGATGTCTTTAACGGATTCTGCAAATATGTAGTATTTTTTAACAGCTGTACTGTATATTAAATATGTATACTACTTATATATTTGCATATCATATATGTATTATTACATAACTCATATTTTTACTAGTGTCAATGTTTTATAGGCTCTCATCAAGGTGAATACCAAAGGAAACTTTACAGGGAACTGCTAAGAAATTACAATCGCCTAGAAAGACCGGTAGTGAATGACTCCCAGCCCTTACTTGTAGAGCTGCAGCTTTCTCTTTTACAAATAATAGATGTGGTAAGTCAAGTTCACTTTTGCAAAATTGAAATCTAAGAACTGTGTTGTTATTCTCCCTTCTGCAAGAAACACTTTCATTTTATTACTTTTATGGTTTTATGCTCTTGGGGATATTCTGTACACAGATGGAATAAGAAGAAGATACAAATAAAAATAGTAGCAATAAGAAATGAATAAAAACCTGTGTCTATTATACAGTATCTTTAAATTTTAAGGAAAAAAAAAACATCTTTTTAATGAAATATTTTCTCTTGAAGTAATAATACATTTTAAAAGCCAGAAATACAAACCAGTAAATGAAAGAGGAAAATCAACAACTTGGTACTCTTGGTCCCCTCTTCTCTTACGTTCGCAGTGTCCATTTGCCTATGGCACAACAATCACTGATCTCAGGGAGACCAGCTAAAGAAGACACTGTAGGCTGCTTGATAAAGCGCTCAACACAGTGAAATCCTAGGTAAATTGCCCCCTGGGAAATATAAATATGCAGAAAGGTATTTGGCACCTCAACTGAGATTTGGCGCCTCAACTGAGAGTTTCAAAACACAGGACTAGCCAAATGTCTTTTCAGGGAAGGACCTAGCAGAGGGGTGGCTCTAGTAAGGAGACCACCAAATCCACCATATTAAGTGGTCCTTTCAGTCAATATCCAACTAAATTACGAATCTAAACCCAAAGCCAGATATCCATCCACAGACAGCTGTTTCAGGGTGTTACCCTTTAACAGTATGTAGTGGGATTCTGGCTAGTGGGAGCGATGCCTAGTAGACCACTCAGGCCAAATTATCACTGATCTCTGGGAGACCAGCTAAAGAAGACACTGTGGTTTGTTTATTAAAGTGCTCAATACATTACCCCCCGGGAGTCTAAAGACACAGGACTAGCCAGCCACAGACAACTGTTTTTGGGTGTTGCCTCTCAACAGTGTGGAGTAGGATTCTGGCTAGGCGGAAGCAATGGGCCAGTGACTGGGAGTAGACAGGCGCGGTGTGCGGGAACCGGACCATGGTTCAAAAAAAGGACTGAGGCATCATTATCCCTGTGCTGGCACCAGTCTATTGATATAAAAATCTTAAAGAGATGTACTGTACCTAATGGTACATTCGCTTTAAACATCAGGGCCCAACATAGGCCAACAAGAGCATAATCAGGTAGAAGTCTCTTAACATTGCTCACACTTAAAAAACAAAACAATCATAAAAACAATAGAGTATAAATGATTAGCTCTGATCAGAACCCTAGCCAGGGTTTTCTAAGTCATGGTGAAGTGATTCTGAAAAAAGTAAAAGTTTAAAGATCTGTCACCATTTCAGATATATCCATTTAGGCAGTGTCTTTTGCAATGAAATGACAATTCTAGAATTTTTTCTTAGAATTCTGTATTGCGCCATCCCTCTGTTATTCCTCTTAAATATTCATAACCTCACAGCTGGATGTTACCAATCCCCTTGGCACAAGAGTTGTCTCTACAGATTGGCCACAGATTTGCCAGCATGTGTCCCTACATACTCCCAGTTGGTAACACCCCAGTGTCAATTTATTCATAGAATTGCACAACATTGGTCAGTATAGGCAATATAATGAGTTTTTAAAGAAACCCTTTAAATCACCCCCTTTCCCTTTATACAAAAAAGGTAAAAGAAAATAAACATATTATATATTAAAGTGTGCAGAATTTTCTGATCTATTAAAATATAGATATCAGATCCTTTGGTTTGGGTAATAAAAAATTCCCTTTGAGTATTTCCAAGGTTTTTATTGTAAGCATAGTACGAATCATCAGCAATGAAATAACTAATGCTAGGCGATCTGACATCAGATTGAACTATGGCCATCTGCAGGCTTTGGATCTCATATTCATAAATAATCAGCTTACAATATAACTTGACTTTGAGAAATTAGGACCCCTACCAACTCTGAGAACAAGTTCCTCTTAGGATCCTATTACTCAGGGTAATTATCTGCCAGGTCAGACAGATTCGGGCAGATCTCACCCCAGTCTAGTAAAGACAGTGATCAGCCGAAAACCATGCAATGTTTTGTGTCATAGTTGATTCAAGGCTGACAGCTGATAAGAGAGAAACTCATTGTATATAAAATAATAAATATGTATACTTACCTGTCCATACTTCCCCAGATTCCTGCTGCCTTTTCCCCTGCTGACCTGAGCCGCTGCTGTCACTTCCTAACGTGACACTGAAGTGGCTCAGCCAATCACTGGCCATGGTGCTGTGCTGTGCCGTCTCGGCCAGTCTAATTGGCCAGTCTAAGTGGCCTGTCACTTCAGAGACAGGTTAGGAAGGGTAAGTGGCGACTCCTTTCAGTGTGAAAAAGGCACCAGAACACTGGGGGGAGCCTGGACAGGCAAGTATAAATGTTTATTATTTTCATCAAGGGCTGCATTATAATAGAGCTGTTGAATAGGCTATGTAAGCGAACGTTGATCTAGCATATCGACACTCTTTTATCCAGCATATCGGGCCATATAATATGGCCCTCAGCATGGAGAGGAATCTCAGTTGGACTGTTACAGGTGATGTTTATTGCATGTCATAAAAGCCTATGGCAGCCCTTTAAATGCAAAGCAACAATGTTAGTGTAGAGTTATTCACATTTTACACGCTGATAAGCAGTGTATTGGTGCCTGGAGGTCGGCACTGTCTGCCACTTGAAATGTGTTTTTGTATGTGTAGAGATTCATACCGATACCATCTGTTATTTAAAAGACTTTTACATAACATTATTAACGCTTTACTTGGTTTACTCCATAGCAAAATGCAACATACAATGTCTTATATGAGCCTTACATGAACCTTCCTCTTCTTATGCCATCTTTTTTTGTGTATGCTAACCTCCTGAGACAGCTCTGCCTTTGTATTCCAATGTTTACTTTCACCGAGCAAAGACAAAATGTACGCTTCATTTACCGGCAAAGGATTTCTGCTTGATGCATTCAGTAGTAATACTGTAAGGCACAGTTATAGTCTAGCAGGCATTAGACATTGCGTTCTTACAAGAAAAGTTTGGGAAATTATTTTGTAAGTTCTTTATTCTTCAAAATACTTCTTTGTAGTGCAGGTACTTTCCATTTTGTCTTATTTGCTCCTAGAAGAATCACTACATAAGACTAGAGATGATCGAACATCAGAAAATCTTAGGTTCTATAGAACCGCCTGGAATTTCGGGATTTAGCCTAGGTAATAGGCTTAATCCTGGAATTCCAGGCGGTACCCGGGCTGTCTCCTTCTTCCCCACGGACCAGGAAAGCATTGGGAATCAAATCCGGAAGGTTCGACAAGGTTCGAGTTCTGTAGAACCTAAGATTTTCCTCTGTTCGATCATCTCTACATAAGACCACTCTAAACATCACTTATGGTCATTATTAGAGAGGAGTGAGTATACTATTTTAGTACCTGGGTGCTCAAAAGTTCCCCATACTCTAATGAGTACTCATGTAAAATAGCAAGTTTCCTCCTCTCGTGTTTAGTGGCTTAAATTAGCTGTTGGCTGCTGGTCTAGCAGCGATTGGCTGGCCACATCAGGTGACCTGGGTGTATATAGACTCAGGTCACCTGATGCTCGATTCACTTGCGTTCTGTTAGCTGAGAGGGAGAGCTGCTGGAGCAGGGACAGAGCTAGCTTAGGGCTTAGTTTTAATAGTTTGGTAGGCGACTAAAAAAAACCAAAAGTCTTTTTCAGGACTAGTAATCTCACAGTGTGACAAAAAAAAAAACTCTATTACATACAATATACCAGTAGTATACAGTACTGGTATATAGCTAGTATACACAGTTGTATTCTGTGCTACAGTTTGTGTTATTGGAGAAGCAGTAGGAGTACTAGCATTAATCGAAAACTACCAATAAGTGTTTTTTTTAGAACTAGTGACATCCCTGTGTGACATACAATATAGTATACAAGCATTAGATGGTCTAGTCTGATAGTGGTCCAGTATACAGCTAGTACAGCTAATACAGCCACCTGGGAGTCTTTAATACATCCATGCATGCCCCCCCCCCCCCCCCCCCCCCTGCTGTTCCTGTTCCATTTCTGTGGTGTTTCCATCACTTTTCTAATTTTCAGTAAGGTCTTCTGAAATAATGACCATTCAAGTATTTTACTGCTCGCTCATCTTTATGTGTTTTTATTTTTTACATATTTACAAAATACTGTATGTATCTACAAAATAATATTTTTCTCACATCTATATTTGCAGTTCATGGTCCTGTCACCAACAAGGCTGTATCCATGTATAAAATCTATGTCCCCTCTGTATATTATGCTTCAAATATGTCCTATAGTGGACCCAGCATGAAATCCTTCTGTAGCTGTGTGCAGGGATTGTTGTTAGCAACATAATGTTTGTTTATTCCTTTATGGGTCAACACAATAGGACAAGCAATTGCTCTGGTATGATATACAGATTATACTACCTTGAGAAAGTGTCTTTCCCTTCAAGTCAGTATTCTTTTAACTTCAAAAGGAAAGAATAACCCTCTGCAGACAGCCGTTTTAACAATATTGTCCCTTATTTTGGTGAAATTAATGGTCTGGCAATGTCAGTATTCTAAGACTTCAAGGCCCTATTACATGGGACAATTATCTGCCCAATCATTGGCTGCCAATTGTGCATCGCTTTGTGAAGGTTGGTCAGTGGCTGATGAAAGAGTTATAAATTATTGAAGTTATACTTACCTCTCCAGGCTCCCCTGGTGTCCTCCTGCCTGTTCCTCACTCAAAGCAGCCGCTGCTGACACATCCTAACCTGTCTGTGCAGTGACAGGCTACTTAGCCAATCACTGGCCGTGACACTGTCCCATCTCAACCAGTAAGACGACTTCAGAGATGCCAGCTGTGGCTTCAATGAGCAGGCGACAGACAGGAGGACACCGGGGAGCCGGGAGAGGTAAGTAATAAGTGAATAAAACAGTCCTGGTGTCATAAATATATCAATAATGATAAAATGTCTCTCAGCATGGTATAATGCAAATGTGAACCAAGATGGATCACTGGACCAAAAGCAACTCCAGCACAGTCGGGCGCAGGTATATAGCCTCAATGGTCAATTAGGGGTATCGGCGGGTAGTCGCATTGGACCATCTGTACTTAACTGAAATTCTTGGTTTACATTTGCATCGTTCTGTACACCTCCCCGCTAGGTGTCCTCCAGCAGGAGCTGCGGTATCACCTCCTACGTACAATGGATAGAGTTGTGCCTATACAATAGCACAACTCTCTCAGGTGAGCTCCTTTCATCTTAATTGGTGAGACTCTATTACACCAAGAGGCGCTTCCGTTCCCTGTTCTCTCTTGTCTAGCATGGTATAACAACACAACCATGTACTACGAAGCATGTGCCCTGTGACAGCTTTTTGTGAGGCTATGTTCATACAGTATACCGTCAAAATGACAGCTGTTTTTTATTGTTTTTCCTTCACATGACAGTCGTCCAATAAAAACAGTCATCATTTGGATGGTGTGTTAATATAGCCTGAACCTGCACTGATGAAAAGACACATTTGTGTCCCACCAACATCTTAGTAGATCATACAATTACCTTTTTTTTTTTTGCTTCTTTTCATTTTCTCATTAAAGCCCACTATAAAATATTGTTCATCTAAAGTTGTAACAAAAGTAATAACAATTATAAAAACATTTATAATATAATGTAATAACAAAGCCATCAAGTAATAAACATTTGCTACTTTCACTTTAAACTTAAAGAGGTGTCATAAAGCAAAGAAAGTAAAATCAGATGTGTGCCACATACATAAAGTAGAACAAATGTGCTGTTTTTAGTTAAGTAACTTACATCCCTGTACCATTGTTCTACCCCATGGATCTAATCACTCCCTGTTTTTTCTCTCTGAACTGTGACCCTGCAGTTGTCATGCAACAGTGCAGACATTTTCCCACAATTCCCCTTGCTTGCATGTGAAATGAAAACCAACTAATGGGACAGATCACATGACTGGGATTGAACTGAGCATGTGTGACCAAACTTAGTGGATGCCTGGCGGGCCGTAACCAAGGGCAACAGGTTATCAAACTAAGCAGCACATGGACGGGGGGGGGGGGGGTTTAGAGAGTCTAGATCTTTTAAATGATACGTTTAAGGACATGCTTTTACTTTTTAAATTCGTTTGATTTAAAGGGATACTCCGGGCTTTTTTGCGTATGGCCAGGGAGGAGGTAGATGAAGGCAACGACGTCCACTTACCTCTCTGGCGGGATCCCGCCTTTGCCACTGAATGGCTGAGCAGGCTTGAAACGTCACGTCTCAAGCCTGCGTCAAAAATCAGGAAGCGACCGGGCACCACAGAGAAGAGCAGCGCGATCCAGGACCCGGCACAGGAACCGGGAGGTGAGTGGACGTCATGGCCTTCATCCCCCTCCTCCCTGGCCATACGCAAAAAAGCTCCCCAGCCCGGAGTACCCCTTTAACATGATGCATCAGTATACACCTAGTTGTCTTTGTGGCGCCGCCCCTTTAAACAAATCCACACAAGTGTCATGGGATTTCTGGAAAGGGTTAGGGGAATCATTACCATTTTCAGTGTCATATTAGTAATCAGCATCCCCGTGATTTCTTCTTTCTCTTCCAGGATGAGAAGAACCAAGTTCTGATTACAAATGCGTGGCTGCAGATTGTAAGTACCATCCTTCCATGTAATGAGTGTTTCTTTAATGCATTCAATTACCTTCCAGGTTTTATTTAAGGAGATAATTATATCATCCTGGTGAATTAGAAAATTACAGCACAATTAAAGAAGTATATTTATTCACAGCCACGTGTTTTAGGTTCAGCAGCATAGGAAACCAATTGGCATAATCATTGGTAAATCAGACTTCATTATATTTCATTACAAATTGTTTTGTGAGTTGATTAAATGTTAGATAGTGGAATTTATAGCTTAGACAGTTAGATTGTTTTATAAAAATATGCCAAAGATCATGCCTCAACTTAAACATAAGGTTCTGGTCGTCTAAGGGCCCTTTTACATTACGCTATTTTCGCCCAACCACGGCTTCAATAAGCAAGGCAAGGGCTGCACAAACAATAGCTGTATTGTTCGTGTAGCCGTTATTTATTGTTATCTGCCGCATACTGAGTCTTCTAGACGTTTCTAGGAACACTTGAGGATAATCGTGAAAAAGGGGACTGCTTTGTTTAAACCTTGGATTTGTGGTGCAAACCCAGTGAACTAGGTGTTGTGGCTGTATAATGTAGCCATACCTGATAAGAAGCATCTAGTCTACTGAATTTGTCATTAAATTATCCTTAAAGAGGCAGTATCGCAAAAAAATGTTTTAAGAAATCAACAGGAGTTGTGATTTCAAGCAGTTTTGCATGATACTTTTTTATTTTTTTAAGTTTTCTGTTTAAATCAATGTTATACTTATGGCCACTAGGTGTCTCCCTTCACTGTGTATGTGTACAGCTGCTGCATGTCCACATTCAGTAGCAGAGAATCCTGGGAGTGTTCGCATTGTATGGTCAGCTCTCCTGTCACACAGCCCCAAAACCTCTGTAACCACACAGTGACATTATACTGACTGAATTGTTACATAAAAGAGTATTGTCTCCTGATAAGCTGCAGAGCTGATCATAGAATTAGTAAAAGTTAATAATATAATTAGCCTGAGTTAATTGCCCTCAGTTGATATACAACCTGCATGATGCAGGTGTCTTTCCTTGTATGAATATACAAAGGACTGGGACTTCCTGTGTTTAGTCTCTTTTTTTTTTTTTTTTGAACAGAGAAAAGACCAAATATTCACATAGAGGCAGCACAAAACTTCAGAAACAATGCTGTCTATAGATAGGCCTCTCTTCAGCTGATAAAAAGTAATTGAGACACTGATATAGAATGACAATTTCCTTTTGGAGAGGAGATATTGTACATACTTTTTCCCAGTGAGCAGTGGTTTTATAAAGGCATATATAACGCACATTTCTATTGCTACAGCTTTGTTATGACCAGTATTATATGCTTTTCCACTTACGCAGGAGATTTATCAAACATGATATAAAGTGAAACTGGCTCAGTTGCCCCTAGCAACCCATAAGATTCCACCTTTCATTTTCCAAAGAGTCTGTGAGGGATGAAAGGTGGAATCTGATTGGTTGCTAGGGGCAACTGAGCCAGTTTCACTTTACACCATGTTTGATAAATCTCCCCCAATATGTATATGTGACCCAATAAGGGTTTCCTTATTTCGTCTCTCTAACAATTCTGTCATTTAGGGGAAGTAAATTATTCAGGGGGAAAAATTAATTAACCACTAAAACTGATGATGGGGTTCAGTTCTACGTCCATTCTCAAACTCTTTTATATCATAACCAATTTGCTCTATAAAGTGTAGCCAAATCCATTCATTGGAAGCATTACTAGTAATTAACCTGTCGGGAGATGCTGATTCTGTCCACATTCAATGCTCGGTTATGTTGAAGTTAATGGTTCGTTCAGGTTTGTTATGGTCCAATAAATTCATTAATGTTAAAAAAAGAAGATAAAAGTAGCGTGTTGATTGTTGTTAAATTTGCAGAAGATAAATTAACTATCCAGTTACAAACAAGTGAGGAGAAAGAGTGGAAAAATATAGAATTAAAGAGGTACTCCTGCAATTTTTTTAACCTTCAAATTATATAGAAAGTTATATAGATTTGTAATTTACTTATATTTAAAAACGTCAGTACTTATCAGCTGCTGTATGCCCTGCAGGAAGTGGTATATTCTTTCCAGTCTGACACGGTTCTCTCTGCTGCCACCTCTGTCCATGTCAGGAACTGACCAGAGCACAAAAAGTTTTCTATGGGTATTTGCTACTGCTCTAGACAGTACCTGACATGGACAGAGGTGGCAGCAGAGAGAACCATGTCAGACTGGAAAGAACACACCACTTCCTGCAGGACATACAGCAGCTGATTAGTACATAAAGACTTGAGATTTTTAAATAGAAGTAAATTACAAATCTGTATAACTTTGTCACCAGTTGCTCTGAAGTAATGTTTTTTTTTCTAGAGTACCCCTTTAACAAATCATTCAGTCTTAGAGAGAGCCAAAACTCAGGTGTGAGTTATATAATGCCTCTATGTCACAAAGTTTATTGATCCATACACACACAAACAAATGGCTGTGTATGTGATATAGGTGATGAAGAATAAGCAATGTTCACCATGTTGGGGCTATGAGCCCTTTCACAGGCCAGTAAAGACATGGACTAAGTTTCAGCTTATATTGAAGCATAAAGCAGCCACAGCCCGCACAACTCTGGGAGTCGGGTCGTGACATCACCATGTTATCCAGGTAGTGAAGCCGTGATGCAGTAGTAATTGCAGGGAAAAAAAAGCACTTATGCATTTCCTGTAAAACGTGTATATTGTTGATTTGTATAACCTTTGGGGGGGCAATACAACACTTAAATAAAAATTTTTTGCTGGACTTCTCCTTTAAGTATACATCACTGTCATGTCACCCGCAGCTCCAGCAGAATGACTAATTATGCATTTTTCGCAGACAACCCCTTTAAATTGGCGTGTCCCATCAGGTGTGGTCTGATTTTTCCTTGTTGAAAGAGTGCATCATTGAACTGAGAGATGCAAGATGGTCATTTGACCAGTTGCCCACCATCTAAGCTATTTTGAGCAAGCTATTGAGCAAGCTATTAGTGTTTGGAGCAGTGGTTGTATGAGAACATACTGTACATGAGGAGACAGCATGTCCAGATAAATGAGAGCTTAATACACACCAGTGTAACGTTTTGGCTCAACTTAAGCCTTTTTCAAGCAGTGATACAGTAGTGTGTATTAAACTCTCGTTCATCTGGACATGCTGTCTCCTTGTGCATTTTCTGGATTGATGACCAACCTGGGTTCGGTTCGGTGAGGCATGCACCTACATCCACTTTACTCTTATATCTCTTGTGCTGCTGGCACTTGTTGCATTCCTGTATGAGAACATGCACATACAGCAAACAGGCCCTGAATGGTCCAGACAGACTCCCAGTAGAGGGGATTGTTTGATCTGCCGACAAGTAGGAGCAATGCCTTGTCCAGATACAGGTGGCACCTTTATTGCACGCCCATGTTACTCCATGCACTGTTTTCAGGCACTTAGCAGAAGGAAATTTGGTGTCACAGCACCCATTACATTTAGTGCAATTGGCAGCCCGGCACTGTCACCTTTGTTTGCAATGGTGATATGGGAAACAAATCTAACCTGCTGGTAGCTTCCTATTGCGCTGAAGATGAGGGCATGTCTCCTACCTTCATCTTTAGCACCAGTCCCGTGCGCCTTACAGAACACAGGATTATTCTACAAACTGCACAAGAATGGCGCTAATAATGAAGGTAAGAGGCATACCTTCCTCCTCAGCGCTCAGTGCACAATAGGGAGATATCAGCAATTTAAATTCATCTAACCTGCATATAAAACTTCCAACTTTTGTTGTGGGGCAACATTCTAAACTGCTAGTGTGATGATCTGAGAGGCCATTGCATATGACCCCTAGTAGTAATAAGAGGGTTCCTAACAGCTCAGCCATATGCACAGGACACATGTGTAGCCTCTAATTATATTCACACACCTAAAATTTTATTCCTTTTGAGCACCTCCTTCTTTGTGAATGAGTGTACTTGCCGTTTTTGACTGTACAGTGGTACCTCGGTTCTCGAACTTAAATGGTTCAGGAAGGCAGTTTGAGAACCGAGCAGTGTTTTCCCATAGGAAATAATGCTAATGTATTTAATTGGTTCCAGCACCCACCAATAATTACCTACAGTACCCATATATTACATTGAAAAGTTCCCAGTTTAATCACTACAGTACAGAACAGCACTTTAGTGTACAGTTCATTATGGGATGGGAGATGGTACAGGACTGTACAGGATAGGAGATGGTGGTGCACTGACTGTACTGCTATTGTACTGTATATGCACTCCAGCAGTCTTATACAGTACAGGATGGGAGATGGTGGTGCACTGACTGTACTACTACTACTGTACTGTATATGCACTCCAGCAGTCTTATACAGTACTGTACAGGATGGGAGATGGTGGTGCACTGACTGTACTACTACTGTACTGTATATGCACTCCAGCAGTCTTATACAGTACAGGATGGGAGATGGTGCACTGACTGTACTACTACTGTACTGTATATGCACTCCAGCAGTCTTATACAATACTGTACAGGATGGGAGATGGTGGTGCACTGACTGTACTACTACTGTACTGTATATGCACTCCAGCAGTCTTATACAGTACAGAATGGGAGATGGTGGTGCACTGACTGTACTACTACTGTACTGTATATGCACTCCAGCAGTCTTATACAGTACTGTACAGGATGGGAGATGGTGGTGCACTGACTGTACTACTACTGTACTGTATATGCACTCCAGCAGTCTTATACAGTACAGGATGGGAGATGGTGGTGCATTGCCTGTACTACTATTGTACTGTATATGCACTCCAGCAGTCTTATACAGTACAGGATGGGAGATGGTGGTGCACTGACTGTACTACTACTGTACTGTATATGCACTCCAGCAGTCTTATACAGTACTGTACAGGATGGGAGATGGTGGTGCACTGCCTGTACTACTATTGTACTGTATATGCACTCCAGCAGTCTTATACAGTACTGTACAGGATGGGAGATGGTGGTGCACTGCCTGTACTACTATTGTACTGTATATGCACTCCAGCAGTCTTATACAGCACTGTACTGTATGTGAAGCCTCACCAGTGCTAAACTCACCAGGTACAACCCACCATCCATTCTCACAAAAACTTCAGATACGAATTCTGAACGTTACTTCCAGGTAAATTTTCATTCGAATACTACCGTATTATTGTACTTCTAGACTGGGTGCACGAAAAGTGTTTGAGAACCAAAGCAAAGTTTCCATGAAAATACTGTTTGAATTCCGAGCAGATTGAGAACCGAGGTACCACTGTGCAGGGTTCACACTACGTATATTTCAGTCAGTATTGTGGTCCTCATATTGCAACCAAAACCAGGAGTGGATTAAAAACACAGAAAGGCTCTGTTCACACAATGGTGAAATTGAGTGGATGGCCGCCATATAACAGTAAATAACTGCCATTATTTCAATACAACGGCCGTTGTTTTAAAATAACAGCAAATATTTGCCATTAAATGGCGGCCATCCACTCAATTTCACCATTGTGTGAACAGATCCTTTCTGTGTTTTTAATCCACTCCTGGTTTTGGTTGCAATATGAGGACCACAATACTGACTGAAATATACATAGTGTGAACCCAGCAGTGTGGGGCCACAATGGTTTTTGGATGCTTATTCCCAAAAGATATGTTCCGAATAAATTATATGTCACTTATTCCGATATATGGGAAGTGTGCAGGCAAAAAATATGCACAACACATTCCCATTAAAACAATGGAGCACACATTAAATACATTATGCTTTTCAGCTCATATAGTGGAGTGTGATGTTTGCTAAAATATGTACAGTACGTATACATCAGTAAGCCTATAGATTTTGATGGGTGTCCTTTTGCCATTCCATTGGTGGTATTAGGATCCTGCAGCCCTAAATGCACTTCACCATGCTAAATAGTTTTTTAGCTACAGTCAGTGGCAGATGTATGCAGATATATAGATATGCAGTTACATATGTCTGGCCATATGTTCCACAGCTCTGCTGAATATAAACATTTATACAACTTGACAGCATGCAATACTTATAAGTCAATGGGCTATCCTTAGAAATGACCACTTCTCTATTGTTTGCTCAACAGTACTGGAATGACGTCTATTTAACATGGGACCAAGCAGAGTACCCTGGTGTACAAACACTGCGTTTTCCTTCTGATCAAATCTGGGTTCCTGATATTCTATTATACAACAGGTAAAGTATCATCTGGCATAGCAGTTTTCTCTGGGATGATGAAACAAATCTGTTTTCAATGTATTGTCTCATGAACCTATCTCCATAGGCTCTATTAGGATGTTGAGCGGTATTCCCACTACAGTTCCTCTTTGTTAGTCAGAATAGAGAGCCCTTCTGTAAGGCCAATTTTGTTAGGGCAGCATTTTAGTAGGCTGGGTTCACACTGTGTTTTCCCATCCATTTCACTCAGTTTCAGAACATTTAATTTTGACATACAGAAAAACGCAATCAACCATGTGTTTGTGTGTGTAAAAAATTAAAAAAAATTGATTTGTTTCGATTAGTTTTTTATATCATGTAAGTCAATGATTCTGCAATATGGCATCATCATTTATTTTCCTTTAGATGTACACATTAAACGGATAGCAAAAATGCAGTGTGAACCTAGCCTTAGTATTTTGCAGTTTTTAATGCATCTGCCTCGTAGCTAATCGACTAGTGTGGGTCAGCTGATCCTGCTGTTCAGGACTCATTTGGAATAGCATATATTCAGGGACAGTGAGTAGGCTCTTTTGGTGTCAGGGTCAGTGTTCAAGGATCGCTCTAGGTAAGATTTAGGCTATGTTCACACACAGTATAACAACAGCTGCCAGTGTTCGCATTTTTCTGCAGCCATCAGAGCTCTGACAGCCGCAGGAACATTATTTTCCATGCAGCCCATTCCAGCTGTGCATGGAAATCAATTAACATTGGTTTCCGAGCACAGCTCAGATGCACAGACTGCTGAAAAAGGCAGTCAGAGGGTGCATGGACAATAAAGAACGTCCGCTGTGCATGCACAGCGGCCGTTTTTAATTGACATATCAATTATTATCTTGGTTGCACCAAGATGTTTGGCACAGCGTGAGAACAGACCGGGTGGCATTGCATTCATTTCAATGCAATGCCGCCCAGGCTAAAAAAAATGGCTGCTGTTTTCATTGAAACCAGCAGCTGTTCTTTAAAAACAAAAAAAACAAAAACACAGTGTGTGAACATACCCTCAGGTACCGCTAGTTATGGTCACTTTTTTTCCCTTTATTCTTGTTCATCAGCGACCTGTTGGCATCTTCAGTATTTATTGGTACCATCATCTAATAATGAGTTTTTCTTCTGGTTATTCATTCCCGACATACATTGATACATGCTTTCATATACAGTATTTGTTTTTGCCACTGTCTTGTTATACTGTAAGTCCTGGGGGTATTTGGAAACCACTTTAAGGAAGTAGGAAAAGCAAGTGTTATATAGATAAAGTCTAGTTGTGTAATCTGACAATCCAGAGTCCTTACACTGCCACATGAAAGTGTTCTTAAAGGGATTGTGTCACCTAAATTTACTTTTACGGAGTCAGATACAAAAAATAATGTTCTTTTATTGTAATCTGTTTCTATTTTCTGACTGAAATTTTTTTTGTTCACTTTTTTTGTTCATTGTTAGGGGAGCTGCCATCTTGCCTGAGCTATTTTTAAGAGCATTTAGTTACATGCTTTACAGCAAGACTCATGGACATAGAGGGCAAAAGACTGAGTTTGTCTCCTTTAAATAAATGTAAAATGTTATTGAGGGCGCTTTGTGACCTTGGAGGAAGTCATTACACAGGGAGCTGCTGTTGTCTTCTCCATCTACTGGTGTCACATGATGCTGCAATGCTTTGCAGATCACTTTACAGCAGCCTCCTCTTATCACTAAGACACAACAGAAAATTTTAGCTTAGTTTTAGCCCCATTGGTGAGCATGAAAACTGCAAGATCTCAGGATTATTTAAAAAAAAAAAAAAATTCTTAAAAAATATGTTTAACATAAAAATATTTTTTTAAACAATAAATAATTTTCTGATAACACATTCCCTTAAAGTGGCATCTCAATGACCATGACATAATCCCACGGTTCCCCTACAGCTACTGCAGAAGCAAGTTATGAGGTCAAACATCTATTAGGACTCTCTTTTTTCTTGCTAATTATATATTTGATGTTCTCAATGTAAACATTCACCATTTCATTGTATATGTAAGAAGTATATGCTAGTGGTTCTATAGTTTTTCTTCATTTTGAAAATGTTGTATAATGTGATGTGGAAGTTATTTGCTATTGACAATGAATGTATAAAATCTGCATCAATGTGAAATATGGTAATTTAATTATCATTTATTATACATTTATTCTAGTAATGTTTATTTATAACCAGTTGCTCATTTTGCACTCTCTGTGGTAGCATTACTTTACACATAGGAGAGAGATAGCTGAAATATATTTTTGTTCCTAATACAAGCTATGAAGATGAATAGCAGTGAACACTTGAATCCTCAGGCTTTTAACACATAAGGTTTTTATATAGCAAAATGGTTTCTAATCATATTCCACCTCCAGGAACATAACACATCAATAAAATATGTCAGCTCCAAATGCTAGATTAGAGTGATTGTAAAACTTCTCATTACATCCGCCCTTCAAAACGGTCTCTAATATCTTTGTTATGAGACATTTAGGAGTATCGGTCATAAAGTTGATATTGGCTACAAAACACAGTCGGCAATATCATTCACAAACATGCATCTAAAGTTTTCACTAGGATTTAGAAAATATTACAAAAACATGTGAAATCTAAGTGTACCTGTCATTTGAACAAACGTCTGAAGTGTTATAGCCTCATGCCAGACGTTAGTATTACATTATATTTCCGTCCACTACTACTTTACCAGTGAGAGAAGATGAATGGGCAGAGAACATGCTGCTAAGAGCTTCTGCCCTAGAGATGGTGGGGGTATCAGCACCCGGACCCCACCAATACAAATATTTGGCATGTGTCTATAGTGTCTATATGAGGTTGATGTTTTCAGTATTGCCTTTAAAGAATGCTATAGCTTGAAATGTCAATTACACTGACAATAGATTGCATTTACCTTGTATATGCCTATATAGCCTATGATATACACCTGGATTTCTTAAACTTTTTGTAACCGCCCCTTACCAGGAAATCCATATGGATGCTAGGGCCTAACCAACAAACACATACAAGACTACCTTGCAGTGCTAAATTTTGTCATAAAGTGCAAATAATATACCCTCACAGCACCAAGCTAACAACACTGCTAGTAAACCAAAACCACAGTGCAGCATTAAATACTGCTCTGCCTCTAGTAACCTGACAAAACAGAGCAGTAATACATACTGCTTCACTTGTAGTAAACCAATTCCACAGTGCACAATACATACTGCTCCACCTGTAGTAAACCAATTCCCCAGTGCACAATACATACTGCTCCACTTGTAGTAAACCAATTCCACAGTGCACAATACATACTGCTCCACTTGTAGTAAACCAATTCCACAGTGCACAATACATACTGCTCCACTTGTAGTAAACCTATTCCACAGTGCACAATACATACTGCTCCACTTGTAGTAAACCAATTCCACAGTGCACAATACATACTGCTCCACTTGTAGTAAACCAATTCCACAGTGCACAATACATACTGCTCTACCTGTAGTAAACCGATTCCACAGTGCACAATACATACTGCTCCACCTGTAGTAAACCAATTCCACAGTGCTCAATACATACTGCTCCACTTGTAGTAAACCAATTCCACAGTGCAGCAGCCCTGTCCCCATTCCCCCCACCCCATCCACCTAGTAATTCCCCCCCAACCCGATAATATCCCCTCTCCCCTCCTTACCCCTTTATCTACCCACACAAATATATCACTTTCCCTATTTACATTTTAAAGATCTGTTATAGAGGACTTAGAGGGGGGTTGACTCTGTCTTGTCCCTAAAATTGATGGCTCAACTCCTGCCTGTATTTCTTGTCTTAAGTTTGGCTTTTCTTCTTTTTGGAGCTTTGGAGTTATTTTACCTAGGCACCTCTGCTCTGCTTTAATAATCCTAACATTGTATTGATTGTGACTATTTTGTAACTACACTTTTGAATGTCTAGTTATACCCCCGAGGATCTGACTGGATCAACAATGTCCCTGCACTATGATTAGCATATTGGGTGCTAAAACTAGCAGCAACTACAGCTGGTCAGTAGATGGGGTCTAGAGAAAGTAGTCCTGATCTAGTTTTCACCATACTAACGGAGGTGCATAGGCATAAGCTCAAAAATTTTAAGATAATTACACCTACATTTTTAAAAATATGTTTACATAAAAATATAACTTATAACAATAGGTCATTTTCTGATGATCCCTTTAAATTCCTACTTTTCTCCTTTCATTAGCTAGACATCTGGCCAATGTTTTCACATAATCAGAACTGTCACTTCAATGCTCATGTAAATGGTATTGCTCAATGCTGAGATATTCATTCATGCTTGATAGATGCATTAAATCAACGTGATAAACTTTTTCTGTGCTTATCATTTGAGTTTGCCATGGTCGGCAGCATGACTAGGATGGCTTTCACATCACATTAAATAATTTGTCCAGCTTGTTATCCACAGCACAAGGTTTGTGGCAATTGTAATTTAGAGGCATATGAGATTTGGCACCATCACAAATGATTAAATTCATTGCAGTGTTCAAGCTGGAAATGAAGGTCATTGAGATATTAGCGTTGCTATCTGTTATTTGAATATGGAACTTTATATAAACTCTCATATATAAATTTGGGAGGAAAAAATAATCTCCGATGGTCTCCTCTCATTTTCTGGACAAACACTGAAAACTATGGGGGGGAGGGGGGGGGGGGGGACACAACATTTTTCTAGTTTTTCTCCTGCAGCCAGTATGTACAATAGATCCTTTTTTCCTTTTTTTTTTTTTTTTTACAGGATCCCCTCTATGGAAACAAAATAGTCTAGTATGAACTTAATGGCAATATTGGGAAAATTGTATAGAAGTGCTTTTTGGTGTGCATTGAAATTATAAAAATAGTTTCTTGTTTAATTTCCAATTTCTATTAAATGTTGTTGCCTCAGGCGGCAGACTACACAGGCCTGAGTTTTAGATTTTGGACTCTTGGTTCTGATCAAATTTCCAGTAATAACGAAGCAAATCAAACCGCTTTGTTAGCTCAGCAGTTAGCTCATTGGCCTTCTGCCTTTTAACTCAGTGTCACTCTGTGCCGCTCCAGGTGTCTGGAAAAGCTGCATCCAGTCCTGGGAAACTTCTCCTAGTTCGCAGTACTGGATCCAGCTTTTGCAGGCACCCGCAGCTGAGTGGCAGTGATTTTAAAGGCAGCAGGCTGATAAGCTAACTGCTGAGCTAAGGTAAGCGATTTGCTTTATTATTACTGTAAATTCTTTCATCTGTAATTCTGACTATTCAGACTACTCTGCTAAAGACACAAAAATCTGTGTGCAAGCTTTTCTCTCCATCTCCACCTCCTCCCCCCTTACTTTTGAGGCAGCTGATGTAAATAAGTCCCTATCTGCAACTTTGGTGAACCACGGTGAATTCATCAGCCGCCTGATCTCAGATTAACCCTGCCAGTATTACAAAGAAGCTACAAAGTTACAAATACATTCGGCCAGGGACTTATTTACATCAGCTATCTCGGATGGGAGGGGAGAAGAAGGGAGATGGAGGAACAGCTCACACACAGTTTTTTTGTGTCTTTAGCAGAAAGCAGCAGCTCAGAACTGGGGGAGGGAGACTGAATAGATAATAACAAGTATGGAATGAATTGTTAGTCTCCCCATGGGCTGCAACATATGGAAATTCATGTTTGAGTGGAATACCCTTTTAATATTACCACTTCTCGAGCCTTACACAATGTTACAGGTAGGGCATTTTAGTTTTGATGCTAAATTCTGTTTTTTTGTTGTTTTTTTTTTGTATGCATTTAGCCTTTAGGCAGGCACACCTTGAAAAATATGCTTAGAAGTGGTTATTATAATGGATACATTTCCTGTAAAAGGTCATTCAAAAATATAAAAAAAAAATGGAATATAAATTATTCAAAAGAGCAAACTAAAAATTGCACAGCGTAAAATTGGAAACTTCTAGCAGGCTTTTCAGACATGAAGGACTTTTAAGAAGTTTCAGAACAATATCTTACAACATAAGCGGCAATGTTAAAAAAGCTAAATTATCAAGAAATATATAGAAAACAAAACATTCAAATTTCAGCAAATCTTTTTGTCATTTAGAACTACTACATTTTTCTTTACTCTTTTTTATGTTTAACAAATGTATTGTACAACTGGTGACAAAAAGTTATTAAGATTCTCTCAATAGGTTATATAAAACCTAAAGTTTTTTTAGTACTTTCAGCTGCTGTATGCCCTGCACCCTGCAGAAAGTGGTGTATTTTTTCCAGTCCGATACAGTGTTCTCTGCTACCACATCTGTCTACTTTATGAACTGTCTACAGCAGTAGCAAATCCCCAGAGTACACCAGCACAAATATGTGAATGTTTTTTTTTTTCTTTTATGAAGCCGTGTTCTAACTTATTTTTATTCCATATGTGTTTTAGTGCAGACGAAAGATTTGATGCAACATTTCACACTAATGTCTTGGTGAATTCCTCAGGAGCTTGTCAATATATTCCTCCAGGTAAAACCCATTGTGTGTTAATATGTATTAAACATAACACTAACCTCCACAACCTCCGCCATCGTGCAGTAATGCGTCCAGAACATCTTAATGTGATGTGTTATATTCAGCCTAGGGCATATTAGGTAAAATGGGAATACCATATGCATTTCTTTAGTAATCTACTGCTTGATCTACTGTCTGCTTTGTATTCTTTACATATATTATATTCTATGAATGAATAATATATGTACATTGCTGAGACTCAAACAATGCTACCTCTCTTACTCAGGTTGCTTCTAATATAGATCACTCTAATTAAAATTAGCATTTGTAATTGTAATCACAGCAATCATTGTTATAGTGTTATATTGTCAGTAGTGCATTAAACATTAGTAAACTCTTCCTTATTATTACATTCTATTCTTTCTTATTCGGTAAATGCTTTGCGTCTCATCCATTATAGTTAGAAATTTTCATTGTCTATGTAATACATCTTTGTTTCAACTTAATTTTCCATTACTCTTTCCAATGTAAAAACAAATCCTGTAGCTACCTGAAGATTAAGTCTTAACAGATCTATATATATTAGGGGTGGACTGGCCATTTGGGTATCAGAGCATGTGGTCCATTACCCATTCTTCCCCCTTTAGTAAAGAAATCAACAGGGGTCATAATCACAAGCAGTTTTGCAAAATACTCACTTTTCTAAAGTTTTCTATGTTTAAATCAATGTTATACATATGGCCAAACTTTGCTCCATGCTCTCTTCGTGCTTATATTTGGTCTTTCCTCTGTTCAAAAAAAGAGACTAAATACAGGAAGTCCCAGTCCTTTGTGCACTCACACCTATTCATCATGCAGGTTTTATATCAACTGAGGGTAAATGACTGAGGCCAATTATTTTATTACTTTTTAGTAATTATATTATCAGGTATGCATACGTATCAGAAGACAATTCAGTCAGTAAAATGGCAGTATGAATTTTGGTGCTGTGTGACAGGAGAGCTGACCATACAATACGGGCAACCTCAAGATTCTCTGCTACTGAAGGCGGATACATTGCTTACATGCACAGTGTAAACTTGTCCGGCTCCACAGGACTAATACTTCCTGAGTTTTGTCCCTTTTTTTTAACAGAGAAAAGACCAAATAATGGCATAGAGTATGGACCATAGTTTGACAGGGAGGGAGACACCTAGTAGCCATATGTATAACGTTGATTTAAACATAGAAAACTTAAAAAATAAAGAGTATACAGTATTACAAAGCTCCTTGACCCTGTTGATTTCTTTTTAAAAAACAAGTGCGTCTTTAAATATAGCTGAGCAAAAAAAACCAAAAAACATTATATAGACTGTACATACGCCATGTAAACAAAGACAAAGTTTAGTACAACTTCAATAAGATTCCTCTAGCCTACTGCTCTGTGCATGGTATAGCCATGATGATACTACAATATTATAATAATTAGAGATGAGTGAACCTGGAGCATGCTCGAGTCGATCCGAACCCAAACTTTCGCCATTTGATTAGCGGTGGCTGCTGAAGTTGGATAAAGCCCTAAGGCTATGGGGAAATTATGGATATAGTCATTGGCTGTATCCATGTTTTCCAGACAACCTTAGAGCTTTATCCAAGTTCAGCAGCCACCGCTAATCAAATGTCGAACGATCGGGTTCGGATGGACTCGAATCCGAACCCGGTTCATTCATCTCTAATAATAATGATAATGATAATACAACATGGTATATACCATGTTCAGACTACAACTGTGAGTGAAAAGAGGGGCATCAATAAATGATTTGTTCTAGGGTGACGTATATCCCTGTCTTTTCTGTTGCTGCTACTTGTACTCTACTAACCAACCTGAATTTATTCTCAGAGGACTTTGTGAGTGTATAAATGGGTTGGATTTATGCTTGGATTGAACTGACACAGATCCGCACTGTAGATGCAAATGTACCAGATGACATCAAATATATAAAACACAAAGAATTATAAAGTGGTCAGATATCCCATGACTGACATTTCTTAGCATGAAGGTGTACTTATTGGACTGTAGACATAGACATTACTAGTGATATTTACTGGTAACAAACAGAAGGAAATCAAATAGGTAGACAACCATGCCAAAGGTGGGCTCCCAGAAACCTTGCACAATGGTATAGCGGGTATTAAGAGAGCTTACTATTCACCTATCTTGTACCAATATGAAAAATAGTCATAACAAAAGGGTATTCATCTACAGACAAAATTGTGAGTAATCTTTATATTTTAACCTTAAAGTGTTCAAGTCTGAAGGTGACTGTATACTAGCTAAGGGTAGTGAAGGTGGGCATCGCATACCAGGTGTGGAATGACTATATAATTATTGGATACTGGGGGCCAGTTTACTTTATTTATTTTGTTCTAATCCCAGGAGGGCACAGTGCATATTTGAGCTCCTAGAGTTGCCCATGTGTAGCTGGTTGTTCTTAGGTGAATCCCCACCACCACCCAGCTCTCTTCAGAACTTCCTGCAAACCACTACAAGCTAGAAAGAATTTAAAGGGAAACAATGGTAAACAAAAAAATATATATTCAAATCAACTTGTGTCAGAAAGTTATCTAGTTATAAATCTGTAATATACTTCTATTTAAAAATCTCAAGTCATCCAGTACTTATCAGCTGCTTTATGTCAGAAAGTGGTGTAGTTTTTCCAGTCTGACACAGTGCTCTCTGCTGCCACATCTGTCCATGTCAGGAACTGTCCAGCGCAGTAAATCTCTTTAGAAAACCTCTCCTGCTCTGAACAGTTTCTAACATGGACAGAGGTGGCAGCAGGGAGCACAGTGTGGAAAATCATTTGGATCATTTGTTTGAGGACATACAGTACCAAATAGTTACTGGGTGAGTTTGCCAGTACCAAATAGTTACTCAGTGAGTCAGCCAGTGCCGTTCTTTCAGATAAACGTTAACCATGATCCATGAGAAATAGTATGACCCCACTAGTTTTAGCATTACAGAACATGTTCCTGGTGCGACTACATCAAACTGTCTTTACATTCTCAGGTATTCTGAAGAGCACATGTTACATTGATGTACGATGGTTTCCTTTCGATGTTCAAAAGTGCAAACTAAAATTTGGATCGTGGACTCACAATGGCTGGCTACTTGATCTACAAATGCTGGAAGCAGATATTTCCAATTATATTTCGAATGGAGAATGGGATTTAGTAGGTAAGACTCTAAATATAACCAGAAGTACAGTACTGATAATTGTGTACTGCATATTACACAGATCCTATATATTATACTGGTGGAGCTATTACTGGTCTGCTGCAATGTGGTGCACTAGCACAATAGGCTCTGCTATATATACTCATCTAATATACTGGGGTGTCTCCAGTAATCTGCAACATTATAGATTACACACAAGGAGCCATTGATTTTTGATGTACAGCATTTTTTCACAAAGGTTGGTGAGTTATAGAAGGTTGAGTTGTTATAGTAAAGCTATACCTCCACTTTATTTGCTCCAATACATCTAAAATAAGAATTAATTAATCAACTTTACTAATAGTTCTGATTAACCCCTTCCCAACTGCCCAATGGTCATACACATCAGCTAGGAGTAGCCCAGTCTGCCTAGCTGACATATATTTATTGAGTCCCTTACAGCATCAATAACCACTTGAAACAAAACAAGTAACATGTTGAAATATTACGATTGTACCATGCTGTAAGTGGGGACCCACCATACTACCAACCAGACTTAGTATAGAGTCCAACGCAGGAGTGGAGAGTGGGTACTCTTTTGCTTTTCACCCTTTAGTCTGCTCCAAGATGGTGAAGCTGGTCTTATCTGCCAGAGAATACCAGGTCGCTTCCTCAGAGTGGTCCCAATGTGGATAGTTAGCAGGTGGCAGGGTGCCACTGACCCAAAGACTACAGATATAGAGTGGAATCAAGAAACTGGCATGGGAGATCTAGACCCAAGTACTAGATAAAGCAGCAGGACAAGGATATAGCAGAACTCAATGGGGGAAATTTACTGAAACTGTCTATCAGTTTTAACTGGCTTAGCTTTAAAAAGGCTAAGGCGGTATTCACACATGATTACGACCCATACACGGAAGATATGCTATGGACTGGAATGCAAAACTCCCAGAATCAAGTTTCATTATGATGCTGGGAGCTCTGAAACTGTTTAAGGCTGGGTTCACACTACATATATTTCAGTCAGTATTGTGGTCCTCATATTTCAACCAAAACCAGGAGTGGATTGAAAGCACAGAAAGGCTCTGTTCACACAATGTTGTAATTGAGTGGATGGCCACCATTTAATGGCAAATATTTGCTGTTATCTTAAAACAACGGCTGTTGTATTGAAATAATGGCCGTTATTTACTGTTATATGGCGGCCATCCACTCAATTTCAACATTGTGTGAACTGTGCCTTTCTGTGTTTTTAATCCACTCCTGGTTTTGGTTGCTATGAGGACCTTACATGTGGACCAAATACTGCCTGAAATACACTGTGTGTGAACCCAGCCTCAATGTTTAAGCTACTGTACTATACAGAAGTGCAAATATTCAGGGTACAAACCCACTTGACATATTTGCTGCGTCAATCAGTCTTAAAAATAAGCAGGCAAAACGCAGGTTGGCTTTATACAATTGTTCTGCGTTAAAATACGCAATTGCGTATTTTTGAAGTGTGAAGCTACATGCGTTTTTCGCACAGATTGTTAACAACTGATGCTTTGCTAACAACAAGCTTCACGCTTCAAAAATACGCAACTGCGTATTTTAACGCAGAACAATTGTATAAAGCCAACCTGCGTTTTGCCTGCTTATTTTTAAGACTGATTCACGCAGCAAATACGTCAAGTGGGTTTGTACCCTTAAACTGTTTCAGTCCTCCCGGCACCATAAAGATACATGATGCCAGGAGGTCTGTGATTCCATTCAGTAGCATATCTTCTGTGTACAGACTGTATTAAGCTCAGACACCAGTGAATGGATAGGGCAGCCCTTACAGTGTTATTGTGTCAAAATTGATATCACTGTAATCATGATCCACAGAATGAGGCTAACACCACATTTACACCACAAAGGGAATGATACATTTCTTATAGTCGCCCCAATAAAGGTGCCATGAAAAATATAAAATGTAAAAATATAAAATCTCAGTGATACAAAATGGAGGTGAAGGCCAAATCATGCACCCAGTGATTTATCATCCAACAGCCAACGTGTGACCCCACAGGTGGATCCCCAGAGATAGAGTGCTCATGGTAACATTTTGTGACCTTTAATACAAAATCATAAAGTCATTAAGGCCACAGGGCCCATGTGGTTAGACATAAAAAATCTGTTAGAGACATAGACATATAATCAGCATAAAATGAACTAAAATCTAGGATAGGACGCCACATAAACTCCTCTACCTACAGCCATTTCGAGCTACAATTCATGTTTTCCAAGTCTCTCTCTTTCAAATTTGAGGAAGCAGGAGTTTTAGCATGAACTATACACACGGGGGACATTTATGAAGTCTAGTGTACTTATACGCCGATCTTAAATTAGGCGCTGCCGCCATTTTCTTGCCTCTGAGTGAATCCGGGCGGGCACAGAAATCTACACCTGCTCCTGAGCAGGTGTAGATTTCTGCCAGGCAAAAGTCATGGTAAATCTGTCGTGGGAGGAGGCCACACCTTCTGACCACCTTGCTGTGCCCCTCCTGCCTGCCCATTGAGAAAGTGGGGGATTTGGCAAGCATATGCCAGGGAGAACGGGCAAATCTGCACCTTGTCCCTGGCGTAGTCCCCGGCCGCAGCCTTAATAAATGTCTCCCGGAGTATACACTATACACGCTACGCATACATTTTATAAGCGTATAGATCACAACCCTAAGACTGAACCTGGGTACATTTGCTGCCAGAGTGACTGGAGAACCATGTTTTTATATAAAGGGGTATTCCATTCAGAATTAACTTTTAATATGTTGCTGCACAGGTGCAGAACATAACAAACAGCCTATTCTTACCTCTCCACACTCCTCCTGTGTCACCTTCGGTTCCTGTCTGAGCGATCCTGCCTTCACTTCTGAGACTGACCTATCTGGCAGTGACAGCCCATTCAGCCAATCACTGGCTGCGGTGCTGTTCCACTTCAGTCAATGTTTGGCTAAGCAGGCTGCCACCACCAAACAAGTCCGCCTTGGAAGTAGAGGCGGGATCGCTTAGCCGGGGACCAAAGCTGACATAGGAGGACACTGGGGGAGCATGGAGAGGTAGAATAGGCTGTTTGTTATGTTCTTCGCCTGGGCAGCACAATATTAAAAGTTAATTCTCAGCAGAATTGCCCTTTAACAATAGAAGTTCCCTAATGACTGTGAAAGAAATCAAAATCAAGATATTAAACAATCCTATCAATACCTATACCCATATCAAAATGCTTAAAGCGTAACTGTCATTTCAGGGCCATTTTTTTTAAAAGATTAAATATCAACAGTTCAAGCGATTTTAAGAAACTCTGTAATAGGTTTTATGTACTAAAAGAGTTTCCTTCTGTAGTGAAAAAGCAATCTCCCAGCCTCCCCCCTCACATCAGATGAAGCAGGATTTCTGTCTCCATTATGTGGCTATGGAGAGGGGAGGGGCTGTTAGGAGTGACTGAGCACGGAGCAGTCCTGCACAGCACAACACCCTGCAATCTTCTCTCAGTAAGTTCCTAGATAAGCACTGACCTTTCTGACCCCAGAATCCTGCGGTTTAGGTGCCCATAGAGTCTACAAACAGCTGACCTTCATGTCACCTCTTCCTGCTCCCTCATCTCCCTCGGCCCCTCCCCCCTCCATTAGGAAAGAATGGAGAGAGCAGAGCCAGTCTTCATTGGCTTCTCTGTAATGAAGACGTGTTTGCCTGATAATGCACAGATAGGAAGTCAGGGGGGGAGGCTGGGAGATTTCTTCTTTAGTACAGAAGGAGGCTTTTTTGGCTGATAAAACCTATTACAGAGTTTCTTAAAATCGCTTATACTACTGATTTCTGCAATAAAAAAAAAACATGACAGTTACGCTTTAAGACTTTGGCAATGAACAAATCTAATTTACATACATGGCATACATAAGCATGGAAAAAATGTGCAAGAAATGTACTCTTGCCCCTGAGTTATTTTTCCCCTTTTAGTACTATGTTATTTTAGATCCAATATGCAGTGCTCCAAATCTTCTGCATGATGAATAACATATGTCTGTCTGTAGTTATTACTATAGGGAGCTTAGGAGCTTAGTGCCCACTGTTTAATAACTGAGTTTAATGTATAAATGTATGCTGTAAGCTGCTAAGCTTCCATTAGTGACAGCTGCAGCCAGCCCAACGTTTGTCATATAATGTTATGTCTATGCAGAGGAGTTAACGCTCTGTGTAAGAAAAATAAAGCTCTGCTCACTATAAGGCTTCCCTATGACAGGAATTTTGGAGACTGGCCCCCCCACCCCACTGTAGCTATGGCAGCCCTAGTGTGGTATTCATAGTATGGGATAGATAATGTCATATTTACCATGTACCTGTAAAGTTTTATGAAAATAATTATCGGACAGAAGTGCGCTTATTTTAATCTCTAATTTCCTTCCATTTTGAATTTGGTGCCTAAATACCTTAACAGAGGCACCATTGTCCCTGCTGTCTGTACCTATGAATTAGGAGCTTTTTAATCCAACCCCAGCTTGAGCCCTAGTGTAATGTAATTCACAATATTATTCCAGACCTCAACTTAAATACAGACATTGGACCCAGGGCCGCATTTACCACTAGGCACCCATGGTCGGGTTTCTAGGGCAGCACCTTGCAGGGGGAAGGAAACAACTTTTTTTTTTGTTTTTATTTTTTTAGCCTCCCACCTCCCCTTCAGACTTGCCAGTAAATCTAGAGTCTTTTCGAGGGGGAGGGGGGAGGTGTTATTAGTCAGGTCTGGTATGGTGGTGTTATCCAGTCACAGTATGGCGGTATTGTTCCAGTCTGGTGTGGCGGTGGTAAATGTGATGCCTGGAGCTATTACCTACCAATCTACCAATCCTATGGTGAGAATTCCATCAGACAATATGCAGACGGCTCTAATCATTGATTACTTGTGGAAATTTTTTTATGTTTTAAGCCATTAAAAACACCATTCAGACAATGTTTCTCCATGTAGAGAAATGAATGTGGCCGAAATACCGCTACTATTTCTTCCCCAAGATGGGGCGTCTTAAGTTTTAGTGCCTAGGGCAGCAGCAGTTGTTAATACAGCCCTGACTGGACCCCAAATTACTCCAAAATACCCTCTTTACTCACACACATACATACTGTACAAACACACACACACTGCTCCCATTACCATGCTCTCTTGTGTCCCTACCAGCACCCCAGACCGGTCACCTTGTATCATGGCAGAACTGTAGCCAGTAGACAATACACCACTGAAAGTATAAGTTTGTGTGGGTGGCTATGGGCCCATGGTTACCGCCCAATATAAGACATATTATAATCCACTACTGATGGAATATCATTGATTGACCATTGTTTTTAGAGATCTGTCTGGCTTCGGCTTCCCCTATAGAGAATACAGGAACATTTAGGTGGCAGCATCTCCCTGTTTGGGTGTTTCTCAGCGAATGAGACAGGGACTGATCAGGGTTGAGAAAAAGCTGAGTACAGAGTACAGAGATATTCTTAATAGAGATGAGTGTGACTTTAGTAAGTTTAAAGGGAATCTGTCAGCACTTGAGCCCTACCTAAGGTGCTGACAGTGTGCTTTAGTTGTCAGTACCCTAGTAAGCATGGTACCTTTTGGTAATTTGTCCATGCCATGGATTATGTACAATCCTACTGTAATGAAGTGTAGTTACATAGTTAATATAGTTACATAGTTAATATGGTTGAAAAAAGACACATGTCCATCAAGTTCAACCAAGGAGGGGATGGATACAGGGAAGGGGGAGGGGTGATAGGTTCTATACATATGCATCTATATTATTTTGGTCTAAGAACTTGTCTAGCCCTGTTTTGAAGCCCTCTACTGTTTTTGCTGTGACCAGATCCTGTGGTAGACTGTTCCACAGATTCACAGTTCTCATGGTAAAGAAGGCTTGTCGCCTCCGGAGATTGAACCTTTTTTTCTCCAGGCGGAGGCAGTGCCCTCTTGTCCTTTGAGGGGGTTTTACCTGGAACATCTTTTCCCCATATTTCTTGTAGGGGCCATTTATATATTTAAATAAGTTAATCATATCTCCCCTTAAACGTCTCTTCTCCAGACTAAACAAATGTAATTCTTAATCTCTCCTCATAACTAAGATGCTCCATTCCCCTTATTAGTTTAGTTGCCCGTCTTTGTACCCTCTCCAGCTCTAGAACATCCTTTTTATGAATCGGGTTCCAAAACTGGACGGCATACTCCAGATGAGGCCGCACCAAAGCTTTATAAAGCGGTAATATTATATCCCTGTCCCGAGAGTCCATGCCTGTTTTATTGCATGACAATATCCTGCTGGCTTTAGAAGCAGCTGACTGACATTGTGTGCTGTTCTGTAGTCTATTATCTACAAGTACACCCAGATCCTTCTCCATCAGGGACTCTCCCAGAGTAACTCCCCCCAGGACATATGATGCATGTGGGTTATTAGTACCCAGGTGCATAACTTTACATTTATCCACATTGAACCTCATTTGCCAAGTGGACGCCCAAACACTCAGTGTGTCTAAGTCATCCTGTAACATCTGCACATCCTCTATAGACTGTACTGTACTACAGAGCTTGGTGTCATCTGCAAAGATAGAAACATTGCTGTTAATTCCATTCTCAATATCATTAATAAACAAGTTAAACAGAAGAGGGCCCAGTACTGACCCTTGGGGTACACCACTTATTACCGGGGACCATTCTGAGTAGGAATCATTGACCACCACTCTCTGGGTACGATTATTAAGCCAGTTTTCAATCCAGTTACACATTAAATTTTCCAAACCGATAGACTTTAACTTACCCATCAGACGTCCATGAGGAACTGTGTCAAACGCTTTAGCAAAATCCAGGTACACGATATCCACAGCCGCGCTGCCATCCAGGCTTCTACTTACCTCTTCATAGAAACATATTAGGTTGGTTTGACAGCTTCTGTCCTTAGTAAAACCATGCTGGTTATCACTTATAATACTATTAGCCACTACGTATTCCTGGATGTAGTCCCTTATAAGCCCCTCAAATAGTTTCCCCACAATGGACGTTAAGCTTACGGGTCTATAGTTACCTGGGGAAGTTCGAGAGCCCTTTTTGAAGATCGGCATTACATTTGCCTTACGCCAGTCCCTCGGCACAATACCAGTAAGCAAAGAATCACGGAATATTTCATACAAGGGTAGTGAAATTACAGAACTGAGTTCCCTAAGAACTCTGGGGTGCAATCCATCAGGCCCTGGAGCTGTGGTTACATTGAGTTTGTTTAATTTATCTTGGACCATATCTATAGTAAACCAGTTCAGTACATTACATGTTTTAGCTGCACTGGCCCCACCCACCTCAGTACTGGCCCCACCCACCACAGCTCCATCCTCTTTTGTATATACAGAACTGAAGAACCCATTAAGTAACTCAGCTTTCTCCTGATCCCCAGTTATTAATTCCCCGTCACCATTATTTAGGGGTCCTACATGCTCTGACCTTGGTTTTTTTGCATTAATATATTTGAAGAATTTTTGGGGGTTTCTTTTGCTTTCTATAGCTACCTGCCTTTCATTGTGAATTTTTGCTGCTTTTATTACATTTTTACAGGTTTTGTTGACTTCTTTGTAATGTTTAAATGCTACAGCTGACCCCTCTGATTTATATTTTTTGAATACCCCTTTTTTCTCATTTATAGCCCTTCTAACCTCGGTTGTAAGCCATGTGGGATTGGATTTTAACCGTTTATATTTGTTACCCATAGGAATATATTTGGCAGTACAGTTATTTAATGTGGATTTGAAGATTTCCCATTTATTAGCTGCATCAGTATGTGACAGCAGCCGCTCCCAGTCTATGCCCTGAAGTTCTGCCCTTAACCCAGGAAAATTGGCCCTTTTAAAATTAAGAGTTTTTGCCCTCCCAACATGTTTTTCTTTTCTACACTTTAAGCTAAAAGTCACTATATTGTGGTCACTATTACCCAGGTGTTCATGGACAGTGACATCCCCAACCAGCTCAGCGTTGTTAGAAATAACCAGATCCAACAAGGCATCACTTCTAGTTGGCTCCTCCACAAACTGGCCCAGAAAATTATCCTGCAAGAGGTTAAGAAATTCCCTCCCCTTTGTGGTTTTAGCTGAACCGTGACCCCAATCTATATCTGGGTAGTTGAGGTCCCCCATTATCACTACTGTTCCCTCCCGGGCAGCCCTCTCTATTTGTCTATTCAACTGGCCATCCACCTCCTCAGTAATGTTGGGGGGTCTATAGATTACACCAAGGATAATTTTTTCACTCTTTACCTCCTTCTGTAGTTCTACCCATAATGCTTCCACATCATCACAGTCATCTCCCACTATTGCATCTTTTACACTCACTTTAATATCATTTCTGACATACAGACATACTCCTCCTCCCCTTCTGCCCACCCGGTCCCTTCTGAACAACGTAAATCCCTGAATATTGACAGCCCAGTCATGTGAGGAGTCCAGCCATGTCTCAGTCACACCAACCACATCAATGGACTCCTCCAAAACCAAGGCCTCTAGCTCCCCCATCTTGCTGGCTAGACTTCTGGTATTAGTAACCATACACTTTATATTACCATCGAGTTTAACCCGCTTCATTATAAGAAATGGGATTTATTACTGTGCTGTGGCTACAATCATCCTCACTGTTCATCCACAACATATGGATCTCCCTATACACTGTTTTTATCCTCCCCCCACAGGACCCTTCTCCTCCCTCCTCATTGTTCTGTCCCCTCTCTAACCTATCTGCCACTACATTACATACTACATTGTCCTCCCTCCACATCCCTAGTTTAAAAACCCCTCCACCCCTTCTAGGATTCTCTCCCCCAGCACAGCGGACCCCCTTCCATTAAGGTGCAAATTATCTGCGGAAAACAGATTGTACCCCAATGAAAAGTCAGCCCAGTGCTCTAAAAACCCAAACCCTTCTCCTCTACACCATGACTTGAGCCATGCATTTAACTCCCTAAGCTCCCGCTGTCTTTCCTGCGATGCGCATGGCACAGGCAGTATTCCAGAGAATACCACCTTGGAGGTCCTCCCCTTCAACTTAGCACCTAGTTCTCTAAAATTATTTTTAATAGACCTCCACCTACCTTGTATCCTGTCATTGGTTCCCACATGGACCACGACAGCTGGGTCATCCCCAGCCCCCCCAAGTAATTTATCCACCCTTTCCACCACATGCCGAACCCTGGCACCAGGGAGACAGCAAACCATTCGGTTGAGGCGGTCTTGGCGACAAATTATTCTATCCGTCTTCCTGATTATAGAATCCCCTACAACCACTACTAGTTGGACTGTTCCCCCGGCTGTTAGGGAGAACAGGTTCCACTAGAGCTGCCATTTCTAACACGGATGCCCTTGCATCATCACCTAGCTTGGCAATTTTGCTTGGGCATATAGTAGGAGAAGTGGCCTTCCTTTTCTTGGATCCCTTACTGGTCCCTCTAACTACATTAACCCAGCTACTTACTTGGGCCTCCTGATCTATATCACCACCCTCCATCTCTATCCCACTAACTTCCTGCTCAGTGAGCCGAAGTTCCCTCTCAAGGTGGCCAAGTTCCCTCAGTGTTGCAATATGCTTCTCCAGATCTCTAACTCGAGCTTCTAGATGGGCAACATGCTCACATCTGTCACAGCGGTACTCACCCTGGAACACCTGCTCCAGTTGGGCGTACATGCGGCAGACTGCGCACTGAATGAATCCTTCCATCTCGCTAGCCATCATCCTCAGTGCAACAAAAACAGTGAAAAAGAAAGAGATTTAGCACTTACCCGAACTTGTAACTCCTTCTTTCAACTCCTTTTTTAACCACTTGTGAGCAAGCACACACAGTGTGTGCTGAGCCTTGATTTAAGCACCTGAGATCAATTAACCCCACCCCCAGGTGCAGAGCAGACCAGAGAAAAAAAAACTGTTTGGACCTGTTTAACTAAGCAACTATGGCACTAGCTATCTATGCACTGCAGCAATGCACACCACACAATTGCCCAAAAACAACAATATATCAGTCACTCCAAACCCACAGAATCACCAACAACTCCTTTTTTAAACTCCACTTATTTTCAACCACTTGTCAGCAAGCACAGTGAGCAAGTGTTGTTTGTGCCACACTCTGGCACACCTCACTACTCCTTCCTCCTCATCATGAATAATCAATGCTGCCCGGCCTTCTGCTCACTCAGCTGTCAGTCAGTGTCTCTGATTGCAGATCAGTCCTCTGTAGGCAGTTGTGCATCCCACCAAGGCTACGATTGTTTCGCGTTCCACGCTTCCACTGGCCTGAAGACTTTCCAAATTCATTGTATACTGTATATTAATGTGTCCCTGTCATTGGAAAAAGCAATAGTTTTCATCGTTCAGGGTCAAACTCTCACTGTTTATTAGAACAAACCAGGAGAAATGTGCCGGTACGCGCCTCACTCCCCAGCTTGCTGCCTTTTTCGCCTCAGTGCACAAGATGAGCTCCATAAACATATAATGGAGCTTGTCTTGTGCAGAGAGACAGAGATAGCCGGTGAACCGCATAGAAAAGCACCTCTACAGGCTCATTTTAGAGATCGGGGGGGGGGTTTGAACACTTAGACTCAACAAAACTGATGATGTTGGTGGAATGATGTATATTATAAACAGTAATCCATTATATGTGATTTTGCAGATGTCCCAGGAAAAAGAAATGAATTGTACTATGACTGCTGTAAGGAGCCATACCCAGATGTGACATACACAGTGACAATGCGCAGACGCACACTATACTATGGATTAAATTTATTGATACCTTGTGTTCTTATATCTGGATTAGCATTGCTGGTGTTCCTACTTCCTGCTGACTCTGGAGAAAAGATATCACTAGGTAGGTAATAACTTGTCGCTGGAAATATTGATAGCCTATGTGTATGACATGTGTGGTCACATTAGGAATAATGACGCACAATACTGTTGGTCCCTTTTACTGTGGTGTGTGGCAGATAAAAGCTGCGGCTATATGCTTCACTCCCCAGCTTGCATTGCTGCATTGACTTATTTACCAATAACAATGAATATTAGATCAATACTGTTGATGTGAGTCAGCATGAGACAACTCTACATTGTTCCAGTCAATTTTTATCAAATTATTAGGATTTTAGAAAATCTAAAAGGATTTTTATTTTCTTGTATTATGAACAACTAAGCACATAAAAAATAATTGCTTGCTGCTCCCAAAACTTTGGGGGAGATTTATCAAAGGGTGTAAAATTTAGACTGGTGCAAACTGGCCACAGCAACCAATCACAGCTCCTCTTTCCTTTCAGCAGAGCCTAAAACTGAGCTGTGATTGGTTGCTGTGGCCAGTTTGCACCAGTCTAACTTTTACACCCTTTGATAAATCTCCCCCTTTGTGTATAACATCATACAGTAATACAGTAGAAAATCTAGATTATTGGCTTGTCATACCTTTCCAGTCAAGTTCTCCCCCCCCCCCCCCATGAAGACGGGGGAGAGCTTCAAACTGCTTTTTCATGTTCATATTAAACCCAATAACAAAGTTTCTTACAATCACCTGTACTATTGATTTCTGCAATAAAAATTTTAACGGCAGTGACACTTTAACCCCTTAGTGACCACCGCACGTATTTTAACGGCGGCCACTAATGGGCTTTATTCCGATGCGTACGCCTTTTAACGGCGGGCACATCGGAATAAATCACCGCCCGGCGGCGGCAGCAGTGTGGGGGATCAGCTGTCAGTGTGACAGCTGCCCCCCCCCCTGAAACTACCCGGAGCGGAGGATTCTCCGCTCCAAGCAGTTTAACCCGTTAAATGCCGCTGTCAAACCATGACAGCAGCATCTAACGGGTTCCGGTCGGCGCGGTGGGTCACTTACGCGATCGCGATGTCCCGCGGCGCCGTACGGTGTCCTGGTGGTCTCCATGGTGATCCGGGTCCTAATGAAGGTCCCCTGGGTCACCATGGAGATGCCTCATGCTGACAGGGGTGGCTGTGGCTATTGCCTGTCAGCATGAGGCATGATACAATACACTGCAGTACATTAGGTACTGCAGTGTATTGTATCAGTGATCAAAGTATTTTACACTAGTGTACAGTAATGTCCCCAGTTTGCCCATCACCACCCCAGTTTGCCTGTCGCCACCCCATTTTGCCCGTCGCCACCCCAGATAGCCAGTAAACACCCCCAGATTGCCCGCACCAGATTGCCTGTCGCAACCTCAGATAGCCAGTAAACACCCCGAGATTGTCCATTACCACCCCAGATAACCAGTAAACACCCACATATTGCCTGTAACTAAAATGACACTCCTTCTCTTCTGAGCCCTGCTGTGTGCCCATACATTATACAAATACATTATAAAAGAGATCAAAAAGTCATATACATATAAGACTTGGTATTAATAGAAACTACAGATCTTCCCGCAAAAAATAATCCCAAAACCAGCTCTGTCACGCAAAAGATAAGAACGCTATGGATCTTGCAATGTGGCGACAGTTTTTGTGGGTTTTTGCTAGGAAGATAGTTTCTATTGCGCCAAAGCGGTAATAGTTAAAAAAAACCTATACAAATGTGGTATCGCCATAACCGTAGTGACCCAGAGAATACATGTATTATGTTATTACAGATTTTTACGGCGATCACTAATGGGCTCTATACTGCTGCCATCAGCTCTTTATGGCGATGGCGCAGAATAGTGCAGCGGCGCCGGTAATGCCCGATGCCCCCTCCTCTCAGCTACCAGAGGTAGCTGAGGGGTTGGGGCAGAGTGTGGGCTCAGTCCCGGCCAGTCCCCTCACTGCCGATCGCCGTTATTACCAGTATAACGGCGGCCACCGGTAACAGACATTGCCAGCGCAGCTGAACGCTTTCATCTCTTCTCACCGTGAATCCACATTGAGAGGAGATGAGAACATGTTCCCCCCCCCTGTCCCCAGAATTAACCCTAGTGACCTGGTCACTGACCCTCCCCTCCCTGGGCGGCCAAGATGATCCAAGATGGCCGCCGCCATCAATATGAACAGACTCTGTTCACAGTGAGGGATTCCTAAAAAATGATCAAAGCTCCATTCTCTCCACCACCGGAGGTGGCGGAGAGCATGGGGCAATGATCGGGGACCACCCAGTGTGGTCCCAGTACAAGCGATTAGGGTTATATACTATATACCACTGATCGCTTGTTCCAAATGGTGCCGGAACTTTTTTACCCCTGTCAACAAAGTCAAGTGCCCCAGATTACCTGTAACCACCCCAGATTACCTGTAACCACCCCAGATTGCCCATCACCTCCCCAGATTGCCTGTAACCACCCCAGATTGCCCATCACCACCCCAGATTGTTCGTCACCTCCCCAGATTGCCTGTAACCCCCCCAGATAGCCCGTAGCCATCCCAGACAGCCAGTAGCCATCCCAGACAGCCCGTAGCCATCCCAGACAGCCCGTAGCCATCCCAGACAGCCCGTAGCCATCCCAGACAGCCCGTAGCCATCCCAGACAGCCCGTAACCATCCCAGACAGCCCGTAACCATTGCAGACAGCCCGTAACCATTGCAGACAGCCCGTAACCATTGCAGACAGCCCGTAACCACCACAGATTGCCCGTATCCACCACAGATTGCCACAGACTGCCCGTAGCTACCCCAAATTGCCTGTAACCACCCCAGATTGCTCGCAACCACCCCAGATTGCTCGCAACCTCCCCAGATTGCCCGTCACCTCCCCAGATTGCCTGTCCCCTCCCCAGATTGCCTGTCCCTCCCCAGATTGCCCTTCGCCTCCCCAGATTGCCCGTCGCCTCCCCAGTTTGCCCATCACCACCCCAGTTTGCCCGTCGCCACCCCATTTTGCCCGTCACCACCCCAGATAGCCAGTTAACACCACTAGATTGCCCGTCACCACCCCAGATAGCCAGTAAACACCCCCAGATTGCCCGCACCAGATTGCCTGTCACAACCTCAGATAGCCAGTAAACACTCCGAGATTGTCCATTACCACCCCAGATAACCAGTAAACACCCACATATTGCCTGTAACTAAAATTACACTCCTCTTCTGAGCCCTGCTGTGTGCCCATACAGTGGTTTATGCCCACATATGGGGTACCATTGTACTCAGGAGAAGCTCCGTTACAAATGTTGGGGTGAGTTTTCTCCCCTGTTTATCGTGAAATTGAGAAATTTCAAATTAAACAACATGTTATTGGAAAAATTAAATTTTTTCATTTTTACTGTCTTCTTTTGAATACTTTCCTCTAATACCTGTGGGGTCAAAATGGTCACCACACCCCAAGATGAATTCTTTGAGGGGTGTACTTTCCAAAATGGGGTGACTTTTGGGGGGGTCCTATTCTGCTGACTCTACAGGGGCACTACAAACGCACCTGGCGCTCAGAAACTTCTTCAGCAAAATTATGCACTGAAAATACTAATTGGCACTCCCTTCCTTCTGAGCCCTGCTGTGTGCCCATACAGTGGTTTATGCCCACATATGGGGTACTGTTCTACTCAGGAGAACCTGCGTTACATATATTGGGGGTGAATTTTCTCCCCCTTTCCTCGTGAAATTGAGAAATTTCAAACTAAACAAACATATTATTGGAAAAATTCTGTTTTTTCATTTTTACTGTCTTCTTTTGAATACTTTTCTCTAATACCTGTGGGGTCAAAATGGTCACCACACCCCAAGATGAATTCTTTGAGGGGTGTACTTTCCAAAATGGGGTGATTTTTGGGGGGGTCCTATTCTGCTGACTCTACAGGGGCACTACAAACGCACCTGACGCTCAGAAACTTCTTCAGCAAAATCATGCACTGAAAATATTAATTGGCACTCCCTTCATTCTGAGCCCTGCTGTGTGCCCATACAGTGGTTTATGCCCACATATGGGGTACCGTTCTACTCAGGAGAACCTGCGTTACATATATTCGGGGTGAATTTTCTCCCCCTTTCCTCCTGAAATTGAGAAATTTCAAACTAAACAAACATATTATTGGAAAAATTCTATTTTTTCATTTTTACTGTCTTCTTTTGAATACTTTTCTCTAATACCTGTGGGGTCAAAATGGTCACCACACCCCAAGATGTATTCTTTGAGGGGTGTACTTTCCAAAATAGGGTGAATTTTGGGGGGGTTCTATTCTGCTGACACTACAGGGGCACTGCAAACGCATCTGGCGCTCAGAAACTTCTTCAGAAAAATCTGAACTGGAAATGCTAATTGGCGCTCCTTCACTTCTGAGCCCCGCTGTGTGCCCATACAGTGGTTTACGCCCACATATGGGGTACCATTGTACTCAGGAGAACCTGCGTTACAAAACTTGGTGTGCATTTTCTCTAATGCTTATTATGAAAATGAGATACTTTAATCTTAACAAATATATTATTGGAAAATTTCTATTTTCCATTTTTTTCTGGCCTAATTGTGAATACTTTCCTCCAGCCTCTGTAGGGTTAAAATGCTCATTATACCCCTAGATTAATTCTTTAAGGTCTCTAGTTTCCAAAATGGGGTCACTTATGGGGGTGTCCAGTATACAAGCCTCCTAAATCAACTTAAAAAAAGAACTGGTCCCTAAAAAAAATCAGTTTGGGAAATTTCATGAAAATTTGATAATTTGCTGATACATTTCTAAGCCCCGTAACACCCTAAAAAAGTGAAATATGTTTACGAAATGAAGCCAGAATAAAGAGGACATATTGATAATGTGACTTACGAACTAATTTTTGTCATGTGACTTTCTTTTTTTAGAAGCAAAGAATTTCAAAGTTCATAAAGTGCAAATTTTCAAATTTTTCATGATATTTTGATGTTTTTCACAAAAAACACACAAGACAGTGACCAAATTTTGCCACAAACATAAAGTACCATATGTTACGAAAAAACATTCTCAGAATCGCTAGCATACGTTAAAGCTATAAGCACATAAAGTGAGAGGTCAGATTTTTAAAAATGAGCCTGGTCATTAAGGTCCAAATAGGCTTGGTCCCTAAGGGCTTAAGGCTAGATTCACACTGGACGTATCCGCAGCGGATTTCACGCTGCGAGTTTGCAGTGAAATCTGCTGCAGATACCTCTCCTGTCACTTCCATTGTGATTACATACTCGGTCCCAGTCCCATTAACCCCTTGCTACCAGGATGATACATTACCTGTTCCACGATCAAGCCGTATCTGCGGCAGGATCCTCAGGGAGCCAGAAGCCTCAGAAGCGGCCAGATCGTGGAACAGGTATTGTATCACCCGGGACAGGGGGTTAATGGGGCTGGGACCGAGTATGTAATCACAATGGAAGTGACAGGAGAGGTATATGCAGCGGATTTCACTGCAAACTCGCAACGTGAAATCCGCTGCGGATACGTCGAGTGTGAATCTATTCTTAAGGAGACTGGACCTACTGTACATACAGTAAGTATAGCTTTGTTATATAGCATGTCTTCAGGAAACTGGACCTGGATACAAGTAAGTTTAGATTTTTTATAAAGCATGAGAACTAGAAAAATATATTGAATGTAAATTGCAGACATTCTTTATATCACATCCCCTGCTGATTTATATTTTGAAAGTTATAACAACAGGGACACTTTAAATCACTTAAAACATCTATCTTTACTAATCTTCAGCCTATGTCCTATTTGTTTTCGGCCAGGAAGATTTATCTTGTATACAGCGCCTGAAGTATGATTATTTAGTATTTTCTTGGATTATTTATAAAGCTGCCAATGTTGCTATAATGCTTCCCCCAGTTTTGACGTGTTAGATAAGAAATGTAGTAACCTTGGGGTTAGGTAGGACATTTGGCTTTAGTATGACTGATGTCTTCTCATAGAATTGTTTCACCTGAAGCTTTATGTCTGCAGTACAGAAATAGAAGGTTTTATTTCAAATTTAGAGCAGAAACAGCTTGTAAAATTGGCCGACAGCGTTCTGTACACTTAATCGGATCAGAATAAGTCCAAAGTGAAAATTCATCTTGTCATTGTCCTTCTACGAAGCAGGAGATCTGTCACGTCAGAGATTTAGCTCGCAATAACATATCCCCTTTTCTACCTGCTGTTCTCAGATTTTTTTTTATACCTATTTTCAGTGACTGTACATCATGACAATCCTGCATGCTTGAATAAATTACTACTTGGATAATCCGTTTCTCAAAGTTGGTGGATGATAAAAACTGAGCAAATTATTCCGGTTGGTTTATTGGTAGTTTTAGAGAATAAATGAAGGAACATCAGATATTAGAATATAATATATTATATATATATTATATATTATTATCTGCTAGTGTAAGGAAAAAGACATACCCAAATAGAACTATGGTGTCCAAACTGTAATGGTCAGGGCCAGCCAGGTGTTATAGAAAACCTTTAGGGACCAGGTGCTGTATGATGCCATCTAGGCTGGGCATGATTGACACTGAGTAAATCACACAGAATTTCATGCGGAGCACGCACCGTGGACTCCGCTTGGAGTTCTGCCTGTCCTTTTCATTGAATAGGTTGCCTCATGCAACCTCCACTCTCGGACGAAAGAATTTACATGCTTGAAATTGTGTGCATGGGCTCTTAAAGGGGAACTCCAGAGAATTTTTTTCCTTTCAGATCAACTGGTGTCCAAAAATTATATAGATTTGTAATTGCAGTTTTGCAGTGACAGGAACTGTCCAGAGAAGTAGCAAATCCCCATAGAAAACCCCTCCTGCTCTGGGCAGTTCCTTGAGTGGACAGAGGTGGCAGCATAGAGCACTGTGTCAGACTGGAAAGAATACACCTCTTCTAGCAAGGCATGCAGCAGCTGATAAGTACTGGCTTCACTGACTTGAGACTCCCTGTGTTTGCATGCTATGGATATAAACTTTGAATAATATGACCATTTTTAGGTGCCAATATGACAGCTGTTAAAAAAAAATCTAAAATAAAACTACATTTTTGGGAAGTCTAAGACAACTGCAAACAATCAGCTTGTATGGTGAGGAACGCTGCAGAATGCTTTTTCTACCTCACAACACTGAATATTTGTGATTGGTTCCCTTTAAGGCTGTGTTTACCCAACTTCTTTTTCAGGCCATGTTTTAACAGTTTTTTTGGACAGCCATACTTTTGAGCCAAAAATACTGTATGTGTTTTATGCAAATTACAGCTAATTACATAGCTTAAAAAACTTTTAAACAAAATTTTTTAATTTTTTTTGCAAATTGTTGAAGTTACAGTATAGTTTAGTAATTTGCTATAGAAGACATTTAGGAAATATGCACAGACTTGTATTGATCTCTGTATATCTTCTGTATACCCAGGAATTACTGTCCTCCTGTCACTTACAGTCTTCATGTTACTTGTGGCAGAGATTATGCCTGCAACATCGGACTCTGTTCCTCTAATAGGTAAGTAAGCACTGTACGTTCTATGTCATACAGCTATGAGGTCATCAGTCACATGTAATAGTATTATGTTCTGCGATTGATTCATGTGCGTTGGGTAAACCATTGTATTTTCTTGGATAGCTGCATAAACCATAGATATTTCACTATGCAACCATCCATAAATTAAGTGAGCTGAATGAACAAACTTTTACGGTCAATAACTGTAAATGCCTTGAAGAAAGCGACATTGTTTCTCTATTGGGTAATGGACGTGTCTATTAAGGCATAAGGAAGTTTTTTATATATATTTGCAAAGTAATTAAATATGAAATGTTTAATCAAATATTTCATCCCTTTAAAGAGTACACAGATCTAATGAATGGTACACAATTATGGATTTATGGGTAGAATTTACAAGGAATTTAAATTTTATTGTTTTTTATGAAATAAAACTATTTCTCTCATTCAATCCGACCAAATACACAGTATATTTTCAATCTACATCTTTATTTATTTACATTAACATACTTATTTTACAAAACTTCCCAAGACTCACTTACAAACATTATTCCACCAGGTCAACCTTGGAAATTATAGAGGAAAAGCAAATCCAAATTTGTGTACTTTATTAGGGCTTCATATGAAATACAGACTGGAAAGGGTAGACTGACGCGTTTTGTTCATCACGTGATCTTACTCATAGTCTATGAGACTTTTTCTACTGACAGTCTTCTATCTTGCCGTTCATCAATGTCCCCCGAATTCTTGGTTAATAAAGTTTAATATACACGTCACTATGACAATAATGTACATATATTTGGTAGCATTATAGCCAAAAGATCCAGGACAAAAAGTGCACTACTCTACACATTTATGATGCTTGGTGACTGTCAAAAACTACATAGGATGGCAATGCCAGATTTGTTAATATTAATAATGGAAGTAGTAGTAGTAGTAATAATAATATACACATTTATAAGTACTTTTAGCCACCATTGGAGATTAGCAAACTTCAAGTTTAAGTCCGTGTTGGGCAACTTTTCCGAACCCAAACATTTGGCATCTAACCCCCCCCCCCCTCCCCCCACGTCTAGAAAAATTGGTTGCTGCCCTCAGAAATCCTGGAAGTATGGATATAGCCTATGGCCGGGTTCACACTACGTAGGACCCGGCCGTGTCACAGAACAGCCGGTGTCAGGGAAGTTCAACCTGGCCGGTACTGGATGGACTTCATTTCTTTAGAATTGGGATGCGGCCACATTCCAGTGTTCCCTTATCCCAATTGCCCATAGCCGACCATGTAAAGTCACTTTACACTGTCTGAACTGTCAGTGTCAGTTTTTCCTGCAGCCACAAGGAATCTCCGGCCGGAGCGTATACAGAGGGTATACACTCCCATCGGGATTCCATTACAATAAATGCAATCGGATATTTCATTAAATAACGTCCGTGGTTGCAAAACTGCAAATACGGCCATTGTTTAATACAGTTATACGTTGTGTGAACATAGCCTATGGCTGTATCCATGTTTTCCAGGGCTCCCGAGGTTGCTAAACCTGGACTTAAAGAGGTAGTCCCTTGAAATAAAAAAAAACAAACAGAACGGCAGAGGAGGTTGGTCCGTTCCACTGCTCTCACCTCTCTACTTTCGTCAAGTAATTTTCGTCTGGCTTCTCCATAAGTTATGGTCCCACTGCTAGATTGTCCACTCAGCGACTGCAGTGGTGTCCCATTTCAGTCACTGATTGCATAAGCAGGCAATCCATCAGCGGGGTATGTGACGTTCCAGCAGCAAGAGCTGCTAGAGGCTGTCCAGTTTCATTCATGAAGCGCAACAGGGGCACAGGGATGGGTAAGTATACTTTATTATGTTCCTGCACTCCCATGCCTTTCTGTATTTTTTTGAATTTCATGAGATTTTTCCTTTAAACTTGAAGTTCGCTCATCTCTAACCACCACTCAAACAAAAGCACGACATCATAGCACTAAACTATAAGCAATGGAACAACAAGCAGTTAAAGCAAAAAAAAAAAAAAAAGTAAAAAAATTGGTCAAGTCTTAAAACCCAAAACCTCCTGGAGGGACCCATTCCTCATGGCTGCCTGCTCTATTTCACCCTTCACACTGTTCTTCATGTTAGAGAAAATATTACATTGTCTTAAAGAGTTCTGTGTTTCTTCTGGTTACTTCCTACGTTACCCCAATAACCTTTGCATTTTACACCTAACATCCTTTTATCTCTGAATAATTAGAGCATATGAAATAGTATATTTGATATATAGCCTTTTGGAAGTTGGCATTTAGGTCAGAACATACTTTGTTCATCTGTTCATTAGATTTTTTTTCTTTCCCATGTGAAATAAGAGGATAAAGCTTTTCATGCCCTAGAATTTAAAAGCCCTGGGGGCTGGCTGGAGCTATCTGTAAATGACTGTCTATAGCAGCCCGAGCCCTCTCTTCTAATTGTAGAATCTACGGACTGGGAATATAGAGATAGTAAAGAGTTGTGACTAGAGTTGGAAATAATACATTGGGGACGGGTTACATTCAGACCCATTCATGTTTCTCACTTACAATGCTGAATGTAAATGTACAGAAATCCTTTTACTACACTGGACATAAAGCTTTTCCGGAGTGTTTCCGTAGCTAATGCATCCCCAATAACAGCGCTGGAACCTGCTAGATGGCATTGTTTTGTGTGGCAGGACAATCGAAGAGCACTCTGATGCAATTAATCCCACGTATACTAAGCCTCATTGAGCAGCATTGATGTCCATCACTACAGAGCTATGGACGGAAGGATCTGAGAGAAAGTCTAAAAAGGCTGCTTTGCATTTTTAAAAAATGTTTTTACATTGGAGTTCTTATCTTAGCCGGGTTTATACTGTAATATTCTAAATACTGTTTACTTTACCTCAATCCAATCCTGACCAAGCTGATCATATATTACAGATAGGAAACCACTATTACTCATTTTCCATTGGACGACTGTTGTCCTTCAGAGCAAACTCTTCTGCTAGCAGATCTTGGGTACTTCTATTCTTCTGCGCTGCGGAATCCAGAATCCGGAATTCCGCGCTGCGGAATCTGTTGGCGCTATACAAATAAATATTATTATTATTATTATTATTCTAATTAGGGATGGTCCAAACCGAGAACCGTAGGAACCCGAACCCTCGGTAATGATTTCAGCTGGGATACAGCCATAGCCATAGGCTGTATCCGAGTTTTCCAGGCGTTACTCCCGCTGGATCCGCCCGCTCCACAGAGCGGGCAGACAGCGGGGATCTGCTGCCGAGCGTTCGGGTTCATACGAACCCAAACCTCGGCAGGTTCAGACCATCCCTACTTCTAATCTATTAGCTAATGTGACCTATAATATCATTAAACATCGGCTTTTTCGAAGTACACAAAAATTCAGGTTAATGATTAAAAGCAGGTACAAAGCAAGAGGTAGTATATTCATATTGCTTATAATTCACTATATTTCATGAACATCTCAGAGTTGAAATATCCATTCTAATTTGTCTGATTGAAGTTCAGCAGTGTATAGGAACTAGAGATGTACTATGAGTATACTATTCGCTCAAGTATGGGGTGCTTGAAAGTATTTGGTGCTCAAACAAGTACTGTGTGGAAAAATAGCAAGTCTCCTCCCCACATGATCCTGCTATGCTGCAGCCATGTTGGCTGCTGGTCTAGCAGTGATTGGCTGGCCGCATGAGGTGACCTGGGTGTATATAGACTAACTGGGAGATTTATCAAACATGGTGTAAAGTGAAACTGGCTCAGTTGCCCCTAGCAACCAATCAGATTCCACCTTTCATTTTCAAAAGAGCCTGTGAGGAATGAAAGGTGGAATCTGATTGGTTGCTAGGGGCAACTGAGCCAGTTTCACTTTACACCATGTTTGATAAATCTCCCTCACAGTGTATATACCCAGGACAGTGTATAAACCCGGGACACCTGATGCTCAGTTCACTTGCGTTCTGTTAGCTGAGAGGGAGAGCTGCTGGAGCAGGGACATAGGTAGTGTAGGGCTTAGTATTAATAGGTAGGCGACTAGCTAACAAACACCCAAAAGTCCTTTATAGTACTAGACAGGAAACAGATCACTGATCTCAGGGAGAACAGCTAAATATAGGACTCGTAATCTCACAGTGTGACACAAAAAAAAAAAAAAACAAGATTACATACAATATACTGGTAATATATGGTTTACGAATATTGATAGTGGTACAGTATACTGGTACTGGTATATAGCTAGAATACACAGTTGTATACTGTGCCACAGTTTGTGTTATTGGAGTACGCAGTAGGAGTACTAGCATTAATCCACAATTACCCAAAAGTGATTTTTTGGACTAGTGATATCCCTGTGTGACATATAGTATAGTATACCAGCATTAGATGGTCTACTCAGTCTGATAGTGGTCCAGCTAGTACAGCTAATACCGCGACCTGGGTGTCTTAGATGTATCCATGCATGCTCCCCCTGCTGTTCCCGTTTTATTTCTGTTGTCTTTTCATAACATTCTAAGCTTTTCAGGTGGACCAGACACCCTCCTCTCTGCCGAGTAGGGGTTTCTAAAAAACTGCTCTAAGCTCCCATTAACTTTAAGGGGTTTGTTACTCGATCGAGCATGCCAGTACTGTAAAATACTGAACGCGAATAACAAACATTCCAGTATTTTAGTGCTCGTCTCAAATAGCTAATCTATAATAGCAACATTAAAAATGTGGCAAAACAATACTAAATACGACAAAACTAAACATAATAAAAATTGTAAAGCTATGCTACTAAAGTGTACCTGTCCCTATAGACCCCTTCCGGATCAGCAGTGAGATCCTCTGCTAATCCAGTCAGGTTTGGGTCTCTATGGATACGGAGATGCAATGAGACCATAATGCTTGCAACCCCCATTCGATCCAGAAGTGGTCTATCTTGACAGGTACACTTTAAGGCCTTGTTCCCACTATGTAAGTTCCGTAGTAATCACAGCCGTTGTAACAACAGCCGTGATTACTACGGAACTTACGTAGTGCTACCTTCTAATGAATCCCAGCCAGAGTGTATACACTTGGTATACACCCTGGCCGGGATCCCTAGCGGCGCCACAAGAAACAGGTCAGTGTTCTGCGAATTCCCCACATGCTTCATTGTGTGCAGTAAGGAATTCGGATGCGGGCGCGCACGGATGCGCCCATCTATAAGAGGGACAACATGGAGGGCCATCAATAAGGGGGACAACATAGGGGGTCATCTATAAGGGGGACAACACAAGGGGGCCATCTATAAGGGGGACAACACAAGGGGGCCATCTATAAGGGGGACTACATGGGGGGCGTATATAATAGGGCATGCACAGAGGGGGGCATCTACTATAGTGGACTACACAGAGGAGCCATCTATAAGGGAGGCTACAGAGAGGAGGACCATATACTTTAGGGGATGCCCAGAGGATGTCATCTACTAGAGGGGAAATACACAGAGGGGGAACTCTCTAGGAGATGCACATGTGGCCATCTATAGGAAAGACTAAACAAGGAGTGAGGAGTCTAATATGTTTGTTTGGCAGATTCTGTGGGTTCATGGCTCAGAGAAGTTCTCATAATTGCCCCGGGCAAATGGAGAAAATGAAGGGAAGAACTCTGTAATTTATATGGTAGACAGAACCTGTGTAGGGCTGGTTCCACCTCTATATTACTGTATGAGGTGATATTGATCTCTGTATAGTTGATCTTATTCAGTAGCAGCGGTGGTGTTAGCTAGTATGTGGTGGTAATATTTGTTATTTGTACTCTGGTACTGTGTTTTGTTGGATTTAGTATACTGGATTTGGTCAGTAACATTATGGTGGTCATGGTAGTGGTCATGGAGTGGTGGTAATATTTTTCCCCCTTTTATACTGGTTTTATTGGTAATATTGGTCTCAGTATACAGGATTTGGTCAATAACAGTATTATAATATGTATGGTGAAAATATTATTGGAAAGTATTATTGGTAATACCGGTCTTGGAAAAAAATAAATAAATATATATATCTCAATAGCATCGCTTGGTCGTGAAAGGGGGGGGGGGTGTCAAGCTGACCTCTTGCACCAGGGCCCAGGGGACATTAGCTATGCCCCTGCTAGTAGCCTCAAAAGCTCATATCTTTTTCAGTTTAAAAGGTAACAACTACTGATCACTACAAGGGGTAAATATTAAATCGATATTTCTTTTCTAGGTTCAGAATAAGAATGTTATGGCGGGACGGACACCAGCAGATCAATGGGTGATGGCCATTTTGTGAGTGAAATGCTCTTCTTCAAGTCCTAAGAAGCACGTTCCTTGTGCAAAACAGCTGTCACCTGTCAATCTACTGGCATCCATTCACAAGCCAAATTCTATGTCTGAATGTCTGCATCAATAAAGTTTTTTTGCACAGACCGGTGAGTGCTTGCTGAATTATCTTTTTGCTTGGATTATATTTTGGATTATTATTTATTTAAATTTTATATAGTCCCAACTTTTTTGGTTGTATTTATGAGGTCTTCTTTGTGATCCGCTGCAGCTTAATGAGCAGTTCTTTCATTAAACGTTCTTGTTAGTATCCCTCATTAAAGTATGCTTGCTTCAGGCGTAGGGAAACCAATACTGGTTTTATAAGTGGCTCATTCTAAAAATTATTTAAGCCTTATCTGGGTGACCCCAGTTGGTTTCGCCCCGTCCATTTTCAGCTCGTATTAAGGGCACTTTTATATGGCCCAATGTGAGATAGGAAAACGAGAGCCAATTATCAAGATCAGCACTTGTTTGTAGAGGCCTTCACAAGGCTGGACTAATCGTGTGGCTGGTCACACAAATGATAGCTGGATATTTTGTGTACTGTAGATATTTAAAGTGTCACTTTCAAAATCTAAATCAGCAGGGGATGTGATAAAAATATAAATTCATTATGGGGTTTTTTCAGGTCCAGTCTTTTTAGTCTTAGGTTGAAAAAAAAGAGACTAAACACAGGAAGTCCTGGCCAGTAGTTTCTCAATGTCACGGTTCAATGTGTCCATCAATCACATGGCTGCCTTCTCTGTGAGTGCACAGATGATCTGGGAAACATGGGACTTCCTGTGTGTAGACTCTTTGGAAAAAAAAAAAAACACACAAAGTGCCATGTTTTACGTAATAAAAAAAAAATTGTGAATGTAAATTACAAACTTGTTTTATATCACATGTGCTGTTGATTTCGATTTTGAAAGTTATAACAACGGTGACACTTTACATGCACTGTTATGTGCTGCACATCACCTGTTCACAGAGATTAATAAAACTATAAAACAATTTAAAAAATCAATTTAAAAAAATCAGTCACCTATCCAATCCACATTGGTGGTCAGTGCCTTGGTATTTCTTTATAAGCTGCCAACATGTACCCGCTGCAACTGTGACCTTAGTGGTCATTTGTCATACTCCTGGCATCATGGCTTCCACAAATGAGTAATTTCAGCATTAGTTGTTGTGTCATGTTAACATATCCTGAAAAGGTTGAATATGATAATAGTCCATTCAAACCATGAGTAATAAAAAAAAAACATTTTATATCAGAAATGTTGCATTTTTTTTCATGCATTGAATGATCAAAAATGTAAACGCAGAATAGTACAAAAATGTAAGCACCTTTGTAGGTAAAGTGTTTCCGGCAGAGTCTACTGTTTCTGCGAACAACCTTGTTGATCCCAACAGGATCTCTGGTTAATGATATGCTGTAAATTTAGGAAAAGGGCGACAAACACAACCAGGACAGACATTGGAGGACCCTTAGGACAGTAAGATAATTCTTCTTATGGGACCCGGTAAAAACATGGGACTTACTTGTACTGTATAACTTTGAATGTACTGCCACAGGCATGCACTGAGTCTCAATATAATGTTGCAAAGATTTTGCGACTCCAATACTTTTGTTGGAGTAGCTTGACCATATGGTACAGAACGATGGCCAACAAGCCAAGCATATTCGCTGCAGCTACTTCAAGAAGCATGGATGCCATTTCTGCATATTACTTTAGCATATTGTTGGCTACAATACTAAAAGTCTACAAGGCTGTAATTCTTGCCAATAGTGAATTATCAGTCAAAAGTGTTACAGTCGTCTGTGGTTAACACTAGAGATGAGCAAACTTTTTGAAAGTTCAGTTCGGCAGGTTCACTCAACATTGTTCAGGTTTTGTCTGAACCAAACCGTAAAACAGCAAAATGATTGCAGGCCTTTAGTGGTTTCAGTGCAGTTCAGCAGATCCACTCATCTCTACTTACCTGTCTGTGCCTCCCTGTGTCCTTCTTCTGTGGTCTCTGGTGTCCCCCGCATCCTCCCTTAGCCCACTGTCACTTTTATCTCGGAGTGACAGCCTAAACAGCCAATCACTGACTGACTGAGATGGGACAGTACTGTAACCAATGATTGGCTGAGCGGATTGTCACTTATTTCTATTGAGTAGCAGCCCGCTTAGCAAGTCACTGCCTGTGGTGCTGTCCCATCCCAGTCAGTGATTGGTTGAATGGGCTGGAGGTGACTGGAGACACCATTGACCTGTAGGAGGACACCAGAGGAGCACAAACAGATGAGCATACCCTTTTTTTTTGTTTATGTGTATATTATGTGTTTATTGTGGGGCCACCATCTTTACAAATTTGTTACAAACTTGCAAAAAGTTTGGTTTGGTGCCTAACTGAACTTTTTGCAAAGTACAGAACAAATCTTGGTTTGTAACATTCGGTTTGCTCATCCCTAGTTAACAGTGTTATCAGGTAAAAATCTTTTTGTACTATTTCATCATAAGTTTTGTTTCTGAATGTAATTACAGTCTCCCCTTCCAGTGTGAAATACTAGAATTATTAGGAGGGAGATGTACAAAAAAGATACAAGGAAAATGAATCTTCAGAGCAAAGTTAGCTGCGGAGCAGTTCTCTCACCCAGAGAAAGGATATGATAGTGAATGGAGACAACTATGTGCTGAGCAAATTATTGGTCATTAAAATCTAAAATGTCTCATTAAACCACATTTACACTCGAGTCGCTCATTAAAATGATTAAACTAATTGTTTTCTTTCCAGAATGGAATTGTTTTATGTAGATGTGAAAACTCTTGGCTTTTAAATATTTTTCTTTTAAAATTGTAGAATCCTATGCGGTTTTTGTTTAACTCTGTGTCCCCATAACAAAACATATCCACACATTTGCAGGTAATGCTGTGGTGATCAATTGAAGGAGAAGTCCGCCTTTTTTCCCTGCCCTTACTACTGCATCAAGGCTTCACTTCCCGGATAAAATCGTGATGTCACGACCTAACTCCCAGAGTTGTGCGGGCTGTGGCTGGTGAGGATGATGGCAGAGGGATGCTCAGTGCCCCTCCGGTGCCCGCTGTCCCTCAGTGTCCCTCTACCATCATCCTCTCCAGCAGCCACAGCCCGCACAGCTCTGGCAGTTGGGGTCGTGACATCACCATTTTATCCAGGAAGTGAAACATTGATGCAGTAGTAAGTACAGGGAAAAAAAAGCACTTTACAAGCATTTCCCGTAATAATAATTTGGGGGGCGATACAAAACTTTACTGTACTGTTTTGAAGGGGTGCTTTTTCTATGGGGCAAGTTGAGCCTCTAGTTTTAGGAAGTGCAGCCTACTGGCAAAAAAATAAGTGTCACCTTCACTGTCATACCGTAACCTAAAGGACCACCAGCACAGGACATGTATGAGGGCACTGATTAGGGGACGTCCTTAGCTAGTTCTGCTTTGTGAAGGAAGAAGAGAAGCTACCTGGGTCATGTCGGTAAGCCCCCTGTAGGTAGACCGCCCCCTGGTAAGTACGCTCCTGTTGGTAGACCCTGTGTCAGTTGCCCCAAACAAGTAAATAATATTTCCAATGTAGTTAGTCCCTGTGTAGGTACCCCCTTCTCCCATGTAGGCATCCCAATGTAGATAGTCCCCCCCTCCTCCGCCAGTTTCCCTCCTAGCAAAAATATCCCCCATGTAAGTAATCCCCCTGTAGGTAACCCCTTATGTAGACCTTTTTGTGCCCCCCAATATAGTAGGTAATCCCCTTATTAGTAGCCAGCTCCCCCCCCCAGTAGATAGGATCCCCCCGGTTGTTAGCACATTTCTCCCCTTCCCAGTAATAAGCCCTCCACCCCCATTGCCTTCTGTAAGCTAAAAAAAAAAAATCCTGCAGCAATGCAGTCCTTTACCATCTCCCTTCCATGAATGCTGGCAGAATGAACGGCAGGGCAGGGAGCCAATATCTATTTACTCTGTCAATCACAGCGGCCCATTTAACTGTATGCCCATTTAACTGTATCAGGAGTATGGGATTGTTCAGAGAGGGCCCTTAAATTACTGTAAAATCGATAAAGTAGTGCAGTAAAGTAGTGCACTTTTTATGAGATTTTGGGGGGAATCACTGCACAAAAATGCAATGTGATATACATTCTAGGCAGCATCTGTTAGGTTAAATCCTGCTAAAATTATGAATATAACTGTACAGACTTCTGGCGGGTCGGAAGTTCAGCATCTGTCAGTAATGTGCACAGCACACAATAATATTTTCCTCTATTTGGAACCAATTTACAAAACATTGTTATGTTATTAACAATCAACATTTCCATGTTATTCAATTATTTCCTTTTACTTTTAATTAAAATGACTTGTGGCTGCAAAACTGTTATGAAAAGGAATACATATTGAGTCAACCTTTGCCTTTTCTTTTTTGTTTCCAAAAAGTTTATTGAAATAGCATGGTAAGTATACAGACAAAATAGGCATTCTATTCTCACACAGGAGGTATTTTAAAGGGTCTCTGTTATAAAAAAAAAAAATATATATATATATATATATTTATTTATACAGATACAATTAGAGATGAGCAAATTTACAGTAATAAAGCAAAGCACTTTGTTATCTCTGCAATCTACTCATCGGCCTGCTGTCTTTTAACTCATCACTCTGTGCCGCTCCTTCCTGGGTGCTGGGAAAAGCTGGGTTCAGTCCTAGGAAACTACTCCCATTTTCCCAGAACTGGATCCAGCTTTTCCAGACACCCAGGTAGGAGCAGCATGGAGCGGCACTGAGTTAGAGGAAATCTTCTTTCATCTTGTTAAGTTGCAGCCTGGTGCTAAAATGAAAAAATAACAATTCAAGTTTTCCCATCAATCTGCACTCAATAGCCCTCATGACAAAATGAAAACAAAATTTTAGAAATCTTTGCTAATTTATTAAAAACTAATGTATTGCAACCGTTTACCTAGTTGAAGCATCTGTGGCAGTGATTGCAGCCTTTAATCTTCTTGGGTATGATACCACAAGGCCAGTATCCTCTTGGGAACTTTTAGTGTAGCAGAAATGTATTTGTCCCCTTCTGTCTCTGAGCTCTACATGCAGCTCTTTCCTCCTCATAGCTTGTTTTTTCTGCACTATACATTGTAAGCTGTGAGACCTTATATAGACAGAGTTGTGTCTTTCCAAATCACGTCCAATCAACTGAATTTACCATAGGTGACTCCATTCAAGACATAGGAACAACTCCAATATGGTCAAAAGACCCCAGAAATCAGGATCAGGAGGCCCTAGAGCTAAAATTCAAGTGTCATAGCAAAGGGCCTTTCTACCAATGTCCATGCAAAATTTTTGTTTTTCCTTTTCATTATTTTGTAAAAATTTAGAAAAATGTAGTTTATAACATTATTATTATTATGGGGTATGTAGATTAACACAGCCAAATTTGAACTTCAGAACATAGCCCTGTTTTTTAAATCTGATCTGACTTACTTATATTCAGTGATAATTAGTAAAGAAATCCTTAATTGTATGAAAATGAGTAAACATTTGCATATGCGGAAACTTGTAATTCTCTGTAAGACCATGCTCCCGCAACATCTTTTTAGTAAAGAAAATGACTATTTTTTTTTTTTAATAATAACAGACTTATTTTACCTAAAAAAGATGTGGGAACAAAGCGACAAAAGATATTTGAGCCACATAAATAGGGTAATAATAATTTATATTTACAAAGACCACTTTATGTTGGCATCATTTGGGAAGCGTTGGTTTACTTTTTTTGACATTACAGAGCTTAAAAGTTTTGCAAATTTTCAAATATTTTATTTAAATTTCAACTTTGATTCTTTTTAAATTACCAAATTATTTCTGAAGGCCTATGTGCTAAAAACCACTGTGGTTCACAGGAATTACAGCAAAGTGGGGGGTGAAATGTAAACATTGAATTTTTTAATTGTCATCTGTGTTTTCCTGTAGCACAGCAGGTATTAACAGAAAAAATTCTACTCAGTATGTGTTACCCCAAATCTCTAGTTTTAGAATTATCTCCTCTGTGTCAATAAAGAATTGTGAAGATTTAAAGAGTTTCGGAGCTCATAGCATCATAATGATACATGTTGCCGGGAGTTCCGAATTTCATCTGCACTCGGACCATAATTACGGAATGTGTGAATGCCCTCTTACAGTTATAGCCTACAAGACCCAGCCTGTGACTTTGCCTTCCATACACAACAGGCCTGGAGGTCATATGACATGACCTTTGCCGGTCATCAGTATCCTTGCGATTACAATGCTAGGTTGCCAATGGGTTACAGGTGGACTCAACTCCCCCTATCAACCCTGTAAGTGCCACATTTGTTATTGACAGCAGCATCTACACAGTTTATCTGCAGAGCCCGACACCAGTCTGGTCTCAGCAGTTGTGGCAGGAGCGCGGCCTTGTATGACATGTACATCCATGGGCACCAACAGCATCACTCCCGCAACGTACATGTCCATCCTGAAGTGGGAACAGGTTAAAGTCAGTAAAAATTGCTTCTGATTTTCTGTACCAGTGTATAATTCTACATCAGGAATAACAGCCTGGAGAAGGTTACCATCATACTTTCCAGACTGTTAGCCCCCAGGAAACATTGATTGGTAGAATATCTCCAGCAGGTATGGACAGCACTGTCATAATATTGCTTGATCATTTATTGACCCTGAAGACATGAATATTGATTAAACTTGTCATTTCACATTAAACAGTGGATATAACTACTGTATAAACATACTAAATAGATTGAGAATGTGAAAGTGAAAACAGCAAAATAACGGCTGTTATTTGGCCTCAAAATGTCCGTCAAACAGCCATAAAAAGACAGTTTGTGAAGCTAGCCTAAAATAAACATTGTTTACTTTTCAGTATTTAATTTGTTTTAAAAATTTTTACCTGTTTTAGTAAATTAAATAAACAGTACCTGACATGACCCCAGGTTGGATGACCTGAACCAACAGCTGTGATTTCAGTTGATTACTAAAGATGAGCAAACCTCGAGCACTATAAAGCGGCCTGGAAAACATGGATACAGACAGCCTTAGGCCATAGGCTGTATTCATGTTTACCAGGACTCCATAGGGTGGCATCCAACTTCTCCAGCCAAAGGTAAGCAAATGCCACAGGTGCGCTAGAGGTTTGCTCATTTACTGTATAATCATTACACCTGCAGTCATGACATGAAATGGAGCTGTATTATGCAAATCAGTGGAGCCCCTTAAGATTCAAAATAACTTCTATATCAAGGGGTTAAAATATGAACGCTGCGAGAGCATTAAAGGGGAACTCTGGATAAGGAAAACTTGTTTTCTATTAAAAGTACATTAAAAGTTATATAGATGTGTCTATACAATGTATTACCATATCTGTACGGTTCTGCCACACTGGTAGCTGATAGAAATCCAGGAGGGAAAGAAAAATGGCCCCTGGGTGAATCCACATTGTCTCCTGCTCCTTCTGCTATCTCCCCTTAGGAGGTGTTGCACTGATTTCTCTGATTGTGCAGAAGTGTGCAGTGAAATTAGGGCTGTGTTCACACATGTTGGAGTGTCATTGCAGTACTGCAGCACATTCACAAAGATGATGCAGTAACACAAGTAAATGATGCTAAACGGCAGAGAGGATCAGAGCCTTATTGTGGGGCTCAACTTCAAAGATAAAAGATGCTTGATCATAATATGTGCGTGGAAATTTAAAGAAAAAAAATTCGAAAAGTTCTTTACTTTATTCCAATATCAGCATTACAGGTAGAGAATACAGCGTGCTGTGTGGTGTTACAGGTAGAGAATACAGTGTGCTGTGTGGTGTTACAGGAAGAGAATACAGCGTGCTGTGTGGTGTTACAGGTAGAGAATACAGTGTGCTGTGTGGTGTTACAGGTAGAGAATACAGCGTGCTGTGTGGTGTTACAGGTAGAGAATACAGTGTGCTGTGTGGTGTTACAGGAAGAGAATACAGCATGCTGTGTGGTGTTACAGGTAGAGAATACAGCGCGCTGTGTGGTGTTACAGGTAGAGAATACTGCATGCTGTGTGATGTTACAGGTAGAGAAAACTGTGTGCTGTGTGGTGTTACAGGTAGAGAATACAGCGTGCTTTGCGGTGTTACAGGTAGAGAATACAGCATGCTGTGTGGTGTTACCGGTAGAGAATACAGCGTGCTGTGTGGTGTTACAGGAAGAGAATACAGCATGCTGTGTGGTGTTACAGGTAGAGAATACAATGTGCTGTGTGATGTTACAGGTAGAGAATACAGTGTGCTGTGTGGTGTTACAGGTAGAGAATACAGCGTGCTGTGTGGTGTTACAGGTAGAGAATACAGTGTGCTGTGTAATGTTACAGGTAGAGAATACAGCGTGCTGTGTGGTGTTACAGGTAAAGAATACAGCGTGCTTTGTGGTGTTACAGGTAAAGAATACAGCGTGCTTTGTGGTGTTACAGGTAGAGAATACAGCGTGCTTTGCGGTGTTACAGGTAGAGAATACAGCATGCTGTGTGGTGTTACCGGTAGAGAATACAGCGTGCTGTGTGGTGTTACAGGAAGAGAATACAGCATGCTGTGTGGTGTTACAGGTAGAGAATACAATGTGCTGTGTGATGTTACAGGTAGAGAATACAGTGTGCTGTGTGGTGTTACAGGTAGAGAATACAGCGTGCTGTGTGGTGTTACAGGTAGAGAATACAGTGTGCTGTGTAATGTTACAGGTAGAGAATACAGCGTGCTGTGTGGTGTTACAGGTAAAGAATACAGCGTGCTTTGTGGTGTTACAGGTAAAGAATACAGCGTGCTTTGTGGTGTTACAGGTAGAGAATACAGCATGCTGTGTGGTGTTACAGGTAGAGAATACAGCGCGCTGTGTGGTGTTACAGGTAGAGAATACTGCATGCTGTGTGATGTTACAGGTAGAGAAAACTGCGTACTGTGTGGTGTTACAGGTAGAGAATACAGCGTGCTTTGCGGTGTTACAGGTAGAGAATACAGCGTGCTGTGTGGTGTTACAGGTAGAGAATACAGCGTGCTGTGTGGTGTTACAGGTAGAGAATACTGCATGCTGTGTGATGTTACAGGTAGAGAAAACTGCGTGCTGTGTGGTGTTACAGGTAGAGAATACAGTGGGCTGTGTGGTGTTACAGGTAGAGAATACAGCGTGCTGTGTGGTGTTACAGGTAGAGAATACAGCATGCTGTGTGGTGTTACCGGTAGAGAATACAGCGTGCTGTGTGGTGTTACAGGTAGAGAATACAGCATGCTGTGTGGTGTTACAGGTAGAGAATACAATGTGCTGTGTGATGTTACAGGTAGAGAATACAGTGTGCTGTGTGGTGTTACAGGTAGAGAATACAGCGTGCTGTGTGGTGTTACAGGTAGAGAATACAGCGTGCTGTGTGGTGTTACAGGTAGAAAATACAGCGTGCTGTGTGGTGTTACAGGTATAGAATACAGTGTGCTGTGTGGGTGTTACAGATAGAGAATACAGTGTGCTGTGTGGTGTTACAGGTAGAGAATACAACTTGCTGTGTGGTGTTACAGGTAGAGAATACAGTGTGCTTTGTGGTGTTACATGTAGAGAATACAGCATGCTGTGTGGTGTTACAGGTAGAGAATACAGCATGCTGTGTGGTGTTACAGGTAGAGAATACAGTGTGCTGTGTGGTGTTACAGGTAGAGAATACAGCATGCTGTGTGGTGTTACAGGTAGAGAATACAGAGTGCTGTGTGGTGTTACAGATAGAGAATACAGTGTGCTGTGTGATGTTACAGGTAGAGAATACAGCGTGCTGTGTGGTGTTAAAGGTAGAGAATACAGTGTGCTGTGTGGTGTTACAGGTAGAGAATACAGCGTGCTGTGTGGTGTTACAGGTAGAGAATACAGTGTGCTGTGTGGTGTTACAGGTAGAGAATACAGCGCTGTGTGGTGTTACAGGTAGAGAATACAGTGTGCTGTGTGGTGTTACAGGTAGAGAATACAGCGTGCTGTGTTGTGTTACAATTAGAGAATACAGCGTGCTGTGTGGTGTTACAGGTAGAGAATACAGCGCTGTGTGGTGTTACAGGTAGAGAATACAGCGTGCTGTGTGGTGTTACAGGTAGAGAATACAGTGTTCTGTGTGGTGTTACAGGTAGAGAGTACAGCGTGCTGTGTGGCGTTACAGGTAGAGAATACAGCGTGCTGTGTGGTGTTACAGGTAGAGAGTACAGCTTGCTGTGTGTAGTTACAGGTAGAGAATACAGCGTGCTGTGTGGGTGGGACAACAATGAAATGATAAAGTAATGCAAATAATTCAGTAACACAATAAAACTGCAATGTGTGAACACAGCCTAGATGTTCTGCAACAGATTTGGGTGGGGAATAGGCAGGGTGGAGGACTGTGATGAACAGCTGAGGGAAAGCATTGCATTCTGGAACCTGTATTACTGTGTACAACTGATCAACCAGGAAGTACAGAAACACAATACAGAACAAAACTCCCCAAAACAAATGGATTTTTGGTAGTTTCAAAACTGGGATAGACAGGTAAGTAATGCTGTATGCTTCTGCAGAAGTTTCATTTTTTTTAACCTCTACCTGGAGATCCCCTTTAAACACCATTTTCCCTCAAAATACAGGCAATATAAAGATAAAGAATGGCATGTGCATAATTTCACAAAAAACTGTAAAAGGTTATTGGCTGTAAAAGGTTATTGACTGACATCTTTCTTAAAGTGTCACTGTCGTTATAACTTTGAAAATCTAAATTAACAGTATTTGTCATATAAAGCAAGTTTGCAATTTACATTCATTATTTATTTTTTAAGTGATCATGGAAAACACAGCACTTCCTGTTTTCTGACTCTTTTTTTTCCCCCGAAGAGTCTAAACACAGGAAGTCCCGTGTTTCCAATGTAGCACGCTCACAGAGAAGGCAGTCATGTGACTGATGGACACAAATAATGAATGTAAATTGCAAACATGGTGTATATCACATATACTGATAATTTACTTTTTGAAAGTTATAATGACAGTAACACTTCAAGGTCTTAGGCATTGAGGCTGACGTAATTCAGCAAAACTTCAATGCCATTGCATAGCAAGAATTTCTATCCGGCTAAGAAAACTAATCTACTCTGCTGCTATAGTCCTATCTGTTCCACCCCCCACCCCCCCTTCCCCCTCGCAGCACAGAGTCACCCATCATTTCTAAGGTCAGGGATTCACAAAACATTCAGACATTGGAAAGATTGATGTAAGCTATTACTCTGTATTCTATATTCTACTGCTCATGTCGTGTCAAGTGATCAACACGATGCATATGATTCCAAGTATTGTTATTCTGTATGGAAGACCTCAGAGAAAACAAGATTAAAACATCCTCCACATATTCTTTGGATTATATTTCATATATATATTGCAGTGTTAAATGGCATATTTGTAAAGAAGTCACTATGTATTAGACTTACAAGCCTCCTCTCTTTTTTCCCCCTGATACTTTATGTAGGATAAATGTAGCCTGAAGACCATAAACGTACATTGTTGTGTCCAGGGGGAGTTATTCTCCATCCACTGGTCAGCCACCGATTGTTGCCCAATATGGTGACTGGTGGCCCCAATAATATGTAGGTGCAGCTTTACAACAGACATTTTAGTAGCATCTGAAGTGGAAAAGACCATAAGTGGGAAAAAAGCGGTAGAACTACATATACTACAAGTGTGCTATATTTATTATATGGGTTATATGTAAGCTGTCACTATTATGTGAGTGACAACTAACCTGTATTCTTGTCCTGGGCTCTGGAAAGTCTAGCTATTCCTCTGACTATTACTTTAAGATTGTGCCTATTCATGCCAGGGCTGTATTATTAGCTGCTGCTGCCCTGGGCACTAAACCTGTGGACACCCCATCTTTACTCACCAATTAGCGAAAATCAATGATTTTCTAGTTTCTGAACATCGTATTGATATCTGATCAGTCTAAGGCCGTTTACTGTACTTCACCACATGCAGCAGATGCCAGACCCTCATGCGGTAACCAGTAGGCGTATCGCCAATAATCCTGGTAACAGCACACGACTACTGGGGGAAAAATGGGAGAATGGTTTTGGCCACATGCATTTCTCTACATGTAGAAACATTGTCTAAATCACGGTTTTTTTTTAAATGAATTTTAACTGCTTAAAACATAAACAAATTTCCACATTGGATCAGTGATTAGAACCGTCTGCATATTGTCTGACAGAATTCTCACCACGGGATTGTTAGATTGATAGGTAATAGCTCCAGGCGTCAGATTTGCCACTGCCACACCAGACCTGACCAATACCGCCATACTGTGACTGGATAACACCGCCACACCAGACCTGACCAATGCCCCATACTGTGACTGGATAACACCGCCAGACCAGACCTGACCAATACCGCCATACTGTGACTGGATAACACTGCCACACCAGACCTGAGCAATACCGCCATACTGTGACTGGATAACACAGCCATTCCAGACCTGAACAATACCACCATACTGTGACTGGATAACATTGCCATACCAGACCTGACCAATACCGCCATACTGTGACTGGATAACATTGCCATACCAGATCTGACCAATACCACCATACTGTGACTGGATAACATTGCCATACCAGACCTGACCAATACCGCCATACTGTGACTGGATAACATTGCCATACCAGATCTGACCAATACCACCATACTGTGACTGGATAACACCGCCATACTAGTCCAAACCCATACCATCATACTGTGACTTGATAACACTGCCACACCAGACCTGACCATTACCACCATACCGTTACTGGATAACACCGCTATACCAGACCTGACCAATACCACCATACCGTGACTGGATAACACCGCTATACCAGACCTGACCAATACCGCCATACTGTGACTGGATAACACCGCTGTACCAGAACTAACCAATATCGCCATACCCCCCCCTTGAAAAGACACCAGATTTACTGTTTTCCTTCCCCCTGCTCCCTGGTGCTGCCCTGATGCAAGGTTCTGCCCTAGGCACCTCGGGTGCTTATTGGTAAATACTGCCCTGATTTATGCCACCACATTTGTTAGGTTCTTTACTTATTTTTTCAGTTTGTTCTTGATAGGTAACATTGAAGGTGGTGAAACTTTTGAATTGAGTCTTTTTGGTCTGGCATTTTAAGTTGTCCTCAGTTTTTTGAGACCTGTAATACAGATGTAAACAAGCGAGTGTGTCCGTAGTCTACGTTTGGCTGACTCTAATGTGTAGATGCTCTAGGTGACTAGTCAAGCCATCATGGAACAGCTATTTGCCAGGTCCTATTACTATTGACTGATCCTGAGAACATCTCCATATTTGCCACTGCTGCTTATTCTAATGATCGTGTTGTATCTATTTTTATTGTTGGCGTCCATCCATCCTCACTGTCAGACTTCATTGCTTCCTGGCCTGATACTGAGCACTGTAACATCTTATGATGGTTTGTCTCAGTATTCCAGATGACTACAGTCATGGTATTTGGCTGAATTGTGACATAAGGTATTGTCTAGGGAAAACAGGTTTGTTGTTGCTTCCCTGTTTTATTTGGATGCATTAAAAATTACATACAGCAACCCAGGCATCTCTCAGCTGAAAGTCATGATCTGTCCATCTGTCATTTTGATGGAATAATATATCATTTTATAGTAAAAGAAAAAAATCTCCCTCAGTAAGAATTATGAGTCACAAGAGATATATAGATTCATTATTATTATTATTATTATTATTATTATTTATTTATTTATAAAGCGCCCTTAATTCCAGAGTGCCAAAAGAAACCCCATACATGCACCGAAAGAAACATTTTGTGTCCATTGGAACAATTAAATGGGAACTCCAAAAAATATATATATATATATTGTTTTAAGTCAACTGGTGTCAGAATGTTTAACAGCTTTGTAAATAATCTCTAAAAATCTTCCAGTGCTTATCAGTTGTTGTATGTCCTGCAGGAAGTGGTGTATTCTTTCTGACACAGTGCTCTCTGCTGCCATCTCTGTCCATCTCAGGGACTGTCCAGAGCAGGAGAGGTTTTCTATGGGGATTTGCTACAGCTCTGGACAGTTCCTGACATGGACAGAGGTGGCAGCAGAGAGCACTGTGTCAGACTGGAAAGAATCCACCACTTCCTGCAGGACATACAGCAGCTGATATGTACTGGAAGACTTTATATTTTAAATATTACAAAGAATACAAATCTATATATCTTTCTGACACCAGTTTATTTGAAAACAATATTTTTTTTCTCTGGAGTACCCCTTTAAGAATACATTGTGCAAATAATAGCCAGGCATCCATTGGACAGTGTTTGCTTAATGCATCATAGGTCTGGAGTCCAGGCCCATAGAGCATTGCTGTGACAGGATACAATTTCTCCTCTGAAAGCAGGATTAGATATTTATAAATGGATGGCTGGTCAGCTTATAAAGAAGAATGTTTCTATTCACTGTCAGGAAAAAGATTTGAGAATGTCAAAATGTGAAACCCAAAAATGTACATCTTTATCATACTCAAATGAAGAATATATATAGCGATCTGATAATAGATCAGGTGAAATGCTTGACACTTCATACATTTGGGTTTCCTGCCCATTGAACCCTTTCAGAATGAAGGCCCTGTAGAAACCAGGGAAGAATCCAGTAAGTATAGGAGCTTAGCAGACAAAACGCTACAAATCAGAGCCCATACATGAAGCCTTTACTGCAATGGGAGATATTCTCCTCTAGGAGCAATGCTAAATGGAATCCAATGAAGCATGCCATTAATGTTTTCCATCAGGAAAAGAAAATCTATATGCCTTTATTTTGAAACCAGAGGCAGATTTAGGTACGTAAGAGACCTTGTGTACCTCTATGGAAGCCCTATCATTGCTCTGTACAAAACAGATATTTAAACTTAACTCGATACTTGATAATGAAGCCACTGAATTTACTCTCTTTACTCTCTTTTACAGTGTGGAGTGTCTATAAAATACAATATACAAGTCTACCTGATATTGTTCCCAGTCTTACATTATTAGAAATATATTTAGATTATTGTTTGTAACTGAACGCATCTTTTTATCTTCCTTGTAGCTCAGTATTTTGCAAGTATTATGGTCATAGTTGGACTCTCAGTGGTTGTTACAGTGCTGGTTCTGCAGTTTCACCACCACGACCCCCAAGCTGGAAAAATGCCCAAATGGGTAAGTGTTTCTTAATGGTAAAGAATTATGATTATTAGAAGTAATGGAGTATGTTAAAGGATGGGAAATAACACATAACGCTGCTCTACAGTCTCCATTTATAAACATTTAAAAAAGTTCTTACATAACAAATGGTTATGAAACATGTCCATTGGTAAGTATTGTTACTAATGCTGTTGGTAGACTATGAAGACTCCTGGGACACCAGTGGGGGATACATATACAATTGAAAATAGTTATAGTTGGGGTCAAGAGACTAAAAAGAGTCTGGACATATGACCCTCATGTCAGGTGCTGGGAAGGGCATTTGTACTGAGGATTTTGATTGCATTTGAGAATTAAATCTGCCTTGTACTTTATGGCTTCTAATGTGCTTCAGAGCCTGTCAATCACCTGTCAGGCTAACAGGCAAAGAGCCGTGACTAGTTACAGCCAAGACTCCGCCTCATACCTAGATCATGACACTCTGCACACCTCACATCCCAGAATAAAAGATGTTTTCCAGGATATAAAGATACAAAACACAAACAGAAGATATGGTTTACGTGCTGGGGACCTGATATACTGGGGTCCTCATACTCGGGTGTGTAATATGCTGGTGACCTGATAGTGGTGTGTGTAATATACTGGGGACCTGATACTGGAGTATGTAATATCCTGGGGACCTAATACTTGGGTGTGTGATTTGCTGGGGACCAGATAGTGGGGCGTGTAGTGCTCCCTTTGTATTGTTCTCACTGTAAAATTCTGACTGTTCTCACTGTAAAATAATTGCATGTTCGAAAATGATCGTTATAACCATTGGATCATTAAACAAATTGTTCGTGATCGTCGACCCCGAAGAATTAGTGTCATGTTCGTACAAACCTTTACAAACATGTTCGCTTATCACTACTCATAACGAGTGAATTTGCATATGCCCACATGTTCTAGAATTATTAAGGTCCAGTATATTCCCTCCTCTGTAATAACTTCCCCATTAAAAAAAAATTGTTAAAAAGGCCTTGAGGATATATTTATGTGATAAGTAGAAAGATTTGGAATATTATACTTCTCCATGCAAACAAGAGCATAGATTATATTTCCACTGTGTTGGTTTTTGCTGAGTAAACTAGATATTGTCCCCACACCAGGAAACCTTCGATGTACTGCTTATTAGACTGTAAGCTTTGTTTTCTTATGTTTATATTTAAATAAAAAAAATACAATAAAAAAAACAAGATGTTGTGTTGCCAAGAGAAAGTACAAAAGAAGCAGTAGCTGCAAGAGCATCATTATTCTTTAAACGCTTTGTTGGGTAGGACGGTTAATACACAGTATATGGACGGCTGGAAGATTCTGTTTAGCTTAACATATAGCAGGTATGAGGAGACATATGCTGCAGCCCTAACAGCACATCTCATAAACTTCTTCATGAGGCTTCAAGTGAAAGGAAACCTTGAGCAGACAGCTAATGGTGCTTGGATGATATATGGGGAAACTCTTGTGTGAAATGCAGAGTTCTAGATATTACTTTATGTCAGTCATAATTGACATCTGTATTTGGATTAGGGGGAAATTATCAATCAATTTGTGGCACAAAAAACGTGTGGAAAAAAAGTTACATTTCTTTTTACTCACAAGTATGAAAGAGTGACACAAGAAATGGGGAGGAGACTGATAGGTGTCCGGGGGGTGGGGGGACGTTGTCATGGTGAACAACTTTCTGATGATATTCATCCACAAAAACACTGTGCCTATCACGGTACATGCCGTCATCATTCCCCACTTAGACTACTGGACTTCTGTTCTATCTAAAACCTTACTACCCTCCAATCCTTAACTCTGCTGCCTGACTGATCCACCACTTCCTTCAATCCTCCTCTGCCTCTCGTCAGCCAGCTGCCTTTGAACTCTTGAACGCCATCCCATGCCGCTCCTCACTGAGTGCCTGGAAAAGCTGGATCCAACTCTGGGAAACTGGGAGAGTTTAAAGGCAGCTGGCTGACAAGCTGACCTCCAAGCCTAGTGAAGTTACCCTAGTCACAACCTAAACTAGGAACCCTTAGTATGATTTCACACTTTGTCAATGTGAAGCTGATCAGGCTCCTAGAGTTTCCGCACTGTATGCTAAATGAGTATGTAGTAACTGTCCACTAAGCATAAATTGTATATAATATGTAGCATTACATAACATTGTTTACTCACCAGCCTGGGTTCCCTTGTTCAGATCTTAAATCCTTATGTGTAGTGCAGTATAGTCCTAATAGGTGTTCGTATCCTTACAAGTTGGCTGTTGTTCCTTATAATGATTGGACAGTGGATCTCCTTCATACTTTCTCTGAATATTGTTAAGTATGATTATTTATTCTCATATATAGAGATCTCTTTGCTCTTCCTATATACATTTTTATACTTATGCAGTATATCACTCCCTTTGTGTGGCAAGTGTTGTGATCAACGGACTTGTGGCCGGACGGGAGAGCAGGACGCCGGACCCGTGCAGCGAGTATATAGTGTGTGGGAACTGCCAGGACCTGCCGGACTCGTAGCGAGAATCTCGCTGCGAGTCCGTTCGTGTGAATATACCCTTAGGTATATTTAAGAGCCAAGATGGCAAGTGACAGCTGTCCAGCACAATATAGCTGTTGCTGTCTGTCGGCTTTTGGTACATCTTAGTGCATATTTTTCCTTCTTTTATAAAAATGTTTAAAACTAAAAAAATGGATGGAGGATTTGCTAAAAATGAGTGTGAAATGCAGATAAAATGAATTTTTATTTAAATTGTTTAAAAACTCCTGAAGAGAATCCTCACTACCTTTCCATTTGGAGACCATGTAGTCTATAAATCCTCTCCATAGGACGAGGTTCACACTAAGCACTTCTGTGACACTGACCATTGGAGTGTATCTCCTGGGTAACGCTTATCTTTGTACGTTCATTGCGTGGAATGATTTCTTCACATATTTTAATTAAAAAGCTGCTTTTTGAGAAAAAAAAATGCTGCCCATTTGTTTGTGCCACCAAAAATCTTTTTCTTTCAAATCAACTGGTGCCAGAAAGTGACAGAGATTTATAATTTACTTCTATTAAAAATTTTTTATCCTTGATTATTTATTATTATAATAATAATAAAAAACGTAAAGCTGGCCATGGATGAACAGATAATTCAGACACTAATTTCAATGTCAATTACGCTTGACTAAAGGGAATTGTAAAATGAAGAAAGCCTGAGAGTCATGCTTCCTCTGCCCACACGATGTGGATGAATGCTCTACGCTCTGTGTGAGTGGGGGAGCAGGGCTCAGAAGCTTTCTCTAGGAATCCCAGAAGCATTTAAACAGCTTGTTACAGAAAAATATTGAATCAGATCATAGAAAACTATCCTCCATTCTCCCCAAATAATAAGATACCACTGGAGAGCTGACAGTATGGCTTTCATATTATCTCACAAGTCAGATGTAAAGGCACCATCTAACCTTTCTTTAGAAACTTGTATTTCAAATACTTAGATGTACAAAATGTGTATGAAGCATGTATAATGTTCTGTCTGCCAGCCCACAGGGTCTCACACAACAGGACTATAAAGAGATGCAAAACATTGCTGGGGGGAATCTGCATGAAGCATAAGAGTGGAAAATTTGGCATTAATGAAACTCATTTACATCTATAAAATAAAATATTGCAAGCCAGCTATCATTGTCACCAGGAGAGCACTAGTAGACTGAAAAGGAAAAAAAACTTTGCTGACAAACTAAATGAAAAAAATGCTTTGTTGGCAAAATAAAACATCATGCCAAGGCTGGCAGACAACAAACCTTGCCGCTTGTGAAACCCATGATGACCCAAATGTTTCTGGAAATTTGTTAGTATAGCTCAATTTATACAGCTACAACAACCATTTAAACCATCTAAATGTATACCCTGGCTGTATAAAAATAAAAAACGATTAGAGATGAGCAAACCGGGTTCGGGTTCGAGTCCATCCGAACCTGAACAATCGGCATTTGACTAGATGGGACTGCTGAACTTGGATAAAGCTCTAAGGTTGTCTGGAAAACATGGATACAGCCAATGACTATATCCATGATTTCCACATAGCCTTAGGGCTTTATCCAACTTCAGCAGCCAACGCTAATCAAATGCCGATCGTTCGGGTTCGGATGGACTCGAGCATGCTCCAGGTTCGCTCATCTCTAAAACCAATGCTATTGTCAGATCAGGATTGTGTTTGTCCCATAAAAGAGTCTAAGACATGAAATAGAGTGATTGAAATATTTTCTTTGGTCATACTGTTTGTATGGATCTAAGGTGTTTCTCCAAAAATATGACGGGGTCTTATATTATTTTCCATATACTTTATATAGTAGTTAGCCGCCATACTGTATGTCCCACTGTTGTAAGGCTCCTTTACTGTAAGTTCCCCCATAGTTAGGCCTCCATACTGTATACCTGCCCCCCTGTAGTTCCTCCTCCATACTGTATACATGCCCCCTCTGCAGGTAGTGTCCATACTGTATACCTAGTACAAAAGAAGAGGTACAGTGGGCACTGCTGGATGGCAAAAAGTGTAGACAACAACCTGTCTACTCCTGATAAAGTTATGGGAACATAACGGAACGTGTGGGCTTTAGGTGGTATTGTATCGTGATGTTTGCATGTTACACAAGAGGACATCATGTTGTGGCACATAGTATTTGTGGTTGATCTTTTTGATATGACTTAGGTTTAATCTTGTACTTACTTCTACTTTCATGTTACAGTGCTCTTGTTTTTATTGCGTTTACATGTGTACTGCATTGGATATTTGAATACTTTCCCTGGTACTATGGTGTTACCCTAATGATTATGGGGGTCATCTGACTTTTTTAAGTGGTTTTGATCCTTTTCTGTGGTGTCTTTTGTATCCAATAAAGATTTACATGCTTTGATGTGTGCATCCGTGTATAACACATATGCTTTTTCTTTTTGTTGTTACATACTGTATACCTCCCTCCCCCTCTGTATTTAGCCCCCCCCCCCCATTCCATGTCCTCTACTGTGCATCTTCTTACCCCTCCTGCAGCTTCTGTTGAGCAGGTGGGGGCGGAGCATAACAAGTCTAGCACTGATTGGCTGATGCTCAGCCACCCAGTGTCAGGGATCTGGTCAGCTGACTTTAACTAGGGCTTATTTTTTGAGAAGGGCTTATATTTCAAGTCTACTGCAAAAAGCCTGTAAAATTAAGATAGGTCTTATTTTCGGGGTTCAGTAGGTCTTATTTCTGGAGAAACATGGAAGCAGCACAGTCACATTGTAAGTTTACTGTCATATTTGCACCAGGTAATGTTACCCTTTAAAACTTCTATTTCAGGTAAGGGTAATCCTGCTTAACTGGTGCGCATGGTTTTTAAGGATGAGAAAACCTGGGGAGAATAGAAGACCAATCCCTTGTAAGTATATATACCCAAACCATCATTCAAGTATGAGCAGTATTGAAATGAACATTGTATCTGGGCACCAATCTACCAATGGCAACATTCTCTACTGTGGTTATCACAACCTGGAGAGCCCTTGCTGCCCACCTAACAGTGACTCTGGGGTTATGTGTGGAAGAGTAACATGCCCTTCTCTGGAGGACAGTGATCTCATCCAGAAGAAATGTTTGAGAGAGTGCATGCCGGAAATAACCAAGATATTAGAGGAGGTGCAGTACATTGCCAGACGCTTCAGAGACCAAGATGAAGGAGAAGAGATCTGCAGTGAATGGAAGTTTGCTGCTGCAGTCATTGACCGCCTGTGTCTTGTAGCATTCTCGCTTTTTGCCATTATCTGTACAATCGCAATCCTGATGTCAGCACCAAACTTTATAGAAGCCGTTTCTAAAGACTTTACATGAGAGAAATGTAGGTGACTTTGCCGACAGGGCAAAAGAAATAATTTAATCAATATCAATGTTATTGCTTGTTATGTCTTCAGCTGTATAACAATTCAGAATATAACTGTGTTGGTGAAGACATGATACTCAAAGGGTGTCTTATGTAGCTGATAACTGTACATATTCTACTTATGTTAGTATTAGCAATGAGCAGAACAACAGTACGATAATATCCTATTCAATACACAGATATGTCAGAATAAAGTGATATAAGAACAAGAATGAGCCACATATCACAGGAAGTGTCCCAATGTTTCACAATGCACTGTTACTATTACTGCAGCCAGTGGAGCCATATTGTTGGCAAAGAACCAACTGACCCTCATTGTTACTAACATTGATGTTAATAAAAACATTATTTTTTCTTGTCCTGTGTAGTTTTATTAGAAACGTATGACCATGATTGCACATTAGTTGTACATAACATGTCATTATTTAAAGGGGTATTCCCATCTCCATGACTATATCTAAAACATTATGTAATTAAAAGTTAATAAGTTAATCCATCACACTGACAGCTCCCAGCTCGGGGCAGGTGTCAGAGTTGGTGTAGATAAGCAGAGCACAGAACAGCAGAGCAAAGGCCAACAGCCATGATGCCAGCCCCAGCACTGCTGTGAAGAGGACCAATCACAGTAAAGGAGCCCACAGAGGAAACCAGGAAGGAGAGCAATATTCAAGGTAAAATGAGGAGGTGGTAATAACCCTTTAATTGATTCTGAATTTTTATATATGAGAATAAGATTAGGCTGTTAAAAAGGTGAATAAGCAAGAATAGAAATCAGTGATATGCAGATTACTAATCCTCTATAACTGGTACAATGGGAAGTCTTGTAACTAGAGATGAGTGAACCTGCCGAAAGGTTACGTTTGAATGAATCCAAATGATCAGCATTTGAATCCCGCTGCCTGGATACGCTCATCTCTACTTGTAACTGATCCCCATTTAGTGCTTAAAGGGAACCAATCACCTAAAGTACCACTATAACGCTATTGAAATGTGCTGCAGTGCACATGCTTTTTTAACTTTCCTCCCTGCAATGTATATTCCCCTCCCCTTTACTAAACTTACTTTATATTCTTGGCGGTCTGTATGCAAATCCCCCGCAAGTAGTCATCTGGGCGGTGAGCCGTCAGGATCTAGTCAAGGCTCCCTGGGTGTACCTCCACGTCAATCACAGCCAGTGGCGTGATTCAAACTGAATAGTTAGCCTGATGTCATTCAGGGGAGCGCCGTGCATCATGTTGGCGTGCCCACGTTCTCTACTTGGGGAATATACATTGCAGGGAGGAAAATTAAAAAAAGCATGTCTGGGAAGTGTGCTGCTGCAGCACATTTTAATAGCATTATAGTGGTATTTTAGGTGAAAAAAACTGCATAGCCTATACAAATAAGGGTGCATGAACATCGAAATTCATATCTCGGTGCACATATACACCACCATCTTCTCAAAATTTGATGCTTATGTATAGGTGCGCAAATAGGCAAATCCTTAGACACAGCCTAAGGGCTGATGTACACACTCCGATTACAGCTCAGCATTCTTTAGGTTGGGCTCCTGTTCTTATGTACGATTTTTTTTAAATTGTAGCATAAAAAAAAAAGTATTGTTCCATAAGACTATGTAGTATGCACTCAGACTGGGTGGGAGGAGGGCTTGAGCATGACTGGCAGTCACGGCACGCCCCATTTAAAGTTTTCCTTTATCTCTGTGGCATCACTTAGGGTTAAGAAGAACAGTATTAAAATCCTGTCAGAAAGTTATATAGATTTGAAATTTACTTCTATTTAAAAATCTCAAATCTCTCAGTACTTATCAGCTGCTATATGCCCTGCAGGAAGTGGTGAATTCTTTCCAATCTGACAAAGCAGGAGAGGTTTTCTATGGGTATTTGCTACTGCTCGGGACAGTTCCTAAAATGGACAGAGGTGTCAGCAGAGAGCACTGTGTCAGACTAGAAAGAATAAACCACTTCCTGCAGAATGTTCTAAATGTGCACCACAAAGACTAATGGGAAATGTAGTCTGATAGCAGTGCATGGGAAGAGGAACAGCAAGAGTGATGAAGTAGGCATAAAACTGCATCAGAGGAACAGGAGTACTGTACAACCACATAAAGAAAGTCAGATGGAACATAGGTAAGAACCTTACATTGTTTGAAAGTTTCCCTTTAGGGTGCCTTCACACGTACCGACTCGCAGCGTTAATAACGCTGCGAGTCGGCTAGGTCCTGGCAGATCACTGTCAGTACATACACGCAGCGGTCTGAACGACCGCTGCGTGTATGTAATTCTGCCGGCCGCTTAAGCCCTTCTGATGCCGGCCGCCTCCCGCTCTGCTCTGTATACATTACCTGTCCTCGCTCCACGGGGTCCCGGCGTACTGCTCTCGCGCCCGGCCAATCAGTGTGTTGCCCTGCCGCAGCCACTGATTGGCCGGGCGGGAGAGCAGGACGCCAGGACCCCGTGGAGCAAGGAGGTATGTATACAGAGTGGAGCGGGAGGCGGGCAGCATCAGAAGTGGTTAAGCGGTCGGCAGAATTACATACACGCAGCGGTCGTTCAGACCGCTGCGTGTATGTACTGACAGTGATCTGCCAGGACCTAGCCGACTCGCAGCGTTATTAACGCTGCGAGTCGGTACGTGTGAAGCTACCCTTAGGGTGCGTTCACACGTACAGGATCTGCAGCAGATGTGCAGCAGATTTGATGGTGCAGATTTGAAGTTGCAGATTCAAAGCAAATCAAATCTGGGCCATCCAATCTGCTGCATCCTCTACCTGTGAAAGCACCCTAAAGGTCCTCATAGACTTTATACTTATTTCCATATTTTCCACCTTAAAAAATGTGTTTTTCCTGCAACAGCAGTTTTTTAGGCTACAAATACTGACTAAACAACTGTGATTTTTTTTCAGCTGCAAATAAAAGAAAGGGGCATGCCATTTAATTTTATGACATTAAATTTTATGTGTGTATGCACAACTGGGCATTTTGAATTCAATAGAAATCAATATAAAAAAAAAAATCTGTCCATAAACAGCACCACACCTGTCTATGGGTTGTTCCTGGTATTGCAATTCAGATCCATCGCTGTTTACTACATAAAAAACATAGCTTATTTCCTCCAGAAAAGGCAGCACTCAGTCTGGGTTTTACAGCTCAGTTCCATTGAAGTGAATGGAACTAAGTTAATACCACACACAACTTGGGGACAGGGGTGATTATAAGAAAGTAGATAACTATTGTATGTAATATTGGTCTTAGTAAACTTCCTCCAATGCGTAAAATGTAACATAAGAACCTAGACACATATTATTTTATTGGCAATGCTAAACCGCTTAATTCTTTTGCAAATTATAAATCGCTGGTAAAAAGGCAATTTTCCTGGATAAATATTAAATTTTTCATGTTAAAATGAATTCAAATGGATAGTGTTGTAAAGCTTTTAAAACTACATTGCAATTCCCATGACGGAGGAGGAATAAGGTCTGATATGTTACGCACCCTGAAAGAGCTGTTTATCCCGAGGTATTAAAGCTACTCATTCAAATATGTACTCCAAATATCCATTAAAGGAACAATCTCCCTTATATAAACCACACAATATAAAAACTTTAGAACTTCCTCTTAAAGGGAACCAATCACTAGTTTCATGCTGTCTGTAAAAAAGTGTCAAGATCCCTTATCACAGTGACATCAATTCTAATGTATTAGGGGGAAGTAAAAAGGCTCACTCTTAAGGAGATCCCTGCAAAAACTACATAATAATCCCTACTCTGGTTCTCTGTATCTGAAGAATGGAGATGGAAAAAGGGTTGCAACAGAGATGAGCGAACCTTAAGCAGCATTTGATTACTGGTGGCTAAAGAAGTTGAATGCGACCCTAGACAGTCTGGGAAAAATGGATACAACCTATGGCTATATTCATGTTTTCCAGCCAGCCTTAGGGCTGCATCCAACTTCTTCAGCCACCGTTATCAAATGCCGCTCACTCGGATGCACTCATCTCGTGCAACTCTCATGGAAGGCCACAAAAGTCTTTCTATATCCAGTAAACTTGTCCAGGAGTTTGACTGGGGGTTCAAAGAACATAGCATTGGCAGCTGCAGGTGGTTGAGACTGAGAGGTCTCCAATGCTGGACATCCTAAGTACCATCCCTCACTAGCTGTGTTAAAGAGGTAGTTCACAAAAAAAAAATATTTCAAATCAACTGGTGCCAGGAAGTGACAGAGATTTGTAATTAACTTCTATTAAAAAATCTGAAGTCTTCCAGTACTTTTCAGCTGCTGTATGTCCTGCAGGCAGTGGTGTATTATTTCCAGTCTGGAGAGAAGGAGAGGTTTGCTATGGGGATTTTCTACTCCTTTGGACAGTTCCAGGCATGGAAAGAGTTGACTGTGTCAGAATGGAGAGAATACATCACTTCCTGCAGGACATACAGCAGCTGAAGATTGAAAAATTTTGAATAGAAGAAAATTACTAAATCTCTGGCACTTTCTGGCATCAGTTAATTTGAAAGAAAGCATTTTTGGTGAACCTTTAGGCTATGTTCACACTACGTAAAACTACGGCCGTAGTACTCGCCGCAGAACTACGGCCGTAGTTTTGCGGTGTGTGACATAGCTTTATGTTGAATGGGATCCCGGCCGGGGCGTACACACATCGTATACGCTCCGGCCGGGATCCCATGCGGCTCCGGAACAAAACTGACAGGTCAGTTTTCTGCGGCTGGAGTTCAGTGAATTACGGCCGCAGAAAGCCCTGTCAATGCACACAGTGTAGCAAGCGGCTCCAGCCGCTTGCTTAACTGTGGGCTATGGGAAGCTCTGATGGGGGCGTGCGCTGATGCTTAAGTACCGGCCGCGATGATCCGGGCACAGACCGGCCGTTCCGTGACCCTGCCGGGGTCACGGAACGGCTGGTCTGATACGCCGTGTGAACATAGCCTTAAACCTAGCATATAAGCTAATAGGGCATCATGGAGTGCATAGAAATGTTATCAGCAAAGAGATTTTTTAAAGGGCTCGTGATACTGTCTATACTACTAGGTGCAGGGGCAGGAACGGGAAACAAAACAAAGTCAGTCAGTCAGGTCAAAACCAATCAGTAATGCAAAAAAACATATTAGAACACAGAAGCAAAAAAAGCGGAAAATTGCTAAGGGTCAAAGCCGGGAGAAACACAGCAAGGACAAAATTAGAGACAGATACAACAACAGTAAACAAGTCAAGTCAATCCAGGAGGTCAGAATCCAGTAGAAGGAAAAGAAATAAAAGAATCAGATTGCTATCACTGCCTGCTCTGCTAGTGGCTCTAGTTTGCTTCAGTGTCCTGCTGCCTCCCCCTCTCTGGCTACTGTAAGAATACGAGGGTGGGGATTGGGGGGCTTGATCAGAGGAAGGTCCAGGAACAGCAAGGTTTAGACAGCCTAGCTGTTCTGTTCCCGACATGAACATTGGTGGCAGCAAAAAAGTAATTACCCATTTAACCTTTACTTTACAACTACCAAAATTATTATTATATAGTATGTATATATATATATATATATATATATATATATATATATATATATTATTTAGTATTGTATTTATGCATTTTGAAATTATAGTATTTGGTCTAATTGATTATTTCCCTACAGTCATGTTGTTTATAAGAAAATAGGGAAAATCGCATCTTTCCAAAAAGTATTTTATAAAGCTATTTTATTAACATTTATATTGGCACATTACATTGTAAAGAGGTGAATAGCTTAGATGTTATTCATTCAGCTGGCACAGTAATGCAGAGGCCTTTGAGATCCAGTAGTCGCTGGGTCTTTTTGAAGGTAGAAGCACAGTAACCACAAAGTTAGTGGAGTGACCTGGCAAAACACAGACAATTAGAAAAACGACGCACAAAGAAGAAGTAATCAAGTTCTATGGCAGTAGCCGATGTAGGTTAGTTTCATGTGAGTAAGTAACAAAGTGCATAATACATAAGTTCTCTTCAGGTAATTGTTAAGTAAAGCTTTAACAAATAGACAACTGTATTAATAGTGAACAGACAGCCCTGGTGAAGACCAGGAGGCGGCTCTTTCTTTACTGAAGCCACAACCAGTTCTTATGTTGTTTGGTGTAGTACATGTAAAGGCCCCATCAGCCTCTGTGTCATACAGGAAGTTTATGGGAGGGCTTGCGCGCCCCCTCTGTCCACCTGCAAAATTGACATGTCAATTCTTTCGCGCGGAGAGAGGAGGCACAAGCCCTCCCATAGACTTCCTGTATGACACACAGGCTGACGGGATTCTCCACTGTAGAATTCCGCCAGTTTTACTCTGTGTGAACTGGCCCTAATATAGTAACAACTAGGCTGTTACACACACAAAGAATCTGACCTACTTATATTTGCATGTGATTTTAGCCTTACCTGTGGTAGACAGTGTGCCAGCTCTTGCTCCAGTTTTATAAAGTGGCGCTTGATATAATGTAGGGCTGGCCTGATAATTTTGCCGGGGCTCAAAATGTACTACAGGCAACATGGGATTCATTTCCCTAGGCAATGCATCTTCTATCACCATATTTTCATTATCCCAGCGGCTGGCATCCATGAACATCCCATGCACCAACACACCATCCTCAGGCGTAGGTAACTGAAAAGGAAATGGTTGTTCATTGGTTATCTGCAGATAATATATTATAAAAACAAATATATCAGTGCTCTTTCTTAGCATAAAAATGTGTCATGACCAATATATAATTAGTCAATTACACAGAATTAAATGAAATACAAACACTGCATGTCGTGTACAGGAGTTGGACGTTTCCCTAAGTTTGGGCAGAGAAAGGACCCTATTATAATGGGTAACAGATCACTGATCTCAGGGAGACCAGCCAATGATAACACTGTCAGCTGTGGGTTGAAGCACACAATACAATGAAACCCTAGGTGCATTGCTCCCTGGGAAATACCTAGGATTTCAGTGTTTTGGGCGCTTTAACCGACAGATGACAGTTTTATTGTTAACTGGTCTCCCTGAGATCAGTGATCTGTTTCCCATATGGCTCTATTAGGCATTGTTCCCACCTAGTCAGAATCCTGCTCCACATTGAAGAAGGGCAACTCCCTGAAACAGCTGTCTGTGGATGAATACCTAAACTAGGTTTTTCCTACAGTACAGCAGCACAACACATGATTAGGTACAGTATTAGATACAGATGGCCTTTGCAAATAGACAGGTCAACTTATAGTAGATTACATGATAGATTCTCTTTAAACATAGAAAACCTAAAATTTTAAACATAGAAAACTAAAGTGAGTATATTGCAAAATTGCATGCGATCACAACCCCTGTTGTGATTTCAAAAAGTTTTTTGTTTGTTTTTCTGAATTAATACAGGGTCTCCCCATCTAGGTAAAACAAGGCCTCCCGTCCCACTCTGGCCTGTTTGTGGCCACCAGTGATGGTCAGTTGTAAAAAAGCCAAGGCAGGTTAACGGTCCATGCAACCTTTACAGGATCAACAGAGCACTGCCGTTAATTAAAAAAAAATCTATCCATTGTAGACTAATAAAACATCCGTTTTACACACCGCACAGAGGATCTTAAGCATCAAAAGCCAAATTTGTGATCCAATTATAAAGGTGAATCGCACAGAAAATATCATTCAAGATAATATTCAAGCCAAAAAATAAATAAAAAAGTCCAAGGCACTCGGTGAAGAGTTGCATTCTGTTGTGTACCATGGCTGATGGAAATGTGCTGCACAGAACAGACCATCTGTCACTTGACTTTATCATCACAACTAGAGCAATTTGGCAGTGGTACAAAGAAAGAATAATAGACTAAACCTCTTTATCCATGGGCAACTCTTCTCCAAACTTAGTAGTTTTTATTGCCTCAGAGACAGCTGCTTGGTCTCGATAACATGGGAGGACATCATAGTGAAAGCTGAGTTCATCTATCGGCAAGTTATATTTCCTGGCGTGATTCTGAAGAATCCCTGAAATTAAAATATGATGCATTCAGTCTCAAGTGCACGCATTGAGATGTTAAAGCTATGAAAAAAATCACTTTTCCCAATCACATTGGAGAAGTGAATGGGTTCATGAAGAGGTGGATGGGTCAAGACACAATGTAGTATCTCTAGAGATGAGCGAACCTCGAGCATGCTTGAGTCCGAGTCCATCCGAACCCGATCGTTTGGCATTTGATTATTTTTTTTATTTTTTTTTTAGACCCAAAAGTTATACAAATCACCAATATACACTTATTATGGGAAATGCTTATAAAGTGCTTTTTTCCCTGCACTTACTACTGCATCAAGGCTTCACCTCCCGGACAAGACGGCAACGCCACGACCTGACCCCCAGAGCCGTTCGGGCCGTGGCCGCCGGAGAAGACGACGGCAAAGGGACGGCCAGCGTCCCTCCAGTGTCTGTGTCCTTAGCGGCCCCCCGCCACCACCCCCCCAGCAGCCACAGCCCGCACAGCCCCGGGAGCCGGGCCGCGACACCACCACGCCACCCAGGAAGCGACACCACCACGTCATCCAGGAAGCGACACCACCACGCCACCCAGGAAGCGAAGCCCCGATGCTTATAAAGTGCTTTTTTTCCTGCACTTACTACTGCATTTCCCGTAATAAGTGCATACTGGCACCCGTACAACCCTTTTTTTTTAATTATAATATGATTTTTTATTTTCAAAGTAAACAACTTATTTCATCATCATTTCCATAACCAAACTCCAACCCCCTTCGATGATTTCAGTCATCCCAGCCGCCCACGGACCCATTCCTCCAGGTCTCATGAGCAACTGGCCCCACCAGTTTAAAAGCCCCCACCGCCCATATATAATGGACAGCAGCCACTTCCAGACGGTCGGGCTCCTCCACTTCCAACATCCCATCCGTACAATAACTTCTCTTTTAATTACCAATCGAATGCCTTCATATACGGCCCTCTCACTGCCGATCGTTCGGCATTTGATTATTGGTGGCTGCTGAAGTTGGATATAGCCCTAAGGCTATGTGGAAATAATGGATATAGTCATTGGCTGTATTCATGTTTTCCAGACAACCTTAGAGCTTTATCCAACTTCAGCAGCCACCGCTAATCAAATACCGAACGATCAGGTTTAGATGTACTCGAGCATGCTCGAGGTTCGCTCATCTCTAAGTATCTCCCAATAGGTCATGTTTTCTAAACAGCCAATATATGAGCTGAGTATAAATTCAGCCAAATACAGGAGAATGTAGTCGCAGTATGGATATTAGGTCTATATGAGACATCAAAGCTGGACATGAAGACGTTTATTGGTTAATATTGACCCCGATTACAAGGAGAGAGACTCTAGTAGAGGTTAGTTAAAAAATCCAATAGGTAGTCAGCAACCTTTGTGGAACCGATCAAAATAGAAATAGAAGATAGATTCTTAGACAGCTCTCCATAATATATCTGCTTTTGTAGAAGTGACTGATGTCAGTAACTGGAAAGGGCTAAAAGTTATTTGAGTATTGGTGTAATGAGCAATAGAACCTGCCAGTAGAGACAGACAGCTTAAACAAAGGGAGATGAAAATAAAGAAGAGGTCACGAATGAGATAGGAATGAATGGGATAGTGAGGGCAGAAGGTGAAGAGAGACTAAAAATGAAAAGGAAGAAAGGTATTGTTCAGTTACGAATGAAGGCTAATAGAATAGTTGTCAGAGTATAGGTGTGAATAGGTGTTTTAGGTTAAGGTCTTTTTTGATGAAACATCTGCAGCAGTTCCTGTAGTAAATTACATAGTGGAGTAAAACGATTCTTGAAAAGTATTGTTAACACCAGAAAATGTACAAAAGGCTTATACATAAAAAAAAAATGTCTGTAATACACAGCAATACAGCTGAGCGTGCTATGGCACTAATCCGGCAGAGACGGCTGAGATCTTACAGCCAGACTGCTAACAGAAAACCTTCAACATTTTGAATGCATTTCATGACCTGAGGCACAAGATCAAAATTACTCATCATTTCAACTGCTTAAAAGTCGTTGTTATTTGTTTGCTTCTATACATTCAATGGGGATGTTGGTTTCAGGAAAATAATGAAATTCTGCCAAAGTCCAACTACTCAAACACATCATGCTAATATAAAAGACATAAGATTGTTACCTCAGATTTTTTTATTTGTTTGAATTTGGAATTTGGTTGTAAAGGAGGCAACAAGGGCTGGCCAGGCTGCTTTTGTGAACAGGACACAGCAGCCAAGGATATATGTGAAAACAAGGAAGCTGGAGAAGTGGAAATGATTTTTTTGTACTATATTAAAGTAAAAAAAAAAAACTATAAAAAAGGTGTGTGTAGTTTTTAAGTATCCATGTTTTCCAGGACTCATGTCCTAAGCTGTTAATTTATGCCAACTCATACCTCTTACGATAGGACCATCCCTGAAGATAGATAATTTTTCAGGGGAATACTTTCAATGACCTTTCAGTGTACATTTTGCCTTTAAAAGGGTTTTGTAGTCAATACAAAAAAATCCCAACAGGTCTGGCAGAAAAAAAAAACTGTATTCACATCTATTTGCCATGGCACCAGCTGCCCCCTTTTCTACACCAACATTACACACATGATGCTAATCACACTGCAGCTAATAACTGGATTCGGTAACGTGCCATACTTGCAGCAGGAAATTAAGGCCTTATGTACATGTTTTGTGGACGGTCCGTATATAAAGAAGATGTGTAATGTAACGGAATAACGGAACTCCCAACATCATGTATGATTATGACGTCCGGGGCTCCGAAACTGTACTGACACAGCCGCATGCTTTAGCCTTGATTAAACCATAATCAGACATTTTACCTGTGAGAAAACCTTGAGGGAAAAAGAATCCTGAAATCCAGAATGACTTTGGTTCACCCTGTCGAATCCAGGCCTAAAGGGAAAAAAAATTCTGTCAGTAATACGCCTCCTTACATATCCTAACCTAAAGCATGGGTCTCCAAACTGCGGCCTCCCAGCTGTTTTAATACTACATTTCCCATCATGCCTGGACAGCCAAATCCAAAGCTTTGGCTGTCCAGGCATGATGGGAATTGTGGTTTTGCAACAGCTGGAGAGCCGCAGTTTGGAGACCTATGTCCTAAAGCCATTCAAATGTGCTATATTGGAATGGATTTTTATTTCCGTATGCTCATCATTTTTACATCATTGTATCATTGGCATTTATATCTATTTCTTCTTTATTTGTCAATCAATCAAGACTTTTACTTCTATACAAAAACTTCCAAATAAAAAACGAAAGAAGACCTATAACTTTGTTATATAATGCTTTTTATGTTTGGAAATTACATAAGAGAAATCTATGGAACCATATTGCAATTTGACTGGGAATATCATTTTAAGCGGCTTAAAATGGCTCTTGGGATTTTATAAATCTCACTAAAAACAGTGTATGGTAATCTGTTAAAATAATGTGCTGGCTTTGTTGACCACATTTGTGAGAGGGCACATTTATTCACATTAGACATGAGAGAATCTGGAGCACTCGACTACTGGTGGCTGAGGAAGTTGGATGTAGCCCTAAGGAGTGCTGGAAAACATGGATAAAGCCATAGGCCATAGGCTGTATCCCTGTTTTTCAGGCAACCTTAAGGCTGCAGCCAACTTCTTCAGTCACCAGTCATAAAATGCCGTACTGTGCTCGAGATTCACTCATCTCTAGGCCACATACATTTCGAAGAACTAGTCTGGGATAAATGCATCAAGTTTAAAATACCTATCTTATCCATGATGATTAGTGTGGGTCTGACTGTATTTGGGATTCAGGACTGTTTGCATCAGTCTCAGACTTTGGTACCTCAGCATGCATACCTGACCATTGTTACAGAAGAGAAGCCGGAGGGGATGGTGGAGTAGGATCCCCTTCCTTCAGATTCCCTCTTACTTAAAAGAAATTTGTTACCTATCCAACAGATAATCCAGGCCAAAATATCCATAAATCTCTTAGCAACCAAGCAAGCAAGTTTTTTATCATCTCCTTCCAAGAGCCATAACTTTTAATTATTTTTTTTTATCGATACAGACATATGAGGGCTTGATTTTTGCTGGAAAAAAATTCATTTTTTTAATGGTGTCATTTTGGAATTCAGGAAATTGGAAGTTAGTTTTATGACATTCCACATGTGGTAATAATAAGGAATAATAAGGTATGACCATGCCATAAAATGGGATATTGATCAGAATAAGGCCCATCAGGAGCTGCAATGAAAAAGCATACTAGTGCTCACTAGGGGGTTAAAGATGAGGCATATAAAATCAAATTTCCAGTCCTGGTCCCTACGTCTCTACATATGTAGGGCTTTGCTTTTGATTTCTTAAAGGAACATTAAAGGATAACTCTGGGCAGGACCACTATTTTCAAAATGCCTGGGAAGGGGTAGTTGAAAAACATGCCACCTACGTACCCCCCTCTCTCCAGCAGTGGAGCCACTCTGATCCTTGGCTACTTTTTGGTCTAAAGACAGGACTTCCCAGGCCTGCTTGGCCAGTAAGCTGCTGTAGCGGTGTCTTTAGACCAAGAAGCAGACGGAGGCCAGAGTAGAAGAGTTTGTATGTTTTTCCTATGTTTTTGTGGGTTTCCTCCAGGTACTCCGGTTTGATTCACACTCTGAAAAAATCATACGGGAATCTGGAATTTAGGTTGTGAGCCTCAATGGGCAAAGGGACCAATTTGAGCAGTGAAAAGCTATGTAAAGCACTGCAGAATAAGTTGGCACTATTGTAAGTGATCTCAGATCCCTAGCGCTAGGCCTCCCACTAGTGTCCCTGCCTACTTGCCATCCTGACCCTAGGCAGCAGATGACAACTCGGTGATGTTCCCTTCACTTGGTTAAGTGGTACACAGAAAGACAAGATAAACAAACACAATAAGGAATAGTCAGGAAGATACATGTCAAAGTGGAGATAGCAGAACGGTACAAACACAGCAGGCAAAAACAGAGGTCAGAGGGACGGCCAAAGAGGTCATAACACCAAGCAATCCAATCCAATACAAATGCCAGCGCTAGCTACAAGTGATGTCCAAGAGCACAAGTGAACTTCTTATGAGATACCAGAGTCCCCAGTACACAGCATGATTGGATCAGCCCTCTAACATCCAGACCAAACAAAACACAGGCTGACTGGGAAGGAAGGAAGATAAGTGCAGAAGGCAACTGTCTGTCACTACTCAGTCTCACCTATCTGCAGCCCAGGACTGCGGCTAGCAGAAACCCAGGCGGGTCTGGTGGAACACAGCAAGTACTAGCATAAGACACAGTTCAGACTGGTGCAAAGGAAACATACAATTCAGAAACTGAATCAAGACCAAAAGCGCAGCCTGGGCTATACTTTACATGCTGAGGTCTAAACAGACGCAGACATAGCACCTATATGAAGAAATTTATTTGTATAGTTTATTTATAGGCTTAGTGTTTCCTTATATCACCTTTCTAGCTTTAGCATTTCTTTAAATTCACAAGAAATACAGAGAGAGATAAGACCAAGTACAGTATGCTAAAATTCCTAGTACTTACATCAATAAATGATGTCCTCAGAACCAGATCCTTGACCCATGATCCAAGGGGTTTTAGGGATGGATAAGCAGCGTCAGACCATAGTGTGGGAACCTGATTGTTCAAGAAGCTTTTGTATATTCTCTCCATTTCCTCAGACATAACCACAAACCCAGCAATGGCTTTTTGAAGGGTCTCTAGTGAATTCTGTGGGATGAATTAAATGGGAATATCAGCATGTATCAAGTCTCTAGCTTGATGGTAAGTTAAAATAAGAATGTTAAAGGAGAAGTCCAGGGAAGAATTTGGGAAGAAGCAGGGGCATGAGGGGAACATAACAAACAATGTTAACTCACCTCTCCCAGTGTCTGTCCAGCGCCAGATCACCGCTCCAGGACCCCTGCCAGCCTCCGGGGTCTTCTTTTCAGCAAACGTCACAACCCGGCTGATTGACAGCCCACTACTCCAGTCAATAACTGGCTGAGCGGGCTGTCAATGCCTGGGGGTCCCGAGGTCGGTCCAGGAGGCGCATTGCAGGCATGGGAGAGGTAAGGGATTAATCATGCTCATTTTCTCCCCTGCTGCCTGACAACAATTTGTTATGGCCGGACTTCTCCTTTAAATCAATCATATGTTTGCGCTTTAGGCTTTTGCTTTACCTTAAGTACTTTGAGAAGTTTATTGAATCTGTCCACTTCTTGCCCAAGTACAGTAGTCAATGAACTTACTCGACCATTAGAGTCTTTCGTAAACAGCAACTCTGATGCAGCTTCCATGTCCAATTTATCTGCAGAAAGATATTTTAAGTATATATACAATAAAAGTATTTACTAAATGACAGTCCTATAGCATCTCAATAAAGACGAAGAAAAAAAAAGTATACAGTGGTACCATGGTTTAAGAGTAACTTGGTTTAAGAGCGTTTTGGTTTAAGAGCTCACAGTTTTTTTAAAATTGTGACTTGGTTTAGGAGCATTGCTTTGGTTTAAGAGCTCTCTGTACTGGGTGGGAGCGCGAGTGGAGGAGGGGCATGGTCTGCATAGCGGGGTCTAAAGCCCTGTACTCTGACCCAGGAAGTCTCCCTCACCTTCCAAATCATAGCAGATCCACTTCAGGCTGGGGCTTACATCAGGGGACAGGACTGTGGAGGTAATCTCTTTATAGCTGTAACCCCTCTCTCCCCGGACAGAGAGTGCTGCATGTATGTGCCCACATCTGCCCTGCTCATTCCTTCTTACTCCCTGCAGTCTCTGTCAGCCCTTGTGTTTCCCATCCTCTTCATTACTGTATAGTAACTTATAATATCACATATTTTGATGTTTCTAAATGTTTTTTTTATCTGTTTTACATGTTATTCAGAATAATAAATCATTATTTTGGGGGTGTGGAACCAATTGTCTGCATTTCAATGATTTCTTATGGGAAAATTTGCTTTGGTTTAAGAGTGGATTTGGATTACAAGCACAGTCCTGGAACCAATTATGCTCGTAATCCAAGGCACCACTGTACATCCAAAAGGGGGTTTATACTCAGGACAGGGGGGGCCAGAGCAAGAGGAAAATGGGCCTCTATCTGCTACTGGTTTGTGTTTTTTGTGTTTTTTTACACAATTTACAGGTGAACCAACCAGTGCATAGAAACAGCAGAGAGTGCACTTGTATGTTGCCCAGGTGGGCATTGCTCTGAAGGGGACTTCACACAAAGTGCCAACCTCCTGTCAACCTCTATTCTTTTTCTCATTCCTCTTTACTCCCTGTATGTTCCAATATGGCAGTTGTAGTGGAGATTGTCCTTCCCTATTTTAACACCCATAGTGGAGTTATTTCCAACTGTATTACAATGGAGGGGCCTCTAAACAATTTTCCTGTCAATAAACTTCTACTCCAATTTCTACCTGCAATAAGCTTGGTGTATGCGATGCTAAGGGGTAAAGCTTTGGCTCTCCGAGCGAGTGAGCGAGAGAGCGAGAGAGAGAGAGAGAGAGAGGGATGGATGGATATGATACAAATAATACCTGGTAACTTTGATAGGATTGAGGCAGCCAGTTCACCAACAATTTCATCATTGCTTTTTCCGGCCCCTTGTGATGTAGACCTCGGCTGTACATCCAGTATTGTATTAACCAGAGTGCTGGTTTCTTTGCGCTGGAGAGAGACAGATACACAGATAAACAAGGGCACCCTAACATGTAAATGCTCAGTTCAATAGGCCATGCCAGTACATGCTGATATTGGTATTCAATATCGACAGGATGTGTCACATGAAGTCAAATCATGCAATGAACTCAGCATGGAGTCATTCTATATGTAATCTGTAAAGATATGCAGAGTTAACATAAATCTCCAAATACGACAACCAGGGAAAGTCTGGTGCTATAAAAAGGGTACTCCAGAGGGAAAAAAGGTTTAAAACAACTTGTGTCAGAAAGGGACCTTACAAATAGCCCTTGCAGAGCCCTTACACAGCACGATTAATATAGTGATAAATCAATCATTTGTGCGGCCTATAAATGCATTGGTATTGAATGTACATCTCAGCCCATACAGAAGAGGAGGAAGTGGTGTGTTCTTTCCAGCCGGGCACAGTACTCTCTGCTGCCACCTCTGTCCGTGTCAGGAACTGTCCAGAGCAGGAGAGGTTTTCTATGGGAATTTGCTACTGCACTGGACAGTTCCTGACACGGACAGAGGTGGCAGCAGAGAGCCCTGGAAAGAATACACCACTTCCAGCAGGACATACATCAGCTAATAAGTACTGGAAGACTGCAGTTTTTCTTAAATAGAAGGCATTTACAAATCTATATAACTTTCTGACACCAGTTGATTAAAAAAACATTATTTTTTTTCTCCAGAGTAGACTCCATAGACTATGTCAATCATTATTATTGTTGGCATAAAAGCTGCCTAGGTAACAGTTGTGCTTTTTTTCTATGACAAATAAATTACTGGAAGATTGACATACAATAGCAGCTCTGGCCTATTATCTGTGTTTAACAGACTATTATGATGAAATCATTCTTTTCCTCCGAGCAGTAGTGGAATCTATGCTTCACACAATTAAATTAGAGCAAGTCCCCATCAGCTCACAAACCTGGAAAGCTAAATTGGCATTTTCATGCATTCCAAATATTTCCGGATCATCGGTCAAGGGCAGATTCTCTATGTAGTCCTTGTAATTCTGCAGACTGTCAGCATCTGGACTGAAATATATACCTAAAGTGTGTATTAAAAAATACAGCTCATTAGTTTGCACAAAGTGAATAAAAGTACAGGAGGGAAATGAAGGCAGCGAATAGTGTCTGTGTGCTCCGAAATTAAATATGCCAAGGCCTGAGGAAGGAGGATTTACTAGATTGCACATACCAATTAGACAGAATATTGTCTCCCGTACAAATATTTCAGGAAGGAGCATACGGCTTTTAACATTACAGACATTCTAATTTTATCCATAATTCATAGGATGGTGAATTATAATAACGCTATTATTCTGGACATCCACCAATGTCTGCTTTGCATTACCAAATGTCACACTGTACTGCTCAGCTGTAAAACTACAAATTTAATGCATTTACTTGACCGGTATGAATAATGTATTTTAAGGAATGAGGTATTTCATTGTACTTAGCGCCAGGCATTTTACTTACGTGCACCGGAGAAGTCATTTGGCGTTTGTTACCCTTCAGGTATTTAATAATTTAATGTACAATTTAATGTGTGTTATTACCACCAAAGCATACTTTTATGAGAGTATTGAGGATGTAACAGAGGGACAACTTTTTACGGTTTTAATATTACACTGTTACATAGTTACTTGTAACTATGGGTAATGGTGGTGTGTCTTTATCTTACAGCAATCTGCTACAGGTTCTGGAGTAACACAGTGTAACATCACTGGGCAGCGCCATCCTGGTCCTGTCTGCACCTCTTTCTGCTACACACCTGGGTCCCAAGGTCCTTGTTTCTTGCAGTCCATGGGATTTAAAGGGCCAGTATGTCTCCACCTATTTCTGCTTCCAATTACCTATTTAGCGTCCGTCTACCTGTTGCTCCTCCTTGTCTGAGCACTGTGGGATCCTTGTGTTCCTGAGCGAAGGTGTGTTCCTGACCTGTGCCTGTACGCTTGTCTGCCTGACCATCTCTATACTGAGATTAGCGAACCGGGTTCGGAACCCGAACGTTCAGTATTTGATTAGCGGGGGCTGCTGAACTTGGATAAAGCTCTAAGGTTGTCTGGAAAACATGGATACAGCCAATGACTATATACATGTTTTCCACATAGTCTTAGGGATTTATCCAACTTCAGCAGCCACTGCTAATCAAATGCCAAACGTTCGGGTTCGGATCGACTCGAGCATGCTCCAGGTTCGCTCATCTCTACTGTTTGCCTCTCCAGTTGCTGACTGTCTGACCTGTCTGAAGCCACTTGTCCTGACACAGTGCCTGATTGACTACACTGGTGTTCTATCCCTGGTAATGTGCTTACGACCCAGCTTGCAGATTAGACATATTTGGCCTGTTTTACAGGTCCTTGCACTGACACTGTTTGGTTCTTGGGACCAGCTGCTACACATACAGACATCACAATTGTGGAGCGACCTGGTGTTTTCTAACCCGAGTGTGAGGCATGTGATTACCGGTGGCTGAAGAAGTTGAATGCAGCCCTAGGGAGTCCTGGAAAACATGGAAACAGCCTATGACCTATGGCTGTATCCATGTTTTCCAGGTAGCCTTAGGGCTGCATCCAACTTCTTTAGCCACCAGTAATCAAATACTGCATAATCAGGTTTAGACGAACTGAAACATTTCTCAAAGTTTGCTCATCTCTAGTAAGGATCAGAAGGGAAGTATTTTTAATTTTTAGAGACTGAACATAAGAACAAGGGGAAACAATCTGACTAGTTCAGGTGAAGATCAGAAGCAACATGAATAAATATTATTCTAGTGAAAGAGTAGTAGATGCTTGGAACAAACTTTGAAAATCTACGGTAATCAAATGTAAACCTGCGTAAACATATATCTAACTAGAGATTAGTTAATTTACAGTACAAGAAGAAGTTTCCCAGGACTGGTCCCAGCTTTTCCCAGTAGCCAGGGAGGAGCGGTAGTCAATTAAATGGAAGCAGGCTGATGAGCGGATTGCGGAGATAACTAAACACTTTGCTTTGTTATTACTGTAAATTCGCTCATTACCATATCTAACCTAAGATGAAAATAGGAAAGGAAATAATGTACGAGCAGACTAGATGGATAAAGTGGACTTTTCTGCCGACCACCTTTTATGTTTTTACATTCAAGAATCTTTAGAAACTGTGTTGCAACGTATGACATTGTGGAAGGGCAAATCAGAATAAGACTAAAATACATTCCTGAGAATCAAACGTGATTATCTTCACTAAGAAATGATATAACCTTACTGTGATCTGTGGAGGCTAACAGCTATTCCAAGGCTTTTATTAATAAAATCTAAACATAAAAGTGAATAAAGACCTATCAGTCTTCAAACAATAAAAAAAGAAAAATTATTTGAAACTCCTTGCGAAAAAAAATTAAATAAAAAACACTGATACAATTAAACACACTACAAAGGTCAAAAATGGCCATTAAAGGTCTGTCCTCCATTGTGTTACAGAATGTATCATCAGGAAGGTTTATCCTCTTTACAGTTTTGCCCGCGTCCTGCTTGTGATCAATCAGCAGGAGGCTGGCAATAACCCTGCTACAACTGCCAGGAACTAAGAGCAGTCAGTACCCAGCAGTTTAACTCTTTACATGCCACAGTCAATGGAGCACTATATCAGTAGACCTAGTGGCTAGAATGAAAACTGCAAGTATTTAGGATTCATTTATAATATACAGTAGATAGAAAATTTGGAAAAGCATCACCAAAAGTATATCTGTCATGATGTATCTGTCATGATGTCCCTATTGGATCAGAATGAGGCCCGGAACAGTACCGCATCCATGCACACCTGAACTTCCAGCTGCAGAATGGATTACACTACACTACAATGGATGGCACTACAATTCCCGCCATGCTCCCGTCATAGACTTGGACTTGTCCAGGCATGATGGGAATTGTAGTTTTGTAACAGCCTGAGTTTGACACCTGTGGTCTAGACAATGGTTTATTATTCTTTCAGAATTTTTTTTCACACAGATTTTGCTCACACAGGTGGAGCTATCATTCGATGTACATCTTTCTCATTTTTTGGTTGACAGAGCAATGGATTAAGAGCCATCTGTGATGTTTAACTGGCAGTACTCTAATAAGCATTGGCAGAACAGATGCCAGCAGAAGATGAGTGAACTGTTGGGTAGGTTTATGTCAGGAGTAGGACTTCTGTAGCCAACAGATGGAAGGGCTGGAGATAATTTCACTCACCAGTTAAGGTAAAACAAGGGCCCAGTGTTAATGCGTTGAGAGTAGCTGAGGTCAGATGCCACACCAAGCCCTCTGTAAGTATATATTGTATAATAAACACTCATTAAAGGGGTTGTCCGAGGAGGGAAACAATTACATTTTTTTTATATAGTATTGCAAGTATATAAAAAAACAACAAGATCCTATTCTTACCTCTCTGGTCTCCCCCTCACCAGGATCCCCCGCCTAATGTTTTCTTCTCTACTTTCAAGATAGACAAGTCTTAGGTATGACAGCCTGCTCAGCCAATCACAGATTGACACTGGACAGCACCGTGGCCAGCGATTGGGTAAGCAGGCTGTCACTGCCGAGACGAGTCTGTCTTGGAAGTGGAGGAGAAATCATTCAGCAGCGGGGAACTCAGAGACCCATAGGATGACACTGGGGGAGCACATAGAGGTAAGCATAGCTTCTTTATTGTTTTCTGTTTTCTTATAACAGTATATAAATCTTTTTCCTTGTCGGATAACCCCCTTAAGATCTGATTTATTAAACAACCTGCCAACTAAAAAGCATAGCTGGAGGACCTCCCTCAAGGACAAACTCAAGACCACAGCATTGCTTTCATAAGATGTGACACAATTAGGCGACCCCTGCCAGTGATTGGATGGGTGGGCCTTTCCTGCCTGAATGAAATGTGATAGAAAGAAGGGAAGAGCAGCAGAAACTGGGTGCTATAAAAACAACTGCATTGGGGGAATGGGACAGGTAAGTATGCTTTCTTATTTTTTTACAGCACATAAAGTCTATTGCTATGTCCAGAACAAAAGGTCTCCAAACCCTAAGGGTCACCAGTATGTTACAATACAGGATAAAAGGATTAGAGATGCAAAAAACAATGTTTTAAAACTCCGTAGGAAGAAAATCTTTGTAACTTAATTATTACTTTTGGGATAGTATCTAGAAGTACATTCACATATTGAGTTCAGGGCTACTCGATTAAGAAGTACATTTTCACAATGCCAAATTATAATATTGCTGTAAAAATACGTCTTATTTTAACTTTTTTATAACTGTTTTATCTTGTATTACTAAACTCAGTTGGATACTTTATCAGAAATGGATATATTTTACTTACCTGAGCTAGAATAAACATAGTTGTCTTCAAGGGTCTCAGGAGAAAAGAACCTTCTTAGAATTGTTCTCAAACACCTTTGGTCCCATGCATCAGTTACTCTACCTCCATATGTTATTTCCCCTAAAAAAGATAGTATCATGCTTCAGTTAAATGCCATGTGTGGATTTCTTTGTTCAGTCTTTTAGTCATTTCTTATAGCTTGACAGATGAACTGCTTACATCCATACCCAAAGGACCTATATGATAACACAGACTGCCAGAAAGTGGCAGATAAACAGCATGCATACATTTCCACTTTCATTCTTTATTATACTAACAAAACAAAAATAACAATGCGGAAATGACTTTGTAAATAGCTGACATACAGCTCTGGTAAAAATTTTGATAAAGGCCTTTTTTTTTCTTTTTAATAAATCGGCGTCTCAACATGAATGGCAGCCATTTTATTGCAGTGTTTGTGGAATTCCATAACAGACACACCTCAATCTACTTATCAAGGTGCAGATTAGGTGATCATGTAAAGCAAATCCTATTCAATATAAAAAAGATACTCCTGTGGCCATCATTATTCTATTGGTATAGAAGCTGCTGGATGACAAAAGCAGTGCAACAATACATAAAAATAATTTAAACACTAGATAACCCCTTTAAAATGAGTCCCCAATTTAGACAATCCCTTGACAATAAGCTGTTTACAAAGTGTTCCCCTGCTGGATAACGGAAGGGAAACCGGTTAGTAAGTGTTCAACTTCCCTGCAGCCCAATTACCAGGGACTTAGGCTCGATTCACACTGTGTTTTTGCTGTCCCTTTGATGTATATGTTTAAAGGGAAAAAAACGGATGCAAAAAGCCAGATATCCCCCCAGAGAAGGAAACCTGTTGCCAAGGAGTACCTCCCAGTGGGGAGATCACCAAACCACCCTGATATGTAGCCCCTTAAGTCCCACTGGGTTGCGAGTATTGGGACACAAACAGAGAAATACCAGGGTGGCCCCTTTTACATCGAAGTCTAACTCAATTGCGAGTATTGCGACATGACAGGGATTTACCAAAACCAGGCCATCCATCCACAGACAGCTATTTCAGGGTGTTGCCCCTCATCAGTGTGGAGCAGGATTCTGGCTAACAAGGGCAATAAAAAGTAGACCAACAAAACACAACAGTCACTGAGCAGTTGTATGTCATACTGCTGGATCCTTTTTCCATTGTGTTACATTATTAAAAAATAAATAAATAATAATTAACATACACAAAAACTTGGTTGACCGCGTTTTTCGGTCCGATAAAATTAAATGTGCTGAAACAAATACAGTGAAACAGATGCAAAAATGCAGTGTGAACCTAGCCTTAGTCTGGAATAAGCTTGGAAAATATAGCTAAAAGGGGTTATCCAGCGCTACAAAAACATGCCCACTTTTCCCCCTCTCTTGTCTCCAGTTCAGGTACTGGTTTACCTGTTATGTAGGTAAGTGCATCCCATGGGATTTTTCCATCTTGACAGTATAGGTTCAAATTGAGCAAAGCACATTCTCTGTCACTGTCATTAAATTCATAGCAGATGTTCCATCCTAGTGGTCCAAACTTCTTCCTCTCCTATGATAAAATTATTCAAATGCAGTAATTTGGCAAAGTACACAAAGCTCAGTTTTAGCCTCAATTAAAGTGTCTCTGTCACTAGAAAAAACTTTTGAGGTGTCCTGAGATTTGACTTGTCAGAATCTAGAAGCTCAGAACCCCTGCTGATTGTTAGATCTGTGCGCTTCTCTCTCCTGTTTGCGGCAATCTCCATCTTGCTGCAGGGGACAGTCTCCATAGACTTACAATGAAGTCCATCTTGTAAAGCGATAAGGAAAAGGCAGCGAGGTGGAGAGTAAAGTGATTAGCCAAGTGCATCTCCTGGCTCTATCTAACAATCGGTGGGAGTCTGAACAATATAATATACAATACATTATGTATAGTGGTATGGAGATAAACTGTTTGATTTATATTTGTTATGTTCACACAATGTTTTTCAGCTCTGTTTAAAATGAGGTCCGTCATTTTGCGGATTGGCCGCCCATCAGTGCAATGATGGCTGTTGGCTTTTGGGTGTGTGTTTTGGGTGTGAATTTAATAGTAAAAACGGAGAGAGGATGGTGAAAAAAGATAACTGTGTGGGAACAACTTAAAAAAAAAAAAAACGTCCACTGTTTTCAAAAGACGCCAACAGTTTAGGCGGGGCTTAGCATCCATTGAACCCTCCTCTCCCTGCATTATTATAGGGCGAGAGTGGATAATAGCACTGGACCAAGGTGAGGAGAAGGGGGTGAATAGACACTAAGCCCCGCCTTAGTGACACTGTCTGTAAATTATGGTGCCAATAAAAGCACACAGGAAAACTGGGGTGACACTATCACTTTAACATAACCTACGTACAAGCAGTATACAGTGTATACAGTTAGTCAGTTGCCATGGATGAAATGTACTGCATATGTATTAGTATAGATTTTTTACTGTAATTCAAAGGACGCCATCAAGCAAACACACAAGGGGGCAAGTTTATCATTTTGAGCTCCTGGCATACACCACAGAAAAGGCACAGATATTTGCACAAACCATCTAATGCACAGACCATCTTTGCTGTTGTGTATGCCCTGTGCTGGCCTGGCGGTATGTAGGTGTGGTCTCCCCTGCTCCTGACTTATCATGGCTTATTTGAGAGGTATATATTTCTGCGCCCGCTGTGCAACAGGCCTAGGTCCTACTGGATTTACTAAGGGGTGTGCGCATGAAATCTGCTCTGGTAAGGGGGTGGTCTTCGCGAGGATGTAGGATTTTGGAGAAATTTCAAGGGCAGTCCCATTGATGTACTTCTATACAAAGCAGACAAATACCCATGATGTACAATTCTAAAAAAGAATGACAATACCACACAGAGTGATTAATGAACTATCATTCGGTATTGGCAGAGCTGTTCCCACGCATACATTATCTGTTATATAAACACATGGATGACAGCTTTTAAGAACATTTGACATTGCAGACATAGATCCAAGGGCATCAGGAAAGCAATCATTCTGCACAGATTTCAAGTCCAGCTGCAAAAGCCGATACTGTAACAGTGCAAAAAAATTAACTATATTTGATGATAGTTATGAAATGCTCTAAACATACCATAGGAGTATAAATTATAATATAACTCAATGGTATAATCCCCATCACAAGGGTTTAATCTTTGATATCCTTTACGCTAACATCTTCCAAAGTACGTTCCACTTGATTAAACAGTAGAAATGGAGGCTTACCTGAACGATAGCATGGAAAAAGCAAATTCCGAAAATAACTCTCCTCCATTTCCTGCCAAGTAGATGCTCTTCAAAGAACGTAGGAGTAATCTCTGTAAATGCGCGACGGATATTAGCGCGGAGACCTTTCGGAGGCTCATTAGTAACCTGCAACAAAAAGTCATTTGCTGAAAATGTAATGACCTCTTTGTTGAACATTGCTTTTTAACATTTCATTGTCCCCTTGTCTGAGTCGATTATCTGGATTCCATATTACAGCACTTCAGTGTGTTTCGGTCACCCTGCCATAAAATGTCTGACTGATGGTAATTAGAGGTGGTCTTTTTTAATTTCAGAGTAACTCTGTCTTCTAAACGGCACCACTAACACAAAAAATGACATCTAACGTTCTCAGTAAATACTTCTTTATGGCGGTTTCTAGTTTGTTTTTAGAAAGCTCTATTTGCAAACTGATATTTTTCCAAAAATTAAAGAATTAAAATGTGATATGTGTAACACACAGTTTTGTTATTCCCAGACCATCGAGATTTGTAAAATTGTCGACGGTAAGAAAAGCATAGTCTGCAGAACCGTTCTTGTTGAGAAATTACTGGAATCCAGACAGAAATCTTAACTATAGGTCAATGAGATTCTTCAGGATTTATTGGGATTCATTTAAAAACTAGCACCATGTGGTAATGTGATTAGAGCCTGAACGGTAAGAAGAAGCTGGATGCTGCCCACGGGAGTCCTGGAAAGTATGATTTCTTTTTTTCTGCTGATTGCTAGCTGTTTTTTTTGGACAGCTGTCATTTTGTAACTAAATAGCAGCTGTTATTTGTGGAAAAACCATTGTTGGTTTAAAATAACAGCCATTATTTGGGCGCGACATGACAGCGGTCAAACACCCCCCCCCCCCTCCCAAAAAAAACAAAAGATGTGATGTGGTCCTGGCCATAGGATGTATCCATGGTTTCCTGGCAGCCCTAGCAGGGCTGTGGAGTCGTTAAGCTGCAGCTCCGACTCCTGAATTTTATCAGGACTTACTCCCGACTCCGACTCCTGCTCCTTCATAAATGGCCAGTCATATACCAGGGGAGTTATTTATCACACTGGCTCAGCAGTTTCTCCCTAATGTCCTACATGATCCTGGGGCGACTTCTGAGGGAATGAGGAAAGATATGAAGCAGCTTCTACTGTGTGTGCAGTGGATGCAGCCAGTCTCCAGCCTCCATGTCCTGAACTACTCACAACTAGACTAGATGGAGCAGGTGGTCTTTTCCTGCTGACAATGTTCTATGTTTCTAACTAAATATTCACCATACACACAGAAACACTGCTAACAATGCCAGATACCTGTAATATAGATGTCAGCCATAGTGATATAGAGGGGGTCACACATAGTGATATAGAGGGGTCACTGTGGGTGTGGAGGCATGCCATAGCACACACACACACACACACACACACACAGCTGCAGCCATAGAACACTGAAGAAAAACACCACATTGAGGACTAAGGTTACTGCTACACTACTTATGTCTTTTCCTCCTACTTTATATTACACAGGAAATCTTCATCTACATTGCTGCTCATATACAGTCATCCAGCAACCAGGAAGTGAACAGATCTCCCCCCACACAATGGACTCTTCCAGCTCAGAAACAAGCTGCCAAATAGTGACCGACAACTTTTCCTCGACTACCCTTACAGTAGACTACAGTGTCCTATTAGAATGTTGCTCATAATATATATTGATAAGCAAAACTTATAAAATTCATATCAAAACTCAATTTTAAATTGTTGTAAGATTTTTTTTTAAAGCTGGAGTCGGAGTCAGTACAATTTTTCCGACTCCAACTCCGACTCTAGCCAAAACTAGTTCTGACTCCGACTCCACAGCCCTGAGCCCTAGGATTGCAAACAACTTCTCCAGGCGTGAAGAGTTAAATGCTGAGAGTTTGGAGAAGTTTGGGGAACCTGTACAGAAACTGGAAGTTTGCTCAACACTTTTTTGTTAAGTGAATCTGCTACCCCCGACCATCTACTAAGCTGGTGGCACTGCTGGATAGATAGTAATAAAAACATTCAGAAAGACCTTTCTTGCCTGTGTTTGTGTTTTAATTTTCTTTAAATAAAAAAAAAACTTTTTATTCTGTCTATGAATAGTGTCAAAGAGGCGAGGCCTGTAGTTGCATGGGTGCTGGCACCATTACGCTTTAATGTGCTGTAAGCCCACCCCTTTGTACAGTGACAAATACTGTGCATACAGCACAATGGGGCATAGTGAGGCATTTTCTTGACACTATTTACAGCCGGAATAAAGGCTTTTTTATTAAAACAAAGACACATGCAACAAAGGTCTGTTCTGAATGCTTTTATTGATATTTATTGAGAGATGCTGCCAGCTCAGTAGATGGTCAGTGGGTGATAAATTCGCTTTAACGTTATGTTCCCACAACGTCTTTTTAGGTAAAATAATGTCTGTCATTTTCAAACAACGGCAGTTTTCCACCTAAAAAATATGTTGAGGGATCATAGCCTAAAGCTTATTATTTGTATTAAATATATTTTCGTTAATTTCCTACATCACAACGGTTGTTTTATAAATCCAGAAGTCATGCAATCTTACTACTAATCTTAATAATAGGCTAACACTTCCTTTTTTGTAGGAAAGACCTATCGGTAGTTTCCTTGTCATCATCACATGCATCATTACAGTGAAAGATTACATCAGTAGACAGATAAGATGGGATCCGACCATTTACAATAGATGATCGACAATAGATGCCCCTCCCTGCAAAATGACCTAAGCCGAGGCCAAAGAGTACACACCTCTCAATAAATCCAGGGTATCTGAGGCGTCTGTGCGGCAGCCAAAAATTGTAGAAAATTTGGCACAGGGGAGGGCATGCCCTCTTCACGCTATGCCTTGTCCCCCTGCCCGCCCATTGGTGTGCAATGCACAGACCCAATAAAATGGCTCAAAAAATTGCGCAACCACTTTCTTGGCACAATATTTTGCCCCTTTTTGCCAAGTCTACCCTTGGTAATAAATTCCCTTTAATGAACAATTCACATATACTAAGCATAGCAATCCAGGTGGAGTTGGCATTAGACATAAAAAGGGGTTATCCAGCGTTAGACAATGTTGAATATCTTGCTGCTCTTATGTAGAAAACAATAAAGAGCCTATGCTTACCTGTCCGCACTCCCCGTGTCCTCCTGCAGTGCCTCCACTTCTAAAACAAACTCATCTCGGGAGTGACAGCCTGCTCAGCCAATCATTGGCCATGGGGCAGTCCCGCCTCAGTCAGTGATTGGCCGAGTTGTGTTCGCCTCGAAAGTAGAAGTACTGCAGTCAGCTACAGACTGTAGCATGCAACAGAGCATATGAGAACTGAGGGTACGAGGTCATTTCTATCTATGCTCCTTAGTCAGCTGTAAAACAATATGACCTTTGCACTTACTCATTTTGATCTTACACATAAGTTCATGTGATAAATGGCAGACATCACATTGTGGAGTCTTTATCAAATCAGATTTGCCTTGAAATTCTAACATGTACATTTCAATGTGAACTAAGATGTAATCAGACTGAAAATGGCTTTTAAAACACTCTTTTATAAAGACAAGGATGTAATCACATGCCAAAGCTGGAGCATTCAGAACGGAAAGGATTATTATGACTTTGGCTGCGCTGATGAAAGGCTCTTTAGCTGAGCTGCAGATAACATTTCCAGCCTCACTCAGCGGCATTATGCAGATGACAAACCTTTCAGAATTTACTCTTGCTAAAGCATTTCTCTGCTCCCAACAAATTGAGATCACAATGCTTTCCTACCAAACACGACTTAAAAGCTTTAGTATGACAAGATGAGTGTCGCACTGATAAACAGGTTCCAGTGATGAGTTCAGATTGAATATGCTTTTTAGGCTTTATTCACATGCAGTAGATTTGTTGCAGAAATTTCTGCAATTGAAAATCAATTTGAATAGGGTTTTTCTAAATAGGTATGATCTAAAAGGGTTGTTCCTTTGCCCCATTTAGATAATGAGGACACTTGCTTAAATTTCTACCAAAAAAATCTGACATGTTTGAATATACCCTTAGGCCACATTCACACTACGCATGTTATCATTAAACAACGGCCGTTGTAATAACGTTTAATGACAGTGGCCGATTACATTGCAGCCTTTGGAACTCTGGCAGTAGTGTATAGACACTGTATGGCCACGGTTCTCTGCGGCAGCAAAAAATGACAGACAGGTCTATTTTGTGTGGCCGCTATTCATTGAACTGCTGCCGCACAAGATAGCCTGTGCTGTCGGCCGTACTTTACATTGCGTGCTATGGCTAATCGGAGTGCCGGCACACCCGAATGTGCCTGCATTCCAATTAAAATGAAGTGATGTTCACCTGGGATTCCTCTGACTTCAATGCAATGTACATTTTCTATTATCACGACCGATGCAATTTGCAACAACGGTCGTAATTAAAATAAAATATACATTGTGTGAACATAGCCTATGTCTGTATTTTGGCCTCAAAATGACGGTTGCTCAAAAATTTGGCTAGAAAACGACATTGTGTGAACATAGCCTAAAAGTTATGGAAGTTAACTTCCATTGAAAAGAATTCCTTATTAGGCTATGTTCACATTCAAACATAGTCTTTTTTTTAACCAAAACCATAAATGGGTTGAAAACACTGAAACTGTGCAGAAGTTTCCATTATGATTTTTCTCTGCCAATTCCACTCCTGATTTTGGTTGAAAAACGACTGAAACACTATGTGTGAACATGGTCTAACATTGACAATTGACAATATACGCAGCAACATGGAGATTGGTGCAGTTTGCAAACTGATTTGCCTGTTATTGGTCACAATGTAGACTATTGTGTAACTGCAAAACTAAGCAACAAGAACAATCCAACTGCTTTTAGTGTCAGTCAGTTGAAAACCACAGATATGTTCAAACACCGTTAAAATGACGGCCTTTACTTATAGTAAACACAATCGTAGGGATAACGGAGTGTGAACATAGCCAAAGGGATAACGGGGTGTGAAAATAGCCAAAGGGATAACGGGGTGTGAACATAGCCAAAGGGATAATGGGGTGTGAATGTAGCCATAGAGATAACAGGGTGTGAATGTAGCCATAAAGATAAAGGGGTGTGAACATAGCCAAAGGTATAACGGGATGTAAACATAGCCATAGAGATAATGGGGTATAAACATAGCCATAGAGACAACAGGGTATGAACATAGCCAAAGGGATAATGGGGTGTAAACATGGCCAAAGAGATAAGGGGGTGTGAACATAGCTGAAGGGATAATGGTGTGTGAACATAGCCAAAGGGATAACGGTGTGTGAACATAGCCAAAGGGATTATCCACTTTTGATAAGTCTTAAGCTTAATCCTGACAGGGCCATTGACAGAAACCTGTTGTCTGCAAGGGAACCTTTTCAATTTAACTACAGCTCCACCAGAGGGAAAATTAACTTAGATCGACAAACTGTCGATGTACCACAGAAACGTGCCAAATCTTCCAGAGTTAAGGATCTCCTGCTAATATGAGATGTCTCTTGATTATTTCAGAATACACTACTATAGTGCTTGAAAATGGATTTTCTTAAAGGCAAAGTGTCACCAAAAATTTTTTGTTTATTTTATGTTAAACATAATGCACGCCGATGAGTAAACACTATGACAGGTACCTTTTAAAACGAGAGGGCTGACTGACTACACCATTTTTGCAGGCTCACCTTTACGGAGTTCTGGAGAACAGTAACAGGGAATGTTCTGCTTGGCATTGAGCTTAAAAACAGTCTGAAGTTTTCATTTATAGAAACATCTGGAATACACAGCAAGAAAGAAACAACATTCTTCGTCACAGTCATTTAGTAAACTGCATCATTACATGAAACAGCATCTGCCTCTTAGAAATAGAAATTAAGGAGCTTCATACTGGATCCAATTTTCCACCCTCCTGCAATTAAATGAAAATGACAGGGGATGCGCCTGATCTTTACCATAGGGTTCAGGGTCAATATCATTTCCCACATGAACAATATGAGAGCAAAGAGACTTTCATTTGGCTTTTTTCTAGGGAAACAAAATTAGATTGAGTTCCGCAAGCAAAGCAGAACCAGGCAAGTCACTTCAATATTCCCACATCTCAACTTCTTGTCAGGTCACTGATCTCAGAATGACAGCTACAGAGCCAGTGAAATGGAAGTGAGAAAAGTCACACGACTAATTGTTACTGATAGGAGTTATATTTTTAGTATTCTCTCTGATGCTGTTATTTACTGACTGTATTATTATGTGTCAATTCTGAAAGCTTTTAATAGTATCATAGTACCTATCAATTTACATACCTTTATAGATGGTGTAAATTAAGAAAAATGTATTAAGATGATGTACAACTTAAAGGGAACCTGTCACCCCCCGTGCCGGGGTGACAGGCTCCCGACCCCCCGTTAGAGCCCCATATACTTACCTAATCCCGCCGGGTCCCGCTTCTGGAGGTGGTCGGGTGACGGAGATCTCAGCCGCTGCAGCCCGGCGCGCGCGCTGAGAGATGAGTCCAACACCCATAGAGAATGACAGGAGAGTCCAACGCTCCCTCATTCTCTATGAGCGTTGGACTCATCTCTCACCGGGCTGCAGCGGCTGAGTTCTCCGTCACCCGACCGGATCCAGAAGCGGGACCCGGCGGGATTAGGTAAGTATATGGGGCTCTAACGGGGGGTTGGGAGCCTGTCACCCCGGCACGGGGGGTGACAGGTTCCCTTTAAGATTTTTTAAATTCTTGCTTCCTATTTATTATGTTGTAATGAACATTTTCTAAATAGGGCTCAATCAAAGCCAATGTACCATCAGTTACATGTTTTTTTTTTACCTTACCATTCGCTATCAGGGTGGGGATCCTGGTGATGCAGTCCTTTTTTTTAAACGCTGACTGGATCTCGCACTCACCACTGATTTCTTTCTTAGCACCAGCCCAGCCCGGAGCACTGGGGGCAGGCCCATTGTGACCATATCCCCTCCCCTCTGTGACGCGCTCCATTGATTCTGGTGGAACTGTGTCACAGAGGGCAGTCCCGTCCCCAGTGCTCTTACTGCCCTTACCGGACCAAGGATTTCAGAACAAACAGCACAGAAATGGCACAGAAGGTGAAGGTACCAGATATACCCTTCACCTAAGTACCCATGCCGACTAGGGAGAAATGGGAGAGATGAATCTAACCTGCTGATAGTTCCCCTTTAACCAGTCACATTTAATTACATGCTGTCCTGTTCTGGCCACAGTCTATAATCTTACATGATTTTGCCTCTATCTCTGCTGGACAATGAGGCTATGCAGTGCTTTATTTTTAGGTATCCTCTAGAAAAGGAGATGAACAAACCTGGAAAACACTCGAACTCAAATCTTTTATAAATGGTGAGTGAACAAGTATGATACAGAGAATCCTGGAAAACATGGATACAGCCTATGATATGATATAAGAAATAATCTATGGCTGTATCCAACTTTTTCACCAACTGGTAAACAACAGCTGAGAGTTCAGGTTCGGACGAACCTGCGCGTACTCAAGGTTCACTCATCTCTAGTATCCTCTAATCTATTATTCATTGCAATAAAACGGTACTGAAAAAATAAGAGAAATATGATGTGAATACGATATAACATACTTGGTTCTGTAAAGCTTTTTATAAGTTCTTCCATGGGCAACATCCATGATACTGCCAGATGACAATTTTGTAGAAAAATCCAGTTTCCGCTCTTCATAGCATCTCTTATCATTCTTTCTGCAATTGGCCCCTGTCCTTGTCCAAGAGAAATTGACTGCACCCTAGGAAGTATGAAAAACTAAACATTGATGAAACTGGGACCTAGACATGATAGGGAATTGTTAAAGGGGTATTTTGGTTTGGTTTACCGTTCTAAGTATCCTTTCTCTTTAGCAAATCTTTGAAATGCTCCCATTGGGTCTGATCCAGTGCTTAATATAAAGATTAATGGTGTAGAGGTTGACATGTCTTGGTAAAGGGTTGCAAGATCCACTGGAGGGTTCTCAATGAATTTCTTCCCCAAACTGTTTATCACAAACTCGGTAATGGCAAAAACAACCTAGAATTAAAATGTAATTAATAGAATTATTGAATGGTTAATCATTTTGTGAACTACTTAGCAATCATGGATAGAAAATCAATCTGGTAAATTGTGTTACATGATATGAATGTGGAAAACAGTAAGTACATTGATATGACACAATGGTGGTGGTAACACAATGGTGTAGATCTCCTGGGAATTGTAGTCATTACACAAAACCCATTACACTTTTCTGGAGCTTCTGCAAAAGGTATAAAACACCCCAATTATCTGGACTGGAAAGGAGTGGAATACACTGTTTGTATATAGAAATTCATATGATTCTTACAGAAAAGTACAAAACACAAAAATAACATAGATATATGTTTATCCTAGGCAGGTTTAAATTCAGTTACTGTAGATTTACCAACCACAAATGCTGAAAGTTTGTTCCAAGCATCTACTACTCTTTCAGTAAAGTAATATTTTCTCATGTTGCTTCTAATCTTTCCCCGAACTAACCTCTGACTATGCCCTCTTTGTTCGAGTTCAGTTTCTATCTAAAAATACTTCCTGCTTGAACCTTATTTAGCCCTTTAAAGTGACTTTGTACCCACAATCTGACCTCCTAAACCTCTTGTACCTTTAGATATCTGCTTTTAATCCAAGATCTGTCCTGGGCTCCATTAGGCAGGATTGCAGCCCTGTGTCAAAATGGTGTGGCCTAGAGTACCCATGCCCTAGGATTGCAACAACCCTCCATTCCCCTCCCCGCCCTCCTCATCATAAGGAATACCCCTATAACTATTTCTCCTATTCATTACTTGTCAGAACAGTGCACATGTGCTAGATTGTTAAGGCCCATGTGCAGTATTCAGACAGATGATGAATAGGAAAAATCCTGCCTGGGGTATTTCTAATGATGATGAGGAGGGACGGAGAAATCGTACAAGCCTAGGGCATAGACACTCTAGGCCACACCTGCAATCACCTGCCGAACAGACCCCAGGACAGATCAAAAGCAGCTATCTGATAGTACAAGCGGTTAGTGGGGGCAGATTGTGGGTACAGAGTCGCTTTAACATATTTAAAGTTGTAATACCGCACACAACCAGGTGTAGTGCTGTTTTAGGCTGGGTTCACACTACGTATATTTCAGACAGTATTGTGGTCCTCATATTGCAACCAAAACCAGGAGTGGATTGAAAACACAGAAAGGCTCTGTTCTGTAACAGTAAATAACGGCCATTATTTCAATACAACAGCCGTTGTTTTAAAATAACAGCAAATATTTGCCATTAAATGACGGCCATCCACTCAATTTCAACATTGTGTGAACAGAGCCTTTCTGTGTATTTAATCCACTCCTGGTTTTGGTTGCAATATGAGGACCACAATACTGACTGAAATATACGTAGTGTGAACATAGCCTTAAGAAGGTAGAAAAGTTATTTATATCCTGGATAACCTCTTTAAAAAAAAGGCAAGTTTTATTCCCTGTTCCTTGTACAAGAGAGCTGTCTAACTAAACCAGAAATGCTTATATCACCAAGCTCAGGCAGTCTAAAGGATGTATCTACAGAGCCCTTGGAATCCTGGATTCAACGGTTTGTAATGTTATCAAGAAGTTTGCTTTTCATCAAAAAATTGAGAACCTTTCAGAGCTTGGTGCAAAAGGGAGTATCAATGAGAAAACCCATGAAAGTTAGTTTGAAATATGAGATTAATGAACTTATCTCTCTCTCTGAGTAGAAGCTGAATGGTTGAAAAATATTAATGAAGACTTTTTAGAAAATTGTATCATTTTGCATTCAGGAAACAAACTAACAATAAAATTTTTTTAAAAAAGGTGTCCATAGCCATGTAACATTACATGGGGTTGTCTGGCAAAAGAAACATTTCTTAAAGTGGGTCGGGTGGCTTAAATGCCTGCTCAGCAACTTAAAGTAAAGTAAACTTAAACTTAAGTAAACAGTGTGAATAAAGGCAGGTTTGAAACAGCTATGGCAGGTTATCAGGTAGGTTTTCTTTTTACGCCAACCAGACCCCTTTTTGAAAGCATTTCTTTCACCAGATGACTCCTTTATAGCTTTATGCACCATGGCTACTTTTAGCTGAATGCACAACACAAATCCCCAAGGTAATACATATACTGTGAAAGTATGCAAACCTTAACTTTGTGATCAGCCTACACAGTATGTGTTCCGAAAGTTAATATATATGCATGCATTCCACTTCCATTCCATTTCCAATGGTGACCTCATACAGGACAGAACAGTTTTGGGGTTCTTTCTATAGTCCTCATTACAGTCAACTTATACGGTACCTACCTTTTCTTCCATTATGCTTTTAATGAGAATCAACTTCTGAAACAAGTTAAGCTTTTCATCCCATGTCTCATTTGTTTTATCAGCAGTAGATGTCTTTCCATTATAGCCATCCCAAGAACTAGGGTTAATCTGAACTTCAAGAGCCCCTGCAAAATGTAGAAGAAAAATGAAGGTAAAGGCAGAATCTTAATATATGTGGCATAAACATATAGCTAGTAAAGGAAGCCAGGATGTGAACTAACCCAAGCCTAATGTCAGAATTACTTACATTAACAAGAGTTACTGGAAAACATTGGAAATGAGATTGATAAAGCATTTACACACAAAAAATGTTGTCATATGTACCAAATGGTGCGCGACCTCTGTACTAAATTCTTGAAGGCAGTCGCACCAGCAATGTGTCCAAACTATATATGTGTGATAATAATGGAACTGCCGTAAATTCTGAGCATATCTATAGAAATTATATTGATTTGTGTCTTAAGGATATTGCAGAAAAGTTCACATTATATTAAGTAAACTGTTAAACCGCTTTAAACTGATCTCCTATCCACAGGATACCCATCAAGATTAGTGAGAAATTGGCACCCCAGCTTGTCACCTGTTTGAAGAGGCTGCAGTATTTGTACAAGTGCTACAGGCTTTCCAAACTTTACATTGGCTATAAGCTGGTTAGTTTTGTCAAATGCCATACTTACATAATGGTTGTCTTAGGTATTTGTTAAAGGGGTACTTCCCCCAAGAGCTAAAAAAATGAAATGCACCCAAACCTAGCTGGTCTTACTCACCAAGTCCCCCTGAGTATTTTGAGCCGTCTCCCATCTTTCTAGCTGCTGCCGTTCCTGAGTTACAACTTTTTCTAAAAGCCAATCTATATCCAAGATAGGAAACTACATTTCCCATCATGCAATGCTTATGCCTGATGATGGTGAAGTAGCAGAGCTGAGACAATGAAGGAGATGATGACGGTGTAGCAGAGCTGAGATGGCGGTGTCGGTGTAGCAAAGCTGAGTTGGAAGTGACGTTGTAGCAGAGCTGAGTTGGAAGTGACGTTGTAGCAGAGCTGAGTTGGGGGTGACATTGTAGCAGAGCTGAGTTGGGGATGACTGGGTAGCAGAGCTGAGTTGGGGGTGACATTGTAGCAGAGCTGAGTTAACGGTGACAGTGTAGCAGAGCTGAGTTGGGGGGACGGTGTAGCAGAGCTGAGTTGGGGGTGACGGCGTAGCAGAGCTGAGTTGGGGGTGACGGTGTAGCAAAGCTGAGTCGGCGATGACAGTGTAGCAGAGCTGAGTTGGGGGGACAGTGTAGCAGAGCTGAGTTGGCGGTGACGGCGTAGCAGAGCTGAGTTGGCGGTGACGGCGTAGCAGAGCTGAGTTGACGGTGACGGCATAGCAGAGCTGAGTTGGCGGTGACGGCGTAGCAGAGCTGAGTTGGCGGTGACGGCGTAGCAGAGCTGAGTTGGGGGTGACGGCGTAGCAAAGCTGAGTTGGGGGTGACGGCGTAGCAGAGCTGAGTTGGCGGTGACGGCGTAGCAGAGCTGAGTTGGCGTTGACGGCGTAGCAGAGCTGAGTTGGGGGTGACGGTGTAGCAGAGCTGAGTTGGGGGTGACGGTGTAGCAGAGCTGAGTTGGCGGTGACAGCGTAGCAGAGCTGAGTTGGCAGTGACGGTGTAGCAGAGCTGAGTTGGGGATGACGGGGTAGCAGAGCTGAGTTGGGGATGACGGGGTAGCAGAGCTGAGTTGGCAGTGACGGTGTAGCAGAGCTGAGTTGGGGATGACGGGGTAGCAGAGCTGAGTTGGGGGTGACGGCGTAGCAGAGCTGAGTTGGGGGTGACGGTGTAGCAAAGCTGAGTCGGCGGTGACAGTGTAGCAGAGCTGAGTTGGCAGTGACGGTGTAGCAGAGCTGAGTTGGGGGTGACGGTGTAGCAAAGCTGAGTCGGCGATGACAGTGTAGCAGAGCTGAGTTGGTTGGATGGTGTAGCAGAGCTGAGTTGGCGGTGACGGCGTAGCAGAGCTGAGTTGGCGGTGGCGGCATAGCAGAGCTGAGTTGGCGGTGACCGCGTAGCAGAGCTGAGTTGTGGGTGACGGCGTAGCAGAGCTGAGTTGGGGGTGACGGCGTAGCAGAGCTGAGTTGGGGGTGACGGCGTAGCAGAGCTGAGTTGGCGGTGACGGCGTAGCAGAGCTGAGTTGGCGGTGAAGGCGTAGCAGAGCTGAGTTAGCGGTGACGGCGTAGCAGAGCTGAGTTGGCGGTGACGGCGAAGCAGAGCTGAGTTGGCGGTGTAGCAGAGCTGAGTTGGGTGGGACGGCGTAGCAGAGCTGAGTTGGGTGGGACGGCGTAGCAGAGCTGAGTTGGGGGGGACGGCGTAGTAGAGCTGAGCGGAGCTTGCCACGGGCGATCGCGGGGAGGCGGAGCTTGCCGTGGGTGATCGCGGGGGGCGGAGCATGCCGCGGGCGATCGCGGGGGGCGGAGCGTGACGCGGGCGATCGCGGGGGCGGAGCATGCCGCAGGCGATGGGGGCGGTGCTTGTCGTGGGTGATCGCGCAGGGCGGAGCCCGCCGCGGGCGATCGCGGGGGGCGGAGCTTGCTGCGGGGGGGGGGTGCCGCCGGTGAGTGCAGCGGCTATGCCTCGGGTGAGTGAGGGATGCCACGGGTGATGGGGGGCGGTTGGTTGTGGGGCGGGGGGCTGTGTGCTGCGGGTGAGTGCTGGGCGGTGCGCCCGGAGGCTCTGGACACAGGGGGTGACCGGGTGGCTGCTGTTAGAGAGGGATGCAGTCACAGCTGCGCTGATCACTGTCTCCCTCTGTAACGGCAGCCACCGCATCAGTGTTCTCAGTCACTTCACTGTGCTGGGACTGAGGACACGTGATGCCGACACGGAGGGTGGGGGCCAGGAGCAGGGAGCGTGTCGGTGTGGACTGATGATTCTCTGCAATCTGTGGAGGTGAATGCAGCTGGATAACAGCAAAACTGTGCAGAATCCATAATAACTGTATATTGGAAAGATGGAAAGCTACGGGTGGGCAACGTATTAATGCAAAAATAATTTTGGGGGGAATACCCCTTTAAAGCTATCAGAATCATACTATTGAGCAGAAGGAGCTGAACAGATTGATATATATTCGTATGGGAAAAGCTTACATCTAATTTGTGGTCTGTTCCCACTCATGGACGGAGAAGCTGGGCTCGGATCCCAGCAGTGAACCCTATAGATGCTGCAGTCAGTCTGCAGCACCCAGGGGGGCTAACAAAAGGAGAAATCTTTCTCTGTTCACCATCAGGGCTCTGCAAAGTGATCGCAGAGTCCCGATGGTAGCTATGAAAACTGGAAGCCTCACTGTCATAACAATGTCATAACTACAGATGCCGGTCAAACTCTGCCCTAAGGCTTATCTGAATTATCAAAAGGTGGGACAGGCTCTTAAGGCCATTTTTGGCTTGGTCCTGAATGTGTTAAAATGGAACTACAAAATGTTTATTGTCTACAGCTCCACAGCTCCTCCCTCCCTCCATAGAAAATGCATCATTCTCTAATGTCACAGTAGACTTGGCTGAATCTGGTCTTTGAGCTATAACCCCACCCACTGACCCCCCCCCCCCCAACCTACATCAACCTCTCCCTGCTATATACACAGATACCTATATATTTATTAGGACATTTAGGATGAATCAGTTGTCTTTACAGCATTATGAATGATGATACAGAAGGGGCAGACAGAGTGAATGCAGAAGGTGCTGCATCTCACTGCACAGAACTAGCCGGCAGTAAAATAACAGTGGCAAACTGACAGGAGTGCTGTAGGAGGGAAGTGGGCAGGATGGGGGGACTGTGATTAACAGCTGAGTGAAAGCAATGCATTCTGGGAATTGTAGTTTTGAGCAACTGCTCAATTGGGAAGTACAGGAGACCCCAAAGTAAAAAAAAAAATTGTGGTTTCCAAACTGGAGAAGACAGGTAAGAATGGCTTCTGTAGCAGGTATTTTTTTCCTTGATGTCGGATTACCCCTTTGAAGAATTTACAGGAGTCAGCAGAGAGAGAGAAAAGATGTCTGGTGGCATTTTATCTAGCACTTGGTATCCCTTGGCTCAGCTACATGCGGTTGACATTTTTGACTTTGATCTTGATTAAATAATTGCCTCTTTCCTCCCAAAGGAAGACAGAAATAATTATGTTATCTCACCCAATTACAAAGTTCTGTGGAGGATATAAAGATTTCCACATATCGCCAACACTAAAAATACTTAATCATAACATGTTTACTCCCAAGACACTTGTGCTGTTGGGCTATGCTATCTTCAGTTTTATTTCCGTTAAAAGAGTACACAATCCAATTAAACTGACTGGAAGTAAAGCACCTCTTTTGTTCTCTCCAGAGAGACACAAGTACATTAAGTACAACTGGGGATGAACTACACATAGTGGCTATGAGAGCAACCGTATTTGCCTTCATTATTAGAAACTGTAATTGAGTAACTTTCTATATTTCCTTATTATAGTTGTTATCTTCCATATGCGGTTAGACTAACAGGTCTTGAGCCCACCAGACAAACTAATTAAAATCCCCTTGTCTATGTGCTGTTATTTACATTGTACATGCAGGTTATATTATCTAAAGGGAGCAAAAGTTTATCCACGAGATACAACAAATGAAAAAATAAATGTTGACACTGTCTGCTGCCCTGTCATATCCAGCTGTCTGCTGCTAGACTTTATGGTCTCTGTTGTGGCACAACCCTCCAAACCTGCTTCCAATAATATTATATATTTCAGAAAGTTCTAGAGATTTGTAATTTACTTTTATCTAAAAATCTAAATCTTCCAGTACTTATCATCTACTGTATGTCCTACAGGAAATGGTGTATTCTCTCCAGCCTGACACAGTGCTCTCTGCTGCCACTTCTGTCCATGTCAGGAACTGTAGCAATCCCCATAGAAAACCTTTTCGCTCTGGACAGAGGTGGCAGCAGAGAGCACCATGTCAGACTGGGAAGAATACATCACTTCCCGTAGGACATACAGCAGCTGAAAAGTACTAGAAGACTGGGGATTTTTAAATTTTTTAAACTTTCTGACACCGGTTAATTTGAAAGAAAAAATAATAATTGGAGTTCCCCTTTAATGATGCTGTGGAAAGAGAAAGATCTGGCATATTTCTTGAATAGAATAGCCAAAGCCAGAGTCCCTTTTGCTTAAAGCAACTCTGTACCCACAATCTGACCCCCCCCCCCCCCAAACCACTTGTACCTTCGGATAACTGCTTTTAATCCAAGATCTGTCCTGCTGTCTGTTCGGCAGGTGATGCAGTTATTGTTTTAAAAAAAATACTTTTAAACTTGAAGCCCATGCCAAACGGGAGTATCTGTGCCCTAACTTTGCACCACCCCTCCGTCCCTCTTCCCCACCCTCTTCATCATTAGGAATGCTCCAGGCACATTGCCTCCTATTCCTCACCTGTGGCAGCCCGGCACATGGGCTGGTTCATTAAGGACCTGTGCAATGTTCAGCATGTAGAAAATGTTTCAGTGGCATTCCTAATGATGAAGAGTGTGGGGAGGAGGGACGGAGAGGTGGTGCAAAGTTAGGACACAGATACTCCCGTTCGGCACAGGGCTTTAAATTTAAAAGTATTTTTTTAGGACAATAACTGCATCACCTGCCGAACGGACCTCAGGACAGATCTTGGATTAAAAGTTGCTATCCAAAGGTACAAGTGGTTTGGGGGGTCAGATTGTGGGTACAGAGTCGCTTTAATTTAGAACATATAAATGGCAGTGACAGACATCATTTTTATGGAGAGACAGCTATCACAGGTGCTTGGCCTCATTACAATAAAGTTATCGGAGTTGTGTCCTGGAAGGAGTCGTGCACTTGTGTTATCATCACATGAAAAGGACAGATTTTTACACAATGTACACAATGGTTCCTTATCAATGAAAGCAGGCAGGGAACTTGTACATATTTTAATTATACAACGAATAAGCGTTAAATAAGATTGGATAAGACTTGTGGAAACCATAATTAAACTTGCAATTGAATTGGATTATTACATTTAATACATCGATATGAAAGGGTTTTAGGATTGTGCTTAGAATAGGCCATCAAAGACCAACTCCCAGGACTCCAACTTATCTGCAGAAGAAAGTGGCTGTGACATTCTCATAAGCTGACACCTTAGGATCACACACTGAAACCTATTAAAATGTATAAATACTGACCAATACTATTATTGTCTTGAATTAAATTATAATTATTCTTTTTCTGGATGCACAAAGCTCTGATTCAGCCACACAGGCAGCATGCTTTATAAAACACCCTATATAAAGAACAAGCTGCTTTGTTGTACAGTAACTTTTGGATAGGTCTCTAATGCTCTCTTTCATTGAATTTTACATACCCATCTTATATTGTGTTCCCAGCTTACAGATGTATAACAATGGCTATTACTAAGTAATGAAAACACATAAATACTAACCTAAATGGATAGCAATCGGAGCTGATAGTATATCTACTTTTAATCCTTTAAAACATGGAAGTATCTCTTCTAGGTCACAACAACTATTCCAAAGAACATCGTAGATCCAGGGAACATCTGGTTTAGGTGGGCGCTCCTAATAAAGGGTGAAACAAGCATTCTAATAATTTATGATTATAGCTACAAAATAATTATTCCCTAAACATAAATAAATCAACGATTAGAAGGCAGTGTACAGTCATGGCCAAAAGTTTTGAGAATGAAACAAATATTATATTTTCACATGATCTGCTGCCCTCTGGTTTTTATGTGTGTTTGTCAGATGTTTTTATCACATACAGAAATATAATTGCAATCATATTATGGGTAACAAAAGCTTATATTGACAGAATGAGTTAATGCAGCAAGTCAATATTTGCTGTGCTTCTTCTTCTTCAGGACCTCTGCAATTCTCCCTGGCATGCTCTCAATCAACTTCTGGACCAAATCCTGACTGATAGCAGTCCATTCTTGCACAATCAATGCTTGCATTTTGTCAGAATTTGTTGGGTTTTGTTTGTCCACCCGTCTCTTGATGATTGACCACAAGTTCTCAATTGGATTAAGATCTGGGGAGTTTCCAGGCCATGGACCCAAAATCTCTATGTTTTGTTCCCTGAGCCATTTAATTATCACCTTTGCTTTATGGCAAGGTGCTCTATCATGCTAGAAAAGGCATTGCTGATCGCCAAACTGCTCTTGGACGGTTGGGAGAAGTTGCTCTTGGTACCATTCTTTATTCATGCTGTGTTTTTAGGCAAGACTGTGAGAAAGCCGATTCCCTTGGCTGAGAAGCAACCTCACACATGAATGGTTTCAGGATGCTTTACAGTTGGCATGAGACAAGACTGGTGGTAGCGCTCACCTCGTCTTCTCCAAATAAGCTGTTTTCCAGATGTCCCAAACAATCGGAAAGGGGATTCATCAGAGAAAATGACTTTACCCCAGTCCTCAGCAGTCCACTCCCTGTACCTTTTGCAGAATATCAGTCTGTCCCTGATGTTTTTTCTGGAGAGAAGTGGCTTCTTTGCTGCCCTCCTTGAGACCAGGCCTTGCTCCAAGAGTCTCCGCAGTCTCACAGTGCGTGTAGATGCACTCACACCTGCCTGCTGCCATTCCTGAGCAAGCTCTGCACTGCTGGTAGCCCGATCCCGCAGCTGAAACACTTTTAAGAGATGGTCCTGGCGCTTGCTGGTCTTTCTTGGGCACCCTAGAGCCTTTTGGCAACAATGGAACCTCTCTCCTTGAAGTTCTTGATGATGCGATAGATTGTTGACTGAGGTGCAATCTTTCTAGCTGCGATCCTCTTTCCTGTTAGGCCATTTTTGTGCAGTGCAATGATGACTGCACATGTTTCTTTAGAGATAACCATGGTTAACAGAAGAGAAACAATGATGCCAAGCACCAGCCTCCTTTTAAAGTGTCCAGTGGTGTCATTCTTACTTAATCAGGACAGATTGATCTCCAGCCCTGTCCCCATCAACACCCACACCTGTGTTAATGGAGCAATCACTGAAACGATGTTAGCTGCTCCTTTTAAGGCAGGGCTGCAATGATGTTGAAATGTGTTTTGAGGGATAAAGTTCATTTTCTAGGCAAATATTGACTTTGCAAGTAATTGCTGTTAAGCTGATCCCTCTGTATAACATTCTGGAGTATATGCAAATTGCCATTTTAAAAACTGAAGCAGTAGACTTTGTAAGAATTAATATTTGTATCATTCTCAAAAACTTTTGGCCATGACTGTACATTGTAAGACTAGGTTCACACAACACCTTTTTTTGGCAGTTCGACGTCAAATAACGTCAGTGTTGCAATGACGTGTATGATTTAAAAATAACAGACGTTAGTTGGCCTCAAAATGCCGGACTTTTGAAAAGACAGCTGTCGAACGACCAAAAAAAGTTGTGTGAACCTAGCCTAAGATTCACTGACTAATGAAATGAATAAATAGATAGATAATTTCATTTATAACTGAAATATGGAGCGATCTTTCTACTCTGACACAGTGCTTTCTGCTGCCACCTCTGTCCATGTCAGGAACTGTCCAGGGCAGGAGAGGTTTTCTATGGGGACCTGCTACTGCTCTGGACAGTTCTTGTCACGGACAGTGGTGGCAGCAGAGAGCACGGTGTCAAACTGGAAAAAATACACCAATTCCTTTCTTCCATTTTTTGCTAGAGTACCGCTTTAATATTTTGTATAAACTGAAATGCAAAATAATTATACAGTTAAAATATAGCTGCTATGATTCTGTAATCATGGACAGCCGTAATATCGGTAAAATTGTCTAATTATGGGTTAATGATTTGATGTGCAAGATTAAGCTTATCCTTGTATTTACAGTACATGAACCCTTTCAGCCTTTAGGCTATAGTTTTTTTGTTATTTTAGCTATTGAGATAAAATCACATCCACATTTATCAGCACAAAAAGCATAGAAATCCCACCTTATCTAAGCCCGCAGCCCCTCGGAGGAAGAAATTCCATTCTGAGTCAGTGATTTCTCCTTTCTGTCGCATGATCTCTACGCAGAGCATAAAACTGTAGATAAGCTTGTGCTGTTCAAAGAGACCTCGTGAAACATTGGTGTACGAAGAGAAGAGAGTTTGGGCAAGCAAGGTTGCCAGACGAATATCAAGATTGTTACTCTTTTCAGCCGTCTCAATTGTTGTGTTAAATAACTGCAAAGACATTTTAAAATGAAACAATTAAAAAAGTCACATGTCTGTTGGCATCACTGACATCCACAGTATTGCAAAGTAATGGCTTTAAATAGTAGTTGAAGTACATCTCCTGATAAACAATGGAACATGTCTACTGCTTAAGGCTGGGTTCACACTATGTAACTGTGCGGCTGTATTTTTTATGCGGCTGTAAATGTGCGGGTGAAACTCCGGCCGTGGGAAAAAATAGACATGCGGCTCAAAACATACGGTCATTTACTTGGAAATCTGGTTCAACTAAAAATAACAAATAAAATGTTAAGAAAGTGATGCAAACACCTCTGGATGCATCTGGGAAAGCAGGGAACACAGTTTACATGAATCGCTATTACCGGGGTTTGCGATCCTCTGCACTATAGCCGATGTCTCTCATGGTTAATATATTGAATTAATAAAACACATTTTCTTTCTAATAAAGTCCCTTTTATTGTTCAATAATTAAATGTAAACGATTCCATCATTTTGCAATTAAATATACTGTTAAAATAAATATATATATAAATAAATGTATATTTATATATATATTTATTTTTTGACAGTATATTTAATTGCACAATGATGGATTCGTTAGAATTAAATTATTGAACAAAGAAACTGTATTTATTTCAACGAAAATGTGTTTTATTAATTAAATATTAATTAGTACAGGAAGCTCCATAAGCCGTTAATTCATATTCCCGGCAATAGAGCATTCTGTACTAATCATCACTTTACTTTAATGAAAACATCAAATGTTTCTTCTAATTATGTTACCACAACAGCATTATTAGAAGAAACATTTAGAATTATATGTGCGCTCAGCTGATTGGCTGTTCGGCTGAGCGCACGTATAATGAGCCGGTCCGCAGTACAGTGACTTCATTGTGCTGCGGACCAGCGAAGAGACAACATCGGGGTGAGTATAGAGCTCTCCCCACCCCCTCCCCAGCACTGCACCCCTCCCAGCAAGGAAGGGGGGTCACTTAACCCCTTCCTTGCTGGGATGGGTGCAGTCTGACATCAGTCTGGCCCCCAGGGGGTTAAGGGGGATGCAATACATCCTCCCTTAACCCCTTGGGGGTCAGACTGTAAGCAGCGATCTGTAAAGATGCTGCATACTGTAAGGAGCACAACACCGCTAACAATGATGGGTGTTGTGCTCCTGTTTGTGTGTTTTTTTGTGTGTTTCTCCCTTTTTGTTTTTCAGATATCGGTATCCTGGGGATTACGTCGGATTCCATGGACTACGTCGATGACCAGCGGTTGTTGTTTTAATTTTTTTAATAAAATGGTCAATGAGGGGTGTGGGGGTGTTTTTATTTGAATAAAAAAATTTTTAAACTTGTGTCTTGTCTTTATTTCTTTACTTTATAGACTTAGTAGTGGAAGCCGTCTAATAGACGGAATCAATTACTAAGTTGGGGCCTAGTGTTAGCCGGTATAAAATGGCTAACACTAACCCCCCATTATTACCCCAGTACCCAATGCCACCAGGGGTACTGGGAAGAGCCGGGTGCCAGTGGTCCCGGAGCATCAATATTGGCGCTCCTGGACCGGGCGGCAGCAGGCTGGTAAGATTTAGGCTGGGGAGGGCCTAAACCAATGGCTCTTCCCACCCTGGTGTTACCAGGCTGCTGTCGTTTGATTTTTAACCCGGCTGGTTATAAAAATAGGGGGGACCGTTTTTTTTTAATTATTTATTTATTTTTTTAAAAAAACGCATAGGGTCCCCCCTATTTTTATAACCAGCCGGGTTAAAAACCAAACGACAGCAGCCTGGTAACACCAGGGTGGGAAGAGCCATTGGTTTAGGCCCTCCCCAGCCTAAATCTTACCAGCCTGCTGCCGCCCGATCCAGGAGCGCCAATTTTGACGCTCCGGGACCACTGGCACCCGGCTCTTCCCAGTACCCCTGGTGGCATTGGGTACTGGGGTAATAATAGGGGGTTAGTGTTAGCCATTTTATACCGGCTAACACTAGGCCCCTACTTAGTAATGGATTCCGTCTATTAGACGGCTTCCACTACTAAGTCTATAAAGTAAAGAAATAAAGACAACACCCAAGTTAAAAAAAATTTTTATTCAAATAAAAACACCCCCACACCCCTCATTGACCATTTTATTAAAAAAATTAAAACAACAACCGCTGGTCATCGACGTAGTCCACGGAATCCGACGTAATCCCCAGGATACCGATATCTGAAAAACAAAAAGGGAGAAACACACAAAAAACACACAAACAGGAGCACAACACCCATCATTGTGAGCGGTGTTGTGCTCCTTACAGTATGCAGCATCTTTACAGATCGCTGCTTACAGTCTGACCCCCAAGGGGTTAAGGGAGGATGTATTGCATCCCCCTTAACCCCCTGGGGGCCAGACTGATGTCAGACTGCACCCATCCCAGCAAGAAAGGGGTTAAGTGACCCCCCTTCCTTGCTGGGAGGGGTGCAGTGCAGGGGAGGGGGTGGGGAGAGCTCTATACTCACCCCGATGTGTCCTCTTCGCTGGTCCGCAGCACAATGAAGTCACTGTACTGCGGACCGGCTCATTATACGTGCGCTCAGCCGAACAGCCAATCAGCTGAGCGCACATATAATTCTAAATGTTTCTTCTAATAATGCTATTGTCATAACATAATTAGAAGAAACATTTGATGTTTTCATTAAAGTAAAGTGATGATTAGTACAGAATGCTCTATTGCCGGGAATATGAATTAATGGCTTATGGAGCTTCCTGTACTAATTAATATTTAATTAATGAAACACATTTTCGTGGAAATAAATTCAGTTTCGGTGTTCAATAATTTAATTCTAACGAATCCATCATTGTGCAATTAAATATACTGTCAAAAAATAAATATATATATAAATATACATTTATTTATATATCTATTTATTTTAACAGTATATTTAATTGCAAAATGATGGATTCGTTAGAAATAAATTATTGAACAACGAAAGTGTCTTGATTACAAAGAAAATGTGTTTTAGTAATTTAATATATTAACTATTAGAGGCATCGGCATTCGGCATCATTGCCGGCTATTTTTGAAGTACTCCGTACGGACCGCCTGTCAATCCTCGGCCGCATGTCCAGCCGCAAACAATGGTCTTGTTCATTTTTTACGGGTCCGTTTACGATAGGGCCGTAGATTCAGACATAGTGTGCACTGTGCAGCCGCATATCCTATACTTCCAAGCATACACACGAACCACCAAAAATACCGCCGCACAATTACAGCCGCAAATACAGCCGCACAGTTACAACGTCTGAACCGAGACCCCAGTTTCAATCTCCCATTAGGAAATAGAACAGAACAGATAGAACAGTGAGTGGGTTTGACAATTTTCCAAGCGAATCCCATATAAGCTAGTAAA